>NW_023270807.1:74095726-74287472 GCF_011800145.1 Mirounga leonina
TTCCTTCCTTCCTTCCTTCCTTCCTTCCTTCCTTCCTTCCTTCCTTCCTTCCTTCTTTTTCTTTCTTTCTCTCTCTTTATTTTTTGATGTAGTGCTCCATGATTCATTGTTTGCATATAACACCCAGTGCTCCATTCAATACATGCCTCTTTAATACCCATCACCAGGCTAACCCATACCCACACCCCCCTCCCGTCTAGAACCCTCAGTTTGTTTCTCAGAGTCCATAGTCTCTCATGGTTTGTCTCCCCCTCCAATTTCCCTCCCTTCATTTTTCCCTTCCTACTATCTTTTTTTTTTTTTTTTTTTTTAAGATTTTATTTATTTGAGAGAGAGAGAATGAGAGACAGCATGAGAGGGAGGAGGGCCAGAGGAGAAGCAGACTCCCTGCCGAGCAGGGAGCCCGATGCGGGACTCGATCCCGGGACTCCAGGATCATGACCTGAGCCGAAGGCAGTCGCTTAACCAACTGAGCCACCCAGGCGCCCCCCCCCTTTTTTTTTTTTTTTTAACATATAATGTATTATTTGTTTCAGAGGTACAGGTCTGTGATTCAACAGTCTTCCACAATTCACAGCACTCACCATAGCACATACCCTCCCCAATGTCTATCATCAAGCCACCCCATGCCTCCCACTCCCACCACTCCAGCAACCCTCAGTTTATTTCCTGATATTAAGAATTCCTCATATCAGTGAGATCATATGATACATGTCTTTCTCTGACTGACTTATTTCACTCAGCATAATACCCTCCAGTTCCATCCACGTCGTGGCAAATGGCAAGATTTCATGTTTTTTTGATGGCTGCATAATATTCCATTACATATACGTACCATATCTTCTTTATCTATTCATCTGTCAATGAACATCTTGGCTCTTTCCATAGTTTGACTATTGTGGACATTGCTGCTATAAACATTGGGGTGCATGTACCCCTTCGGATCACTACATTTGTATCTTTGGGGTAAATACCCAGTAGTGCAATTGCTGGATCATATGGTAGCTCTATTTTCAACTTTTTGAGGAAGCTCCATACTGTTATCCAGAGTGGCTGCACCAGCTTGCATTCCCACCAACAGTGTAGGAGGGTTCCCCTTCTCCACATCCTTGCCAACATCTGTCGGTTCCTGACTTCTTAATTTTAGCCATTCTGACTGGTGTGAGGTGGTATCTCATTGAGGTTTTGATTTGGATTTCCCTGATGCCGAGCAATGTTGAGCACTTTTTCATGTGTCTGTTGGCCATTTGGATGTCTTCTTTGGAAAAATGTCTGTTCATGTCTTCTGCCCATTTCTTGATTGGATTATTTGTTCTTTGGCTGTTGAGTTTGATAAGTTCTTTATAGATTTTGGATACTAGCTTTTTATCTGATATGTCATTTGCAAATATCTTCTCCCATTCTGTCGGTTGTCTTTTGATTTTGTTGACTGTTTCCTTTGTTGTGCGAAAGTTTTTATCTTGATGAAGTCCCAATAGTTCATTCCCTTGCCTTTGGTGATGTGTTTAGGAAGAAGTTGCTGCGGCTGAGGTTGAAGAGGTTGCTGCCCATGTTCTCCTCTAGGATTTTGATGGACTCCTGTCTCACATTGAGGTATTTCACCCATTTTGAGTCTATTTTTGTGTGGTGTAAGGAAATGGTCCAGTTTCATTCTTTTGCATGTGGCTGTCCAATTTTCCCAACACCATTTGTTGAAGAGACTGTCTTTTTTCCATTGGACATTCTTTCCTGCTTTGTCGAAGATTAGTTGACCATAGAGTTGAGGGTCCATTTCTGGGCTCTCTGTTCCATTGATCTATGTGTCTGTTTTTGTGCCAGTACCATCCTGTCTTGATGATGACAGCTTTGTAATAGAGCTTGAAGTCCAGAATTGTGATGCTGCCAGCTTTGCTTTTCTTTTTCAACATTCCTCTGGCTATTAGGAGTCTTTTCAGGTTCCACACAAATTTTAGGATTAGTTGTTCCATTTCTTTGAAAAAAATTGATGGTATTTTGATAGGGATTGCATTAAATGTGTAGATTGCTCTAGGTAGCATTGACATCTTCACAATATTTGTTCTTCCAATCCATGAGCATGAAACGTTTTTCCATAATGTACTGTTGGATCCTATTGGCTAGTATTTTGGTGAGAATTTTTGCATTCATGTTCATCAGGGATATTGGTCCTAGTTCTCCTTTTTGATGGGGTCTTTTTTGATTTGGGGATCAAGGTAATGCTGGCCTCATAAAATGAGTTTGGAAGCTTTCCTTCCATTTATATTTTTGGAAAAGTTTTAGAAGAATAGGTATTAATTCTTCTTTAAATATTTGGTAGAATTCCCCTGGGAAGCCATCTGGCCCTGGGCTTTTGTTTGTTGGGAAATTTTTGATGACTGCTTCAATTTCCTTAGTGGTTATAGGTCTGTTCACGTTTTCTATTTCTTTCTGGTTCAGTTTTGGTAGTTGATACATCTCTAGGAATGCATCCATTTCTTCCAGGTTATCTAATTTGCTGGCATATAGTTGCTCATAATATGTTCTTATAATTGTTTGTATTTCTTTGGTGTTGGTTGTGATCTCTCCTCTTTCATTCATGATTTTATTTATTTGGATCATTTTTCTTTTCTTTTTGATAAGTCTGGCCAGGGGTTTATCAATCTTATTAATTCTTTCAAAGAACCAGCTCCTAGTTTTGTTGATCTGTTCTACTGTTCTTTTGGTTTGCTGTTCTTTCTCTAGCGCCTTTCTCAAGGCTTGTATTGCTATATACTTTCCTCTTAGGACTGCCTTTGCCTCATCCCAAAGATTGTGAACAGTTGTGTTTTCATTTTCATTGGTTTCCATGAATTTTTTTTTTAAATATTTATTTATTTGAGAGAGCGAGAATGAGAGAGAGAGAGTACATGAGTGGGGGAGGGTCAGAGGGAGAAGCAGGCTCCTCGCCGAGCAGGGAGCCCGATGCGGGACTCCGGGATCATGACCCGAGCCGAAGGCAGTCGCCCAACTAACTGAGCCACCCAGGCACCCTCCATGAATTTTTTTAATTCTTCTTTAATTTCCTGGTTGACCCATTCATTCTTTAGTAGGATTCTCTTTAGCCTCCATGTATTTGAGTTCTTTCCAACTTTCCTCTTGTGATTGAGTTCTAGTTTCAAAGCATTATGGTCTGTAAATATGCAGGGAATGATCCCAGTGTTTTGGTGCCAGCTGAGACCTGATTTGTGACCTAGGATGTGATCTATTCTGGAGAATGTTCCATGGGCACTAGAGAAGAATGTGTATTCTCTTGTTTTGGGATGGGATGTTCTGAATATATCTGTGAAGTCCATTTGGTCCAGTGTGTCATTTAAAGTCTTTATTTCCTTGTTGATCTTTTGCTTAGATGATCTGTCCATTTCAGTGAGGGGGTGTTAAAGTCCCTTATTATTATTGTATTGTTGTCGATGTGTTTCTTTGCTTTTGTTATTATTTGGCTTATATAATTGGCTGCTCCCATGTTAGGGGCATAGATATTTACAATTGTTAGATCTTCTTGTTGGATAGACCCTTTAAGTAGGATATAGTGTCCTTCCCCATCTCTTATTATAGTCTTTGGTTTAAAATCTAATTTGTCTGATATAAGGATTGCCACCCCAGCTTTCTTTTGATGTGCATTAGCATGGTAAATGGTTTTCCACTCCACTTTCAATCTGGAGGTGTCTTTGCATCTAAAATGAGTGTCTTGCAGACAGCATATTGTTGGGTCATATTTTTTTTATCCAATCTGATACCCTGTGTCTTTTGATTGGGGCATTTAGCCCATTTACATTCAGGGTAACTATTGAAAGCAGCATGGCATGATATAAAATCAATGCATAGAAATCAGTTGCATTTCTATACACTAACAATGAGACAGAAGAAAGAGAAATTAATGAATCAATCCCATTTACAATTGCACCCAAAACCATAAGATACTTTGGAATAAACCTAACCAAAGAGATAAAGGATCTGTACTCCAAAAACTACAGAACACTCATGAAAGAAATTGAGGAAGACACAAAGAAATGGAAAAACGTTCCATGCTCATGGATTAGAAGAACAAATATTGTGAAAATGTCTATGCTACCCAGAGCAATCTACACATTCCATGCAATATCTATCAAAATACTATGAACATTTTTCACAGACCTGGAACAAATAATCTTAAAATTTCTATGGAACCAGAAAAGATCTTGAATACCTAAAGGAATGTTGAAAAAGAAAACCAAAACTAGGGACATCGCAATGCCAGACTTTAAGCTCTATTACAAAGCCATAATCATCAAGACAGTAGGTACTGGCACAAAAACAGATGCAGAGATCAATTGAACAGAATAGAGAATCCAGAAATGGACCCTCAACTCTATGATATACTAATCTTTGACAAAGCAGGAAAGAATAACTGATGGAAAAACGACAGTCTCTTCAACAAATTGTGCTGGGGAAATTGAACAGTCACATGTAGAAGAATGAACCTGGACCATTTTCTTATACCATGCACACAGATAAACTTAAAATGGATGAAAGACCTTAAATGTGAGACAGGAATCTATCAAAATCCTAGAGGAGAACACAGGCAGCAACCTCTTTGACCTCGGCTGCAGCAACTTCTTGCTAGACATGTCTCCAAAGGCAAGGTAAACAAAAGCAAAAATGAACTGTTTGGACTTCATCAAGATAAAAAGCTTTTTATTAGTTTTTTTAAAATGTTTTAATTTTAATTTTTTATTTTTTTTAAAGATTTTATTTATTTATTTGACAGAGAGAGAGAGACAGCGAGAGAGGGAACACAAGCAAGGGGGGTGTGAGAGGAAGAAGCAGGCTTCCCGCAGAGCAGGGAACCCGATGCGGGGCTTGATCCCAGGACTCCGGGATCATGACCTGAGCTGAAGGCAGACGCTTAACGACTGAGCCACTGAGGTGCCCCAAGATAAAAAGCTTTTGCACAGCAAAGGAAACAGTCAACAAAACCCAAAGACAACGGACAGAATGGGAGAAGATATGTGCAAATGTCTTATCAGATAAAGGGCTAGTATCCAAAATCTATAAAGAACTTATCAAACTCAACAGCTCAAAAAAAAATAATCCAGTCCACAAACTCATGTATGAAACAGGTTGATACTTCATTTCACATGGTAAAATAAATATTCAGGATTTTGAAGCTGAAACAGAAAAACTGTAAGGAGGGAATTGTACAAATTCAAAGGTAAAACTGCTTGATACAGACAGGTGCTTGAATAGATATGCAGGCAGTAGAAATATGCTCTACCACATATTTAGTATCTAGGGTTTTTAATAAATATCGTTGCTGGCTGACTGAATAAATAACCGTTGGAAAAAGATAAGATTTAATCCATATTTCATAAGAATTAACTCCAGATGAAGCAGAGATATGAATGCAATAAATGAGCTATATAAATATTAAAAGAAAGTATGAGTAACTTTCTATAACATAGATATAAGATTAAACTTTTTAATTATGGCTAAAAATCTATTTGTAATCAAAGAAAAGATGGACAAATTCAGCTACACACACACACACACACACACACAAGGTTATTCATTGTAGCATTATTTGTATCTGCAAAAGACGGGTAAACGAATAAAAACAATAGAAGGAAAGTGTACAAGGGAAATGAAAGAATATACAAAGGATATAAAAAAAGTTATGTTACTTAAATAATGTTAAAGAGCAAAAATTCAACTGAGTAAATTTTGAAGGTTTAACTGGCTGAAGATTTAATTGGTTCGGCACTATCCCATCTAGCAAGTAAATAAGTGTTCCAAGGAGCTGTACAAAATGGATGAATTTTATAGGCAGGAAGAGAGGTGGGACAATTAACAAAAAAATGAATTTTTTTAGGCAAGGTCACCTTCCCTTAGAGGGAAGAGCTGGGTGTCTTATTAGGGATATTACCTCATCTTTCCTTGAGAGATGGAGAGAGCCTATGTGACCGATTTCCTTATTAGTGCTGACCAGAAAATACCTGACTGTTCAGTTAAGACTACATTTCTGGTTTGGTGATTTGGCTTAATATAAGTAACTCCTTTGGGGGCCTGTGGTTTTCTTTTTAGCAATAGTGGTGGAGTAGTGTCAACTAATGTTGAGAGGCTAAATATATAAACAGACAAAGGGCAGACCATATAGAACTTTGAATTGCAACCTGCAAACAACTGTCCAGGAAACCAACCCCTGTCAACATCAAACAACTCAGAAAGCCAGCCTGCTGTTATGTCAGACTTAGAGTGAGCCAGATTGCCATCTCTAGCAACAATTCAGGGAGTTAAACAATATCTTCTATAACAATCACTCAAAATGGCCAGGACTTGATTAAGAACTGGCAGCTTCCATAATTTTTATCTCTGCTTTCAACCTAGGACCAACCAGAGAAAGCCACATATGTAACCCTAACCAGTCACATAGGAAGTCCCACTTCTAGTTAGCCTCCCTAAAGCTTCCCCAGACAAACAACCTCCAATCTGGGTACACCTGAAGTCTTCACTTTTTTTCCAATATAAAGCTTTCCACTCTTCTGTGTGACTTGGAGTCTCTGCCAAAACATGGAAAGCAGTGGCTGACTCCCTTTCTATAGCAAACAGAATAGACTTTGCTTTTCTGTTGTAGTTAGCCTTCGTTTATTTCCACAATACTAAACCCGGTGCATGAAATAGTGGGAGCCATTGTCCCAGAAAATGAATGGGAAGTATCAGTTACCTCAGAAAATGAAAGAGTATGAGATAGGGTGAAAAGTCAAAGTGTGGTTGAGAGACCTCACGAGCATTTCAATCTTCACATTCCTTCCTTGAATCTACCCATATAGAAAACAGATGTATATACACTTCTCTAGCTCTGCTTCTAGAATGCCAGAAAAAAGGCTATATTCCTTAGCCAGAGGATCATACTACACTGAACTGGGAAACTAACTGTCTCAAAGCTAAAAAAGAAAGATAATGATATGGGTAATTGAAATCTCCAATTCCTAAGTCTCTATATAGACTAACCTACAGTAAAGCATAGCACTGGGCAAGTGCTGTTTCTGTGAATGGAATGTCTAGGCAAATTTTTAGTACCTCCATCTCAAGGATGAATGGGCAAGTAAATTTGAGGAAGGTTTTTAATATGAAAGAGGCAAAAATCATACAGAAAATTAAAAGACAGAGGCAACAGAACAATCAATAGAAAAATAAAACCAAACTAACAACATCCTAGTTAGTTATCTTCAGAGAAATAGAAAAGGTATTGCACATGTGAAACAAGATATTTTAAAAGAATGTATATTCTTGGAAATAAAAATATGTCAAAAGAAAGAATTAATACAACAAGCTATTTAGGGTCTAGGTTGAAGAAGCTTTTTTCAGATAAAACAGCAACAATAACAACTACAAAACTCAAAGAAAAAATTAGGAATAAAATTTAACTGATGCAGCCTTCTGAATAATATGAAGATTACAGAATGACTAAAATATTACAATAAAACTTCCCCAAACTAAAGAATATGTGTTTCCAGATTCAAAGTGAATACACAAAGGACCTTACACAATGATTCCATATAAATACACCAAGACATGATATTGCAATTTTTTAGTTTTTGAGGAACAATTATAAGATACATAATATTCCCAGAGAGTGAAGAAAAGCAGAAGTAGGAAAACCAGTTGCATACAAAGACTTGGGGACTAGAATGATGGCAATAACATTAGAATCTACAAGGTAAGGGAGAAACACCTGTCATGTTCTGAGGGTAAAGCATTGCCCATGTAGAATACTATACAAGGAAAATTATTAATCAAGTCTTAAGACAGAATAAAATACTTTTTCCAATAAGCAAAAGTCTCAAAAATTTTAACTCCCATTCACTTTTTCTCAGGAAATTACCAGTGTGGGCTCTATTCATGCATAGAAAGGATGAGTATTGCTTAAAATATCATTTATGCCCTACTAAAATAAAATATTTACTCCCAAATCACTGTCAAATGTTTCATGGAACTTCATAAGCTGATCCCTAAATAAATATGAAGATGTAAATAAATAAAAGTAGATGAGAAAGTTGTAAGGTAAGAATGTTGAAGATGTGCTATAACAAATAGAAATACTTGTCCTCATGGCATGAAATTTAACATTGTAACATTGATATAGACACATACAAGTAATCCAATGGAACAATTTAAAGATCCCAGGAATAGAGCCCTGTATATGTGGGAACTTAGAATATGGTGGATATTTCATTAGATTTTAGTAGGAAAAAGGAAGGTCTATATAACACAGATGACATCAAAATTGGTTGCATATTCCTCAAATGTATTTTTAAAATCTAATCTCCTTTACACATTTATTTTTTCATTATAATTTGTAAAATTTGTAACTTCTGTATATTTAAATACTGAGATTTTAATTAAAGCTGTTATAATATTATTACATATTATAGCAGTTTATAAAATATATCCAATGGAATATAAATACCATAACAAATTATATCTACTAGCATCCACTTAAAAATTCATGATTATGCTCTTTTTAACATTCTGAGACTTTATATAATAACTTTTCCCTCCATTCCACTTGCCTTGCAGAATTTTCTCCCAATTTACTATATTTTATGCTTGAGAGTTATTTATTAATTGTCCTATTTTTCTTCAATAAAATATGTATAAAATTGACATTTTAACTTACGTTTCTTTCCTATGACATTAAAGATCTAGGTATTTAAATATTCACTGGATTTTTAACTTCCTTTTATTAAATAACTTTTTGATGAAATATTAAATACATGTGTAAATACTCACAAATAATAAATATATATCTGGATCATTTTTACATGTAAAATAACACAGATCAAGAAATAGAACAAGACCAGCAATCAAGAAGTCTCCCTTTCTCTCTTACTTCTTCCTCTCTAAGTGACCACTATTCTGATTTCTAATAATAGAGATTAGTTTTGCCTACTTTTGAGCTACGTATGAATGGAATCCTATGTTAAGTGCTTATTTCTGTGGCTCCTTTTGCTCAATATGTGCTTGTGAGAAACATCCGCATTATTGCCATTTCAGTGGGTCATTCATTCTTATTGCTATTTAGGATTCAAGTATGTGGCTATAACATGGTTTATTTTTTTCTATGCTTCTGCTTTGCCACCTCTAGTGTAGTGTAGTCCTCAGTTTTCCAGTTGAGATGAGTTGTTTAGGCGCCTCTATTAGATGGGTATTGAATTCCAATTTTTGCAATTTTTTTCTTCTCAGCACCATTAACAGCGTAAAATACCTATTTGACCACTAGGAGCTTTCTGCCTGGCTTCTTATCTTCTGCCTTGTGCAGTTCAAGGATTTGGCAATTGCCTTAAAGTAAAAACCAGTATGATGCTAGACTTCCTTTCCTATGCTACATTCTCACAGTGATTGCTGCTAGACCAAGTACCTCTCTCCCAAATTTTGATGTTTTGTACCCATAATCTTCACTTTTTTTTTCTCCAGCCCCATGAAATTGGCAGAATATCTGCTGGTTTCTCTGCCTTTTCATAGTGGTAGTCCATACCTGGACTATATTTCAAGATATATGGCAAGAATCATCAGATGAAGGATGAAGAACCTGCAGAATTGGCTCACTTTTGTGTAGTTCCCTTTCTTTTCAGGATACTGGTTTCTTAGTCGTGTTTCCTTTGGGAATTCTCCATTGCCTTCTAACAATTTTGTTGTGGTCGTTGCTATTTGTATGTTTTCTGTATTTTTCTGGCTATTTCTGGGTTTCTCAATGGTACATTCGACCGCTATAATTATTTTATCTTAGCCCAACAGAAAAGTCTACCATCACTTTAAGTAAACTTTTTGTAAAAGCATAACATAAACACAGAAAAGTGCACAAATATATGTGGGCAGATGTGAGAATTTTCAAAAGTGAACATATTATTGTTACAAGAACCCGGATAAAGAATAGAAAATAGTAAACAGTAAGTTAATACCCTTGTGCCTGCTCACAGCCACTTACGACAACCACCCAAGAATACCTACTATTCTCATTTCTAACATCATATATTAATTTTATTTGTTGTTGACCTTTATAATAAGAAGTCATCATGAGCATTTTTTGTGACAGCCTTACTTTGCGTGAAATTTTGTTTTACAGACAATCATGTTTTGGATCATGTTGAGGTTTCCTTATTTTTTTTAATTGGTTAATTGATTTTCAACTCTTAAACCACCTCTGAATTCCTAGAACATCATTTGGTTATGACACTTCGCCACAGTATACTATCTGGATTTGGTATTATAATATGTTTATGAAATTTTGCATTTATATTAATGAGGCTTATTTATTACATTCATGCTTAATGTAATTTTTCATATTTTTTGGTTTATGTCTATATTTCACTAGGTGTTTTCTATTTGAACCACCTGTACTATATTCTTTTTATAAATTATTTCTTAACTTTTTTATTAATCCAGTATATTTATCATTGTGATTTCCTATTTATTAACATTTAGCTATACATGATTTCCTTATGTTTTTAAGAGTTACTATAGTCTTTATTACAGTTTAATAAAGTGAACACTTTTATGTATCCCCCAGTATTATTAAGACTTTAAAACAATTTATTCCTATCAATGTATATCACTATTGCCTTTTGTTTTTATTGTTTTTATGCATTTTAATTTATGTTTGAGACTCTACAAACAGTATCATTGAGATTCCCCCCTCACTTTCACACACACACACACACACACACACACACACAGATACACATGCTCTCCTGCATGGTTACCTGTTCCCCTGTTCTTTATAACTTCTCTCTTCTTTATTTCTGTCTGAAATTATCATTCTGCATAAAGAATGCTCTTTGATTTCTTTTAGAGCATATCTAGGTTGGCAATAATTTTTTTCAGGACATTAAAGATGTCTTTGTTTATAGTGAGAAGTCATTTATCTATTTTATTCTATTGTTGCTTTATGGCGGGTATCTTATTCTTTAGCTGCTTTTAAGATTTTCTCTGTCACTGGGGTTCAGACATTTTACTAAGTAAAATGGGTTTGGCTTTCTTCATGTTTTTTTTTTTTCTTAGAGATTTCATAGCATCTTGAATATATATATTGATATCTTTTGTCAACTCTCTGTTGAATTTTCTTCCTTCTTTTTTTGAAATTCCATCTGAATATGAAATCTTTTCACTGTGTCCCATATATTCTTGCTCTTTTTTCTAAATTTTTATTTTTTCTCTATGCTTTAGTTTATGTATTTTCTCTTGGCTCGTCTTAACATGTCACCAATCCTTTCTTCTCCTCTTCTTTAATATCTTATTATGCTGATTGATGATTTCTTTCTTTTTATTATGTTCAGTTAGCCACTGTAGAGTACATAATTCATTTTTGATGTAATGTTCAATGATTCATTAGTTAAGTATAACACACAGTGCTCATCACAGCATGTGCACTCAATACCCATCACCCTGTTACCCCCTCCCCCCACCCTCACTTGGGGGTGAAACCGCCAGATTGTTTCTCGGGGTCCATAGTCTCTCATGGTTCAACTCCCTCTCTGATTTCTCCCCCTTTGGATTTCCCTCCCTTGCCCTATGGTCCTCCGTTCTATTGCTTATGTTCCACATAGGAGTGAAACCATATGATAATTGTCTTTCTCTGCTTGACTTACTTCATTTAGCATAATCCCCTCCAGTTCCATCCATGTCCATTGCCGATTGATGATTTCTGTTATTGAATTTTTCAGTTTTAGATTTCCTATTTGATTCTTTTTTTAGTTCCAATATTTTCATTAAATTCTCCATTTTAAAAGATATTTTCTTTCTTCTGCTATTTCTTTAAAAATCTTAATTACTTTAAAGTACTTGTGAGCATACTCCAATATCTGAATTCATATAAATCTCTCCTTTTCTTGATTTTCAGTTATATTTTCCCATATTTTGGCAAGTCTAATACTTGTTGATTGAATTGTGGACATTGTGGATAAAATTTTAGGTGTTCCAGATGATATATCCCTCTTTCAAATAAAATCCACCCTGCCTCCTGTTAGGGAAATAGAATGGGGGATCTTTACCTTAATTCAGTCAGAAACAACTGACTCAACCTATTTTGCAGATTTGGTATTACTCTGTCTACTTCTGCTTTTCCTGATCGCTAGAGCAAAATGTCCAAGTGTGTAATTGAGAGGACAGTCCTCATGGGTATATATTCCATTGTTATGTCCTGAACTGAAATTCTTTTTTGTTCAACACATCAGGACATTCAAAAACTCTACTTGTTCTCACAGGGGTTTTTTTTATTACTTTTTTTTTTTTAAATCTCCTTTAATCTTGTGGCTTCAGTTTTCCATGTATTGAGTAGAAAACTGGTTTCATTTAAACTCAGTTCTCTGGTCATTTTGTTCTCATCAGGATCTTGATCGCTCAAGCCTCTAATTTTGTTCCTCAACTTCTGAAAAACTATAAAAGCTCTTCTGATTTCTCCATTCCCCCAGAGCGTTTTCTATCTAGGAAATGCCAAGGTTTTTAACCTCTTGTATATAAAAGGTGCAATATATCTATAGCATGTAATAGCATCTATCTACCTATATCTATCTATAATCTATCTATGTATATATTCGTCTATCATCACTTATAGACATTTATGAGAAAAAATGGAGAAGAGAAGATGAAAAACACAGAGAAGAGCTATAACAATCTCAGAGTTTTTCTATACATATGTTGATATTGTGGTAGTGGAGATGAAGTGTGGTGATGTGACTAAGATATATTGGCAGATATGACCTATAGCAGTGTTTAAAAATATTTGTGATGAAGGGACTGTTTTCCAAGTTCCCTAATCAGTTACAGACCAACACTTTATAAAGGAAAATAAAAGTAAATTACTACAAAATGAAGTGACAAAGAAAGACACAAAAATGTGATCCCATTTTTATTACTGGATTTAAGTGATATAAATTATTTTATTAAATTCCTTTAAGAATTTAAAAATATTGACACTATTTCCATATTTATCTCATCGCAGGTTGGTAGCAAATAGTTTGTTGACCACATATAATTAATACTGATCTAGATTATGTGATGAAATAGAAATAGAAAGGGATGCACTACTTTTGAGCTGTTACTTCTGTATTAATATAAATATAATTTTAAACTGGTGTTTTTATGCTATTGGTATTGGCTTTATAGCTTGAACAACTGAATGGGTGTGTTTAAAGCATTTATTCGTATTGAGAAGGTTTAAAAAATTACTTTGACAGGCAACAATTTAAGTTTTGTATGTAGCATGTTAAGTTTGAAATGTCTTTGAGCATTCAAGATTGATATTTCATGTAGACACTTATCTCTGCAATCTCCCCACTATACTTAAAGCTGAAATTATGTGGGATTTTATTTCTTCTATAAATAGTCTACTACTAGTATACCTTCTAAGTCATCTATGGCTGAAAAAAATCATTGTATGTTCTTCCTGCTTCAATTCTATCTTGTATTAAAAGCCAGGTTAAAAATAATTGTATATTCAAGCTTTGCTTCATTTTCTTCTAAAATCCAATAAGGTCATTCTGTAACAAACCTACATTTGTTTCTTTGTAACCATACTTTTTATTTTTCTATTTGTATCTGGATGATTCTGTAGTTCTTATTTTCTCTTTCTTTTCTAAAATTATATGAGGATGTCTGTCGTTATCCCTGTTTATAAATATGCATCCTGTGTAACAATTGAAGAGCACTTATAATTTGTAAATTCCTATCTGTCTGTAGTTCTGAAAAATGTTGTTTTATTTATTTGATTAGTCTCCCCACAAAGTTCTCTATGGAAATACTTTTTTAAAAAGATTTTATGTATTTATTTGAGAGAGACAGCACAGAGGGAGAGTGAAAGGGAATATCAGACTCCCTGCTGAGCACAGAGCCCCATGTGGGGCTCATTCCTAGGACCCTGAAATCATGACCTGAGCCAATGGCAGATGCTTAACCAACTGAGCCACCCAGGCACCCTGGAAACTCTTTTAGTATTGGAAATGCTAACCATATTCCATATATTTTCATTTTTGCTCTTCCTTTTTCCTTTGTTATAGAATTGGACTTCTTTATTTGGTTTTCTGGTTCCTTAATTGACTCTTGATCAATGTCACTTAGCAATTCAACCTATACATAGCTTTTATTTATATATCAATGATCAAAATTTTTTTTTGAAAAACAAAACCTCTGTTTGGGTATTTTTTGCATGCAGTTATTTTAAATTTTCAGTCAGGATAATAACTATATTATTCTGCTGGTGGGATGTTAATTCTTCTCCTTGTTAAATTTGTTACCTCACTATTTTGGTATTTTTTAGTTTTCTGATCACATTTTAATTGAGGAACCTATTTGCCTACCAATATTTTTTAAAAATCATAAGCTGCCTCAATTAATAACAACCAGCCATTTTACTTCTACTCCATAATCAACACTTACTTAATTTTAATTTGTTGATAGAGATTATTGTCAAGCTCAAGCGTCTTGAGTGATAGGGGGATACACTAATCTAAGTGATGTCAATTTAAGCCCACAGTAATTATCCTGGTAAATGTCACAGGAACTCCTCCCAACTATTTGTATCAGCAATTAGAGGATTAAATACTATATGCTTTTCTTTACATTCACATTTAGTCTCAGTCTTATATATAATATTCACCACTAGTCTTTATTGATTTATCTTTTGTTATTTTAGGTGCCTAAATTTTGTACTCTAATAGATTCTTCAAAAAAAGATTCATGGGAACAGTATTTCCTGAGTTCTCTCATATTGATTACACTTTTCTGTAGCTTTTCCTTTTTTTTTTTTTTGTCATTACTTTTTTAAAGTTTTCATTTAAATTCCAATTTGTTAACATACAGTATAATATAAGTTTCAGGTATAGAATTTAGTGATTCAACACCTCCATATATCACCGGGTGTTCATCATAACAAGTGCCCTCCTTAACCCCCTTCACCTATTTCACCCATCCCCCACCCCATTCCCCTCTGGTAACCTCTATAATTAAGAGTCTGTTTCTTGGTTTGCCTTTCTCTCTTTTTTGTTCCTTATTCCATAGCTTTTACTTTTAAAAATCTGTTGGCAGATATAATATCCTTATTAGTTCACATTTTCTTTCTTTTGGTATCTTAGATATTTTAATTCACATTCTTCTGGCCTACAGAATTGAGTTTGAAAAGTGATGAGCATTTGCTGTTTTTTCCCCTATTTGTCCTTTGATTTGGTCTGCCTCAAGGGTTTTTTTTTTTTTTTTAACTTCTATTGATTTTTTTGAGAATATATTTCAGTGTTGGTAATTCTGGATTGATTTTCTCAAGAACATGATGTGTCCTTCCAATATGTCACCTTAACTGTTTTTGCTACTCAAAAACATTTCCTTGACTTACAATTTTTAGTACTTTTCTCTTTATTTAAATTCCAGTTAACATACAGTGTAATATTAGCTTCAGGTGTAAGGTGTACAATTTAGTGATTCAACATTTATATACAACGCACAGTGCTCATCACAACATCCCTTTATTCTTGCTTTGGGTTTCTTCCTTAAAGATTCCCATTATGCATATGATGGATCTTCTTTGCTTATCATCTAAATTCTTCACTTTCCTTTGAATTAAAAAATAATTCTTCCTTTATTTTATAAAGTTGTTATTAAAATATAATAATTACATAGGAGGTCAAATATAAATGTAAAGCTAGGTAAATTGTCAAAAACTCAATATATCCATGTAACAACACAGAGATCAAAAAACAGAACACAGGCAACACAATAAAAACCTTTTCTTGTCCCTTTCCAGTCTCTACTACCCACATGGCTAACCACTATCACAACTTGCAACAGCTTGTTTTAGGTGTGTTTCTATGTTTTATATAAAAAGAATTTTTATGTGAATACTGAGGTAATTTCTCCTTTTCAGTGTTTTAAATGTAAAATTTCAAATTATTATATCTTGGCATATCCACACATTTGTTGTATCTTTACTATTTATATTTTCTTTTTGATGCATTTCTTTTTTTACTTGAAATTTTACTCTTATTGATGTAAACTATAAAAATGACTATTTCTTAAGAGATTGCAAGTAAAGTAAATGATGAAATGTGTATCACTTGAATTAACCTAGTCACCCAAATTGTACTGACCACAAAGATATTTTTTTCCAGTATGGACTAAAGTTAATGATTATTCCTTCTAACAGTGTTTATATCAGTAGAACTTATTGTATATGTGAATTTGAAATGCATACAGAAGTATGTCAATCTGAATTTTAATTAATTTGTATCTCTTGTAGCTGACTGTGAAAGTTGTTATTGGAAGATGCAATTAACAAAGGCCTATTATCATATTAATCTATTAAAGTATGAATTTAAAATACCAACTATGAAACTTCTTTATTCTTAGCACCAAACAGCAATTACTATAAAACCTGTTGCAAAAAAAATAATATTTGTTTTTTTTTCTTCTTTTCTATGTTTACTGTAACACTTTTATCTGACTTTATGAGTTACTATACATGCAACATTTTGTAAACTGTAAATATGTACCCAAATATTAAGTGTTATTACAGCCACATTTTAGTTATTGTGGATTGTAAATTGATTTCATGCATATAAGCCAAATCATTGTAGCTGGTGTGCATCTCTATGTAACAATTTTCCTTAATTGGTAAAATTTAGATTCCCAAGTATAATTTCCCTTTATTTAAAATATTCAATACCAAATTAACATTTGTTTAAACAGTTGTCTAATCAAAATTCTACTGCTTCTCTGTGATAGTGAGAACTAAGAGCCTAGACAGTAAGTTGACACTGTATATTCATTTGGCAAATATTTTGGACAGTTTTCCCATGCCAGGGATTATAAAATTCGAAAATAAGACATGATAAATTTCATTTTAGTTATGGAAGAATAATTGTGGACATGGTAAGAACAGTAACTACCATATTATTATAAACTTGGCTATAACCTAGGATTCTTACATATAGTATATTATTTAAATGTGGCAACCACCTATGATGAAAAGTTTATTTTATGCATTTTATAGATGAAACTGATGTTCAGATAGTTTTGGTGGTCAACCAAAAGTTAAATATATAGGAAGTCTAGGAGCTGTAATTGGAATCTTATTTAACACCAAAGTTCTTTCCATTATATACCATATGGTTAGTCAGATAAATTTTAATGTTCTTAAGTGACAGTGCTATGTGAGTATATAATTAATTTCTAATTTGGAGTTCTTTTTTTTAATTCAAAGTTAATATATAAATGCCCATGCATTGGGACTCAGAGAAAATGTTAGTCTGTTTTGCAAACTTAATATGGCTATTAAATCCCCAGTCCCTAATTAAGTAGTTATGTTACAACATATTATTCAATAGCCTTATGGCTTTGTTTTTAGATAACTATTTCCATTCTGTATTAAAATGTGTTAGTACGTTTTTCAAAGAAGAATGATACTTTTTCTTATTTCTGTTTATACATGAGCAATTTATTGCCAAATCAAATAACTTCCAACTATTTCTAATGGCAACATGAGTGCTTGAATAATGAGAATCATTTGTTAGACTAAAGTGAATTTACTTCAGATTCTATTTATTTCTAGTGGTCAGTAAATCTTTCAATCTACCTTAAGGACTCAAGAAACTCATTCAAAGTTTGTCTAAAGGAAAATTATACCCTTAGTGGGAAACATTATTCTAGATGGGATCCTGCAGCAACCATAATGTGCTATAGTTACAGAGATTGATTCTTCTGGAGAGACATGATTCCTACAGTATTTTTGGCATACGTTTATGTTTCATATTGTAACAGAAACTCATTCATTCATTCATTCAAAGTCTTTGTAAGTTATGACAAATATATAATCATCCAAAATGTAAGATTAAGGTTAAAGAAATTAAAAATAGAAAATAATGGTACATTAAGATTTATTCTCAGTTTAAAATGCTGTTAGGTTAGAATGTCTGAACATTTAGACTTTTTGGGCCATTATCAGAGTTAAAACTAGGAAGTAGGAAGAGACCTAGAGATATTATTTTATTAATTTTGTATCTCTCTAGGAGAAGCATTCTGTTTCTTAGATACCTACATTTCTTAAAGGAAATGGAAATATAAAAGGAAAGGAAAAGTGTGAAACTGTATTTTTCAAGAGTAACATATATATACAATTTTTAAAAAACCTGTTCACATATCCTGAGGGTTATTTAAATTATTTTTATTGTAGTATTTCTTAAATATGTACAAATATAAACTATAAATTCTTACAACCATAAACTACAAAACCAAAAGCAAATTTGTAAGTTAAATACAAGCAAAATTAGAAAATCAGTAACATTCTAATCAAAAGGATTAATTTGATATACAAGTTGACATTTTGTTGAAACTGAGATGTTCATTGCACTGATGTTATCACACAAGTCCTTGTGAGTTTGGCATATCTGTGTTGCCATGTAAAATCTGATAAGTTTTCTCTAGTTGAACTATTGGAAAACATTTATCAAACATAATGTTCCGATATCATTTGATCCTCACAGAGCAATGATGAAGACTATATATACGTACGTTATTCTCTTTTTGTTCTTATTAGTTTACTACCATTAAAATCATAAAAGTACCAAGACAAATGTAAATGAGAACATAATCATAAGCATTGAAATTGAATAGCAAGTAATGGTTATCATCCAAACCATTTTAAAATAAATTTAAATATTATAATATTTATTATTATTATTATGAATATCAAAACACACTGACCTACTAATGGGCATGGAGAGGTAGAGATGGCATATTGATCAACTAATCAGCCCAAGGGGACTAGTATATTCTGAATGAAGTTTGGAGATTTCTTCCTCTGTAATCATCTTTACAATATATCTTTAATCCTCTTTGATAGTTCTGTGGGTCTTTCAGGATTCATTGATATGCTAATTACAGAATGTCTATAATCTTAAAGCTTCAAATTATTTAAGCATATCAACCATGTATATACTACTTCTGAAATCTCTATTCTATTTCTAAAAGAAAGTCCAGATATCGGTACAATGGGGAAATTTTATCATAATTCCTAGCTAGGTTATTGTAACTTCCACAAATATATTTTTTATCTCAGTCTTTTAGAGGTTATAAGTATTGCAAATATCTTCTCCCATGTTTTGGTTTATTTTTGCAATTTATGGTATCCTTTGAAAAAGTGAATTTACAAAATTTTAATATAGTCAATTGATCTATCTGGGTGTGTGTGTGCGTGTGCGTGTGCATGTATATGTGTCTTATTTAATATATCCTTCCCCATGGTGAAAAAATACTTTTTTACATTTTTAACAGAATAAAATTTTGGTTTTCACACTTAAGTTCCTAATTCATTTGTAATTAATTTTTACGTAAGGTATCTGTTATGGGCTGAATTATGTCCCCTCAAATTCATATGTTGAAGTCATAACCCCTAATATCTCAGAAAGTGACTGTGTTTGGAGATAGGATCTTTAGAGAGGTAATGAAATTAAAATGAGTTCTTTAGGGTGGGCCCTAATTCATTATAGTTTGTGTTCTTATAAGAAGAGGGAATTGGGACAAAGACATAAAGAGGAAAGACCATATGAGGACACAATGAGAAGGTGGCCATCTACAAGTCAAGGAGAGAAGGTTCAGAAGAAACCAAATCTGCTGACATTTTGATTTTGGACTTCTAGCCTCCAAAACTGTGAAAACATAAATTTCTGTTTTTTAAGCCACTGTGCCACTGGCATTTTGTTATGGTAGCTCTAACAAACTAATGCACTATCACATTTTCGTTATCCATAAATATAACCAACCATTCCAGGATTATTGTTTTCAACTAATTTTATTTAAATTCAGTTAGTTAACATATTGTGTATCATTAGTTTCAGATATCGAGTTCAGTTGTTCATCTGTTGCATATAACACCTAGTGCTCATTATAGTCTGTCTTTTTCCCACTGCTCTGCAGCACCACCTTGGTCCATGTGTCAAGTTTCCATTTATGTAGGGGTCATTTTCTAGGACCTCTGTTCTCTTCTGTCTGTTTGTTTTGTTCTGCCCAATTTCACACTGTTAAAATGACTACAGCTTGAAAATATAAATTGATAGGAAAAATATTCCTACTTTATCATCACCTCAATCAGTGTCACCATCTGTCTTTCTAATACAAGATTTTTTTTTTGATTCATAGCCAAAGTTCTTAGAGGAAAAGGCAAGGCAAGCAACAGATAAGTCTTCCAAGAACTACAGATAAAGGAATTGTCAAGAATGAACAATTAATTTGTGAAAGAAAAACAAAAGGTAATTGAAGTTCTAGAAATTAAGAATATAATTGATGAAATTAAAAAAGAAAAACTGTGGATGGCTTAAAGAAAACCCAGCTGAACGTAGACATGGTAAATTGACAGATATATCTAAACAAATCACTTAACTATGCTGCACAGAAAGACAGAAAAAATATATATGAAATGGAAGGTAAGAACTAATGAAAGAACACAAAGGTTTAATGTGTATCAACATAGAATCACAGAAGGAGAGAGAAAATGGAGAAGTAATATTTGAAAGAAAATGGCTACAATTTTTCAGAATTAAAGAAAATAAAACTTTAAAGATCCAGGATTTGTGACATATCACAAGTAGAATAAACAAAAATCAGTCTGAATTCAAACACATCATAGTAAAACTGTAGAACACAAAGCCAGAAGAAAAAATGACAATTAGAAAAGAACAAAATTCTCAGTTGCATTTCTGTGGTGCAACAATAAGGAGCAGAGATGGTAGAATAATATCTTCAAATTGCTGAGGAAAAATGATTGTCAATCTATCTTTAATTTCCAAAATAGTAACTTTCAAGAAAAATTATGAATTAAAATACCATCAGGTAAGGCCTCCACTCAGGTAATTCTCTAGGATATATTTTAAAAAAGAAGAAAAGTAATCCCAGAATAAGATCTATGTTGCCAGACAGAATAAGATAATCAAATGGTAAATGTGTATGTGAACAGCTGAATACTTGATCTTCACCTGTAAGAATCCTGCAGGTCAAAATCTGATAAGCTTTTTACCAGACAGGATTGCTTTAGCTTTGGCCTGTCACCAAGGGAAGTGACTAACTAGAAACAACCTCAGTCATCTTAGGGTTTCTGCCCCATGGCAGCATCTGGGTTCACAATAGGCCAAGGCTCAGTTATCAGACTGAAGCTTTCCTATTGGTACCCACCCTGAAGTACTGTATGCCCATTTGCCTGGTGCGCCTGGCTTCTGGCTCTGATTTCAAATCATACGTGTGTGTGTGTGTGTATTGTTTTGTTTTCCTTGAGTGTGTGTGTTTGCATTTAGGGGTTGGATTTGTGTCTGGGGGGAGATGAGATGGTAAGATCACCTAAGGGTCTTCCTCTACCTCCTATGAGGGCATACCAAAATATGTTCTGTCCATTTCTATCCTGGAAGAACACTCAGAGCACCCAGTGGACCAAGACTGCTGATCACAGATGTTTAACAATTTCTTGTCACCTGTGGATAACAAATGAATCTTTTGTAGTACGAAGAAAAACATCTTCAAACCAAAGCAGATTTGAGTGGTTTTGTTTCATAGAAGCAGGCCCATTTCATTCTCCTTATCTTTTTTTTAAGATTTTATTTATTTATTTGAGAGAGAGAGTGAGTGAGAGAGAGAGAATACAAGCAGGGGGAGCTGCAGAAGCAGAAGGAGAAGCAGGATCCCCACTGAGCAGGGAATCCCATGTGGGGCTTGATCCCAGGACCCCAGGATCATGACGTGAGCTGAAGGCAGATGCTTAACAGACTGAGCCACCTAGGCGCCCCCTCCTTATCTTTACATGTTAAAAACAACTTTGCAAACATAAAGAACCTTGGAAATGACAACATATAATAGAAACAAAAATGACTATAACATAATTTTAGAAAGTTATTAAAGACATGGAGAGGTTTTCCTGTCTTAACAATTCTCAAGGATTGCTAATTACCCCTTTGGTTGTTTTCCTAATTTTTTAAAAGTATAAATGACTTATAACATTATATTAGTTTCAGGTGTACAACATAATGATTCAGTATTTGTATACATTGTGAAATGATCACCACAGTAAGTTAGTTACCATCTGTTACCATAAAGAGTTAGAATTTTGTTTTTATGATGAGACCTTTCAGGATCTACTCTCTTGACTTCTTTTACTTGAACTCCCTTTAAGTGTTCATTATGAGGGTAAACCAATACTTTTTGTGTGGGGGTTGGTAGGGTCTAGCTCTTTTTTTCCCCACCTATTCCATATGCTTTAATTGTTCCTTCCTGTTGCTAGTTAACAGAATAGAAAGCTCTAATGAGTATCAGATGTGTCTGTATGATTACAGGTTTGTCCATCCTGCAGTCATAACTTAAAGCTTTACAAATTTTATAGGCATCATATGAAAAGATATACTTCCTCTTAAAAAGAAAGTTTGACTCATTAACATACATGTGGTTAATAAGTAATACTAACATTCTTTTCCTCTATTTTTAGAATAATAATAATTAACCAAACTGCTGTTTTGCTTTCCCATTTAAAATGACTACTCCCACATAGAGCTACGTTCAGTTTTTAGATCGTTTCCCTATGGTGTGTTAATTACCATGTATTTTTTTCTCCCAAAAATGATAGACTGGAAGCATAAACGAGTGCACTAAGATCTATGATATTCCAGGAAATTATTACTTGTCCTGTTATTTTTTTGTTTAGAAGGTTCTTTTTATGTATTACAGGCCACTAATAACAGAGTGCTTTTCAATATTTTTACTTCACAAGATGAAATGATTTGAGATATATTTATTTGAAGTGGTATTCTACAGTGTGGAGATATTTTCCTAATATAAGTGTGTATGTATTTTTGCGTGAGAACTGGTGAAATATAATGAGTTACAAATCATTACTTTTTATGAGACAAGTTTACTTGACTCCAAAATTACTACTATGTTGTAGTAATTATTTTATCTGCAGCAAGTTAAAATTTTTTTCTTCGGAAATTCTTGGCTAGAAACTGTGTCTAGTGGCATGAACGTTTCTGCTATTTCACTTAAAAAGGATAGCATGAGCCTCTCTGCCAAAGCTCTTTTTCTAAGGAGCATTGGCTAAGAAGCTTTGGTTAGGACTTGACTCTAATTTTTTTAAGAATGTTGTGAGTCATATAAGCCACTCTTCTGTTTATAAATTATGACATATAAGTAGTACAAAATCTGCCTTCATGTAATATTTTTGTTTTTAGTTTGTTTCATTTTGCCATTGATGATTATTATGTAACATTTTTTAACAAAGTTTATTTTTAAAGCAGTTTTAATGTTCAAAGTAAAACTAAACAGGGAGTATAGAGAGTTTCCAAATATTTCTTGTTCTCCTACACACACAACCTCCCCCATTACCAACATCTCATACTACAGAAGTACACTTGTTACAAGTGATGAATCATTGACATCATTTTCACCCCAAGTCCACAATTTATATTAGAGTTTACTTGTGATGTACATTCTCTGGATATTGACTTATATGTAATGACATGTGTCCACCATTGCAGTATCGTACTAGATAGTTTCAACTATCCTAAAAACCCTCTGTGCTATGCTTATTCATCCTTCCCTCTTTCCTGGCAGTTACTAATTTTTTTGCTGTCTCCATAGTTTGGCCTTTACTGGAAAGTATATAAAGTTGGAATCATAAAGTGTGTAGTTGTTTTAAATTGGCTTTTTTTACTCAGTAATGTGTATTTAAGATTCCTCCATGTTTTTTTCATTGCTTGGAAGCTAATTTGATTTTAGCACTGAAGAATATTCTATAGCCTGGATGTACTCAATATATTTATCAAACAACCTACTGAAGGACATTTTAGTTGTTTTTGAGTTTTGGCAATTGTGAATAAAGTTGCTATAGACATCTATGGGATGGTTTCTGTGTGGATGAAAGTTTCTGAATTCTTGAGTAAATAACAAGGATCATGTTTGCTGGGTCATATGGTAAGAGTGTGTTTAGTTTTGTGAGAAACTATCAAACAATCTTCCAGAGTGGCTCTATCATTTTGCATTCCCATCAGCAATGAATGAACAGTTCTGATGCTCTACATTATTGTCAGCATTCAAGGTTGTCAGTATTCCAGATTTTGGCCAGTCTAATAGTTGTATAGTGCTGATGTTTTAACTTGCAATTCCCTAATGTCATATGTCATATGATGAGTATTTTTTCATATAACCACTTTTCATCTGTATATCATCTTTGTGAGAAACCTGTCCAGTTCTTTTTTTTCAAGTTTTTATTTAACTTCTAGTTAGTTAACATATAGTGTAATATTAGTTTCAGCAGTAGAACTTAGTCATTCATCACTTACATACACCACCAGTGCTCATCGCAACAAGTGCCCTCCTAATACCCATCACCTGTTGAACCCATCACCTGCCCACCTCCCCTCCAGCAGCCCTCAGTTTGTTCTCTATAGTTAAGAGTCTCACTTATGGTTTGCCTCCCTTTCCGCCCCCCGTGTTCATCTGTTTTGGTTCCTTGAATTCCACATATGAGTGAAATCATATGGTATTTGTCTTTCTCTGACTGACTTATTTTGCTTAGCATAATACACTCTAGTTCCATCCACATCATTGCAAATGGCAGTATTTCATTCTTTTTTATTGCTGAGTAATGTTGTAATATATATATATATATATATATATATATATATCACATTTTCTTTATCCATTCATCAGTTGATGGACATTCGGGCTCTTTCCATAATTTGGCTCTTTCCATAATTTGTTGATAATGCTGCTATAAACATTGGGGTACATGTGCCCCTTTGATTCACTACATTTGTATCTTTGGGGTAAATACCCAATAGTGCAATTGCTGAGTGGTAGAGTAGCTCTATTTTTAACTTTTTGAGGAACCTCCATACTGTTTTCCAGAGTGGCTGCACCAGTATGCATTCCCATCAACAGTGTAAGAGGTTTCCCCTTTCTCCACATCCTCACCAACATCTATTTTTTCCTGTGGAAATTTATTTGGTTCTATGGCTCACTTATTAATGGGGTTGTTTGTTTTCTTATTGTTGTTTTTGAAGCATTGTTTGTATATTTTAGATAACTGTGCTTTATTAAATGTGTCTTTTGCAAACATATTCTCCCAGTCTGTGCTAGTCTTCTCATTATCTTAAGATTGTGTTTCATAGAGCAGAAGTTTTAAATTTTACTGGAGTCCAGTTAATCAATTACGTCTTCCATGGATCATGCCTTCTGTGTTACATCTAAAAAATCATCATCATATTCAAGGTCATCTAGGTTTTCTCCTATGTTGTCTTCTAGGAGCTTTATAGTTCTGCATTTTACACTTAGATCTGTGATGTATTTTGAGTTGATTTTTGTAGAGTGTATGACCTGCATCCAGAATCATTTTCCTTTTTACTGAGATAGAATTAACATTAACATTGTGTGTGTGTGTGTGTGTGTGTTCTCCATGTGGGTATCCAGTTGTTCCAGCACCCCTTGTTGAAGAGACTATGTTTGCTGTATTTGATTGCTTTTGCTCTTTCATCAGAATCTGTTGACTATATTTATGTGGCCTATTTCTGTGCTTTCTATTTTGTTCCATTGATATCTTTGTATATTCTTTCACCAACACCCCACTGTCTTGATTACTGTCACTCTATAGTAAGTCTTGAAGTTGGGTAGTGTCAGTCCTCTGACTTTATTCTCCTTCAATACTGTGTTGCCTATTCTGAGGCTTTTGCCTTTCCATATAAATTTTAGAAGCATATTGTCAATATCCATGAAGTAACTTGCTGGGATTTTTATTGGGATTGCATTGAATCTACAGACCAAGTTGGGAAGAATTGACCTCTTGACAATATGGAGTTCCTATCTATGAATATGGAATATCTTTCCATTAATTTAATTCTTTGCTTTCATTCATCAGAGTTTTGTCATTTTTCTCACATAGATCTTGTACATATTTTGTTAGATTTGTGACCAGATATTTCATTTTTGGGTATACTATAGTACTGTATTTTCAGTTTCAAACTTCACTTGTTCATTGCTGATATAGGAAAAAATTGACATTTGCATATTAATCTTATATCCTGAAACCTTGAAATAATTACTTATTAGTTTCAGGAATCTTTTAACAACTCTTTTGGTTTTCTACATAGACAGGAAATCTGTTAACAAAGATAGATGTACTTCTTCCTTCCCAATCTGTATATCTTTTATTTCCTTTTCTAGTCTTAATGCTTAGCTAGAACTTGCAGTATAAATTTGACAAACTGTAGAGAAAGATGACATCTTTGCCTTGTGTGTAATAGTAGTAGGAAAGTTTTGTTTCTTACCATTAAGTATGATGTTAGTTGTAGGTTTTTTGTAGATTTTTCTTAAGTTGAGGAGGTTTCCCTCCTTTCTTAGAATATCAAAAATTTTTATCCTGAACATGTGTTGGATTTTGTTAAATACTTTTCCTGAATCTATTGATAGGATCATGTGATTTTTCTTTTTGACTTGTTGATGTGATATAAATGATTTTTGAATTTTGAACCAGCCTTGCATACCTGGAATAAATCTCACTTAATCATGGTGCATAATTCTTTTTATACATTTTTTATATGGTTTTCTAATATTTTGTTAAGGATTTTTGCATCTATGTTCCTGAGAGATATTGATTTGTAGTTTTCTTTTCTTGTAATGTGTTCATCTGATTTTGGTAGTAGGATATTGGCTCATGGAATTAATTAAGAAGTATTCCCTCTGCTTCTATGCTCTGTAAAGAGACTGTAGAGAATTGGTATAATGTTTTCTCTAAATGTTTGGTAGACATTGGATCCAGTGAATCCACTTGATCTTGATGCTTTCTATTACTGTTTATTGATTCAATTTCTTTAACAGATATAAGCCTATTCAGATTGTTTATTTATTTCTTCTTGTATAAGTTTTGGCAGATTGTGTTTTTCAAGGAATAGGTCCATTTCATTTTGGTTATCAAATTGGTGGGCATAAAGTTGTTTATAGTATCCCTTTATTATCCTTTTGATGGCCATGGGATCTGTAGTGATGTCTTCTCTTTCATTTCTGATATTAGTGATTTATATCTTCTCTTTTTTTTTCTTCCTCTTAATTATAAGGGCCATGTAGTCTGATTGATTATATTAATTTTTTAAGGAATCAGCTTTTGGTTTTGTTGATTTTCTCTACTGATTTTGTTTTCAATTTTATCGATTGCTGTTTTAAATTTTATTATTATTTTTCTTCTGCTTAATATGGATTTAATTTACTCTTCCTAGTTTCCTAAAGTGGAAACTCAGATTATTCATTTTAGAGTTTTTTTCTTTTCCAAAATGTACATTTAATGCTATAAATTTCCCTTAAGCACTGCTTTCACTAATCCCATGACTTTACTTTTGGAAGACTATTTTGGGGAAATATTACCTTGATTCTGGAAAATTCATTTGCAAACTTACATGAAATCTATTTTCAGTACTTGCAAACTTGTATGTATATATTTACATGATAATTACTGCTAGAAGCTGTGGTATCAAATCATGTTGAATTATGTATGTAGAAAATATTTTAAGACCTGCCTAACTGTGACCATACAGGTTTATACTAAGACTTACAAATTAAACAAAGTCATATTCTGGCTTTACATCAGCACTTGTCCATTACTAATATTTTTACAGGAGTTAGTCTTTTGTTGGAGACCATAGCACCAGATAAAGTGGGCTTATGCTACTCTTAGAATCATGCAGTCAAACATACAAGGATGAGGATGTTCATGTGTTAATGGGCTTCTCTAATCTTTATGAAGTTTCAAAAGAATCTTCTCCAGAACACTCTGGTATCAACTACCTAAGTGAATACCGTCCTTTTGTAGACTGGTATGCCAATACCAAATTATAGAAATTATATTTTTAGCCTTCTTAAAAACATGGGGAAGAGAACTAAGTAACCAGGTGAGGAATAGAAGCAGTTGCTGCTTTTCTTTTGGGGCACCATACTCTAGATGTATGATCAGGCCAACATTTTTTAAAGGCAAATTGATGGCAAAATGGTTTTTTGAATTGCCTGGAGACTTGGTAAAAACACTGTTTCTTGAGTCTAGCTCCAGGTCAATTAAATGAAAATCTCTGTCCTAAACCCTAAAATGCAGTCAGTTGAAGAGCATTGCGTTACAGGAAACAGTTATAAAAGAATCCGTCTGTTTAAAACTCAATTGAATTCCCTGGTCAGTTACTGAGATACTTAAAAAGATTGTCAAAGGTCTGTACGCTATTTTACCTACAACTAATAGTGTAAGTCTTCTCCTTTAGCCTCTGTCCTGCTCTCAAACTTAGTCCACCTCATGTGAGAAATTGACACTACTTCAAAGAAACAATATATGATCCAAAACATACTCTGGTTTGCAGAGTATTATGGATCTTTGGAGTTCCTGTGGCTTGTAACCTTAGGTGATTTAATGTGGAGTTAATTCATTAGTTTGTCCAGAGTAAAAGGAAGTAAGATGGAAGTTCTAGTTCTGCTCATTTGTTGTAAGTATTATTGCTAATTAATTCTGGCAGAGGTAGACAATTGTGTGTTTATTTTCTAAATTACTGAATTATCCTAAGGGACCTTGGAATCTTTTTATTAGCAGAACACCCTCCCCTTAGTGCCGTACATGCTGTGTATGCCTTATGTTATTTCCTATCATAGCAAGGGATGTGCAGTGTCTATTTTAGAAAATATAAAAATAAAAGGAAACTCTCTCACAAGCATAGCAGGCATTTCTTGGTGCACAGATCATAACTTATCTTCATGGATAAGATATGTGACTGACTAAACAACCAAAGAGGGTGTCAATTCTTTTTTTTTTTTTAAGGTTTTATTTAGTTATTTGAGAGAGACAGCGAGAGGGAACACAAGCAGGGAGAGTGGGAGAGGGAGAAGCAGGCTTCCTGCAGAGCAGGGAGTCTGATGTAGGGCTCGATCCCAGGACCCTGGGATCATGACCTGAGCCGAAGGCAGACGCTTAATGACTGAGCCACCCAGGTGCCCCGAGGGTGTCAATTTCAATACAAAACTTTCAAAACCAAAGTCAGAAAAGGAAAAAAGACATGATACAAAATGAATGTTTTATCTCATTAAGAAATGTGTTTTTTCCTTAGAGAAAAATGATTCTCCTAAGGATCTATTTTAAATTGTTAATTTTCTTCATTACTGCCCCTTTTTTTTTTTTTTTTTTTTTTTTGCTTATCTTTTGCCCTCAAATAAAATGTAAAGCCTCTGAAAAGTCTTCAGAACTTGCTTCTGTTGTTTGAGAATATTTTTTTGCCAGGTATATTTTCTTCACTTTGAGACATTCCTCTCTTCTACGACCTCTGATCTAAAGCAAAAGTAAGTGGGCACGCAAGAGAAAATATGAATACTGTGCTAATTATGGATCTGTGTATTCTGTGAAGCTGACATTATTCAATAACCTAAAACCTAATGAACTTTTCTCCTGACTGAAACTTTCAATTACTCACTCACTAAGTTACATTGGTCCTTAAATATTTCAGTTGTTGCTACAGCTCATTAGAATGTAAATGAAGACCAAGGGTTGAATTAACACATTCAGGACCTGATTAAGTCAGGATTAGTTTAGACAGATTTTCTTGCAAATGTAAGTTTCTCCCCTTGCACCTTGATAGTAGACACCAAATCAAAGCATCCTGTTATTCACAAAATCTCTGTATTGAGTTCTTAGTACACATACATGGATTCATAACAAGGACATTTCTGCCTATTTCTCCTACTAACAAGAGATCCAAAATGAACATGAATGATGTTCTTGGAATAAAGTCTTTTTAACCTTTGATTGTAGTGTCATTGTTTCTAACAGCTCTTATTACCGCTGTCACATGCACCTCCCAGAATACACCAGCCACACTGTAACTCACCAAAGAGGGCTTATATGGCAACACTGGAGTGAACTTAATGGACTGGTCAAATCCTTTCAGTAGACTAGGCTGGGGATAATTAACTTTTCCAAATAAACATTTAACACTAAAAATAGTACTGTTAATGATTATCTTTATTTTTATTTTTTTAACCAAGAGGCCCAAAGCCTTAACATATTTTGCAGTTATTAAATACACTACTGATTCTCATGAGATTTTATGTGCTTATACTTTTATATATAAATATGTAAAAACCTTAAAAATCATTAGCCATCCTTCAAATCTTTGTAGTTGTATAAAAACAACATGGCTCTTTGACCTGGTTCTTTCACCATCCCCTTGCTACTTGCTTTAATTGAGGCATCTGTGAGCATCTATGTCTGTCCACATAAACTACGGACAGAAGACATTCTCCTACTCTTAAAAAGACAACTCATGGGGGAAAAAATGGTGATGGCAGGAGGGGGCAGCACAGATAAATATTTTAATTATCTACACTACTGGGAGAAAGGAATGATGTAGTTCAATCCACAGATCATCCAAATGTGTTGTTTTCATAGTTTGTGTCAACCTACTTCATCAGTATTTTCAAATAGATGTAAAAATAAAGTTACAGGTCTTATCTGTTTTGTATTTTTTCTTCTCCAGCTTTTCTTTAAGTAGAAATTAAACATCCAAAAATTAGGTAAATGTTAAAATATTCAAAAACAAGCAGGGAAAGTGGAAGAAACCTCCATAGTCCACTTACTTGTATGCACCACATCAATAACAAGTTGACACGTCACTAAGCTGCCCATCAGGCCCACGGCCACCCATGGTTTTTCAGGCAGAATAGGGAAGCTAGTTCTTTTCAGGACCATCTGAAGGATGCATCCTCACTCTGGGTACAGTCGCTAGTCAGCCACAGCTCAGAACAAGTGCTGATACTCTCCAGACAGAAGTTACATAGCCTGCAAACCACACATGCTGTGTGCTTACAAAAGAGGCAAAGGTAGGGGAGCCTGGGTGGCTCAGTCTGTTAAGCGTCTGCCTTCGGCTCAGGTCATGATCCCAGGGTCCTGGGATCGAGCCCCGCATCAGGCTCCCTGATCAGCGGGAAGCCTGCTTCTCTCTCTCCCACTCCCCCTGCTTGTGTTCCCTCTCTCGTTGTCCCTCTCTCGCTGTCTCTCTGTCTCTCTCTCTGTGTCAAATAAATAAAAATAAAAAGATTTAAAAAAAAAAGAGGCAAAGGTAGATGCTCCATGTATTAGACCTAGCTTGATTTCACTAAGAATTAATGTGGTTCTGAGTTTTTCAGAGGATTGCACAGGAGGAGTCAGGCGAAGAGGTTCCTGGTTCGACTTCTGGCCCCATTTTTTATTACCCTGCCTGATATGTTTCTCCTGATCTATCTTCCTTATAAGATTGCATGACAATTTTTATGGTGTGAAGTCAGCCCTGCTTCAGTCTCTCGGTATGAATATTCCCTTTAGAATGCTTTAATTAGTTGTATTGGTAATTAATTTGCAATTGCCCTTGTCAAAGACTGTCTGACACCGAGATGGACTCGATTAAATATTGGTTTTTAATGATTTCATGAGTCATGAGGGACAAGAACATGGAGGGTTTATTTCCACTTTGGTTTAACTGAATCAGCTAGGCCTTTGTCAATGGCCTTCATGGCCCTGATTGAGGATTTGGGCCTGGTTAGACTGCCTGGGCCTCTAGAGGCTTTTCCCCTGGGTTTAAGGCAAGGGAGGCATCCTGACATAGGCTATTTCCAGGCTCCTCTGAGCAGAAAAGAATGAATTTCTAAGAAAACTAGAACTTTTGATTGGGAACCTGAACTTTGTATATTAGGATAAGTATGAAAAAAATAAGTTGGCTTATAGATTATACCACCTAAAATATTTTTCTCCTGCTTATCCTCATTGGAGAGCTCATTTGTTTTGTGTGTTGAAGATTACTCATTTACAAAAAGTTCCCTCATGTTCAAAAGGACTTAAAAGGACATGTAAAAGCCTTAAAAGGACATGTAAAAATAAGAATCAAACACCTAAAAAGTGATAAAGATTTGAGCCTAGATGATGAAATGTGAGAGCTGCCTTCGCACTACATTGTCACAAGCCTATCCTGGTCATAATCTGCCTTATATTGACGTTTCTCCAAAAAGGGTGTGTGTTCATCCATGTTTTTGATAACTTTTTTTTTTTTAAGATTTTATTTATTTGACAGAGAGAGACACAGTGAGAGAGGGAACACAAGTAGGGGGAGTGGGAGAGGGAGAAGCAGGCTTCCCGCGGAGCAGGGAGCCCGATGTGGGGCTTGATCCCAGGACCCTGAGATCATGACCTGAGCCGAAGGCAGACGCTTAACGACTGAGCCACCCAGGTGCCCTGATAACTAAATTCTTAATGTGGCATTTCTTGGTAAAATATAGAAAAAAGAGGGAGAGAAAAGGAAACAGTCTAGAATTCAGTGAGACCCAGATGAATATTAACATTCTCTTTTTTTAGTCTACTTCTACATTTTATATGCAGTTAAATCATATAATGAATGATTTTCTCACATATAGTTTCACTAAACATCATATCAAAAAGACTTCCATGGCCATGAAAATCTGCTAAAATAATTTTTATTATAATGTATTTTGTTTTCCTAAAATTGTATCAATACATGTTTATAAAAAATATAAAACACATATAATAGGAATACCAGTACTTACGTTGCACTTACTTTGTTTCAGATATAATTATAAATGCTCAATTTGTATTATCTAATTCTAAAAAAGAAAAAAACCCTAAGCTTTCATTTACTGTGTTACAGTGCTTCTAGATAGTGTAAATGCATGAATATATAAAAAAGTTAAAAGCATTCACTTCCCCAAAATAAATTCTTACATAATTCACTAGAGTACATATATTTTAATGGATGAATTTAATTAACCCTCATTTGTTGATGTATAGGTAGTTTTTACTTTACAGCGAATGGTTATGTTCAACAACCTTACGTCTTAAGCCTTGAACATATTCCTAATTATGTCTTTATGGCTGGGCCTCTCAGTTTAGGATATGCATTATGGGGAATACAGTGATGTGCCAAGACTCTCAAAAACATGGGATATATAGATTATGTCTTTGTGTGGTTTAATTTTACTCAAAGATCTATGAAAATAATTTGCAATTTAAAAAATCTATTCATTCCATTGAAAACATATTTATTGAATGCCTACTATATCCCAGGAATTATTCCAGAAGCCAGATATATCAGACACACTATGTGCACCTCTCATACTCTTTGGCTTCATAATAACTCCTGAGTCTCCTTCTTCCTTCTTTTCTGTTAGATCCCATCTCTTCTATGTAATTATAGTCTTTGAAATGTTTAAATTTTTCTTTTGAAATATGCACAAAGCAAATAAATAAATCTAATATCTCCGTATCATTGTTTGCAATCTTGTACTGTGTGGTGAAAGTCTAGTGAGGAAAGCACAATGTGCCATCAAGAAATAGGAAATCTGTCTAGAGAGAAATATAGTTGTGTTAAATCTAGAGCAGAGTCAGAGGGAAACGGGCAGATTACTTTTTGTGTAATGTCACATGTTTAGTGAGAGGTGCTGGTCAGCTGGATTAAACAATCTATGCCATTAGATTCATCAGTAAATCTAAAAAAGGGCCAAGCAGCTAGCTTTGTAAGTCATTGAACTTGTCACTGTGCAAACAGTATTTTTAAAAATTTTGATTACAGAAAATTAAGCAGTGACACTCATGAATGCATTCAAATCATGTCACAATTATACTCAATCAAATGTTATTTACAAACACCATTAAATTATGCCTTGTTCCATTTCTCAACTCAGCGAGTTCCCAGATATCATAAAATTACAAAATTTCTAGTCTGTGTATTTTGATGCTATTCTTCATTTACTTTTTAAAATTATTTAATTGAAGTATAAAATGCATACAAAAATGCAAACACATTAGTGTAGAGCTCAATGAATCTTCAAAAATGGAAAGCAAGCATGTAATAGGCACCCAGATCAAGAAACAGAATATTTGGCAAACTGAACTCAATAAAAGTACCCCATTGCCTGCAAAATCCCATCCTGTCATGAACTCAACAAAACAAACTATTCCTGCGGCCTAGTTGGGGAAATGGCTGCCCATGCTCCAAATGTTTGTCTCCATTCAGGTATTTTAGACTGTCTAGACTGAGTTATTTTCTAGTTCTCTGATGCTTATAAAAGTATATTTACCCCAGTTTTCTAGTTGTTGGCATAGGGATTGTTGGCCTGCCATGGACTATGATACTCTACCTGGTGTGATAAGCCCTGTTCTTCATTTTCTAAAAAATTACGTTCCAATCACAACTTACCATTTTGTAATACAGAGTAAGTGAAATCAATTTAAAAGTTGTCAGAGAGTCACATATGCACATTTTTACTGAGTAATTGGAAGTGAGAGTAAACATTGAATATCTTTGGAAAGAAAAATAGAGAACTAATTGTGTGAGGTTATAAACATAATATATATATTTATATATATTTCATTTATATATAAATATATATGTATTTAAGATCAAATTATGAACATTTTGAAGAAAAATATTTTTTAATTGAGAAATGGTTTGCGTTGAACATAAGTACAACAATTACAGTAAAATAATGAAATAAAAAATACCAGATTCCTGAATCCTTTTTCCCCTAGAATTATTGTGCTAGAGAGGCTTCCATAATAGATACACATATTAAGATATAGAAGTTATATCCAAACTATTTTGAATCAGAAAGTAAAAATTAAGCTGACAATGAAATATAGGCTCTTAAAGAACATTTTAATTATCTAAAAATATATACTTGACCATCTGATTGAAATAATAATACTAACTTCATTCTTAATTCAGGTAGCTGGATCAAGGACAAGATGTTAGTGTTTTGGCAAAGTAATTAGTTTTGCTTCCTAAACTTATACTCATGACATCCTTGGAAACACTTGGGGATAAAATAGTTATCTAAGAATTTTATTAACAAAAAATTTTTGTAAGCAAAATTTTTATTTAAACACATAAGAAGTACAAAATTACAGACAAATATTTTTAGAGGCATAATTTTAGCAGTCAGTTTGGTAACAAAAGCTTTCTATGAAATATATAAAATATTGAATTTAACAGAGAAAGTGTTGATCAGAGTTCAATTTAGAGTCACTTCATTAGTACATGTTTTGGCCAAATGAAAGAAATCTAAAGATTTTTGCTTTAAAAACAAAAAAACCCCAAAATAGTGTTCAGTATTTGTTTTGCAGCAAGCTGCAGATCTGGTATTTACTGGGAAATGGTGAAAGTAATAATTTGTATTAAAGTATAATAAGTTGAGGATGCATAATATAATCTCTATGATAACTCTCAAAAGAATAAAAAAAGAATCTATAAATAGCAATTTAAAAGGGAGAAAAAAGACAGTACGAAAAAAATACTCTTATTAATCCGAAAGCAAACAAAGGTGGGAATGCACACTGGGGCAGCCAATCTGGAGAACTGTTTGGAGATTTCTCAAAAAGTTAAAAATATAACTACCTTATCAGCCAGCAATTGCACTGCTAGGCATTTACCCAAAGGATACAAAAATACAGAGTCAAAGGGATACATGCACTCTGGTATTTATAGCAGCATTATCAACAATAGCCAGACTATGGAGAGAGCCCGAATGTGCATTGACTTATGAATGGATAAAGAAGATGTGGTATATATATACAATGGGATATTATTCAGCCATCAAAAAGAATGAAATTTTGCCATTTGCAATGACATGGGTGGGGCTAGAGTGTATTATGCTAAGTGAAATAAGTCAGAGAAAGACAAATACCATACGATCTCACTCATATGTGGAATTTAAGACAGAAAACAGATGAACACATGGGAAGGGGGAAAAGAAAAAAAAGGAAAGAGGGAAAAACAAGCCATAAGAGACTCTTAACAATAAAGAGCAAACAGGGTTGATGGAGGGAGGGGGATGGGGAATGGGCTAGATGGGTGATGGGTATTAAGGTGATGTGATGAGCACTGGGTGTTATATATAAGTGATGAATCACTGAATTCTACCCCAGAAACCAATATTGCACTGTATGTTAACTAAAATTTAAATAAAAAAAAAATTTAGAGCGCTTGGATGGCTCAGTCAGTTAAGCATCTGACTCTTGATTTCAGCTCAGGTCATGATCTCAGGATTGTGGGATCAAGCCCTGCTCTGAGCGTGGAGCCTGCTTGGGTTTCTCTCCTCTCCCTCTGCCCCTCCCCCACCCCAGCTTGTGCTCTCTTGCTAAAAAAAAATTAACGATGAAATAAATAAATAAACAAATTAAATAAGTTTAAAAAGCAAACAGGATGAAGAACAAAGAAAGATTAAAAAAAGATGAAAAGGAAAAGGAAAAATAAGGGATATATATAAAGAGCAGATAAACTTGAAACAAATATGAGTTCTTAAGGTAAATTTAAAGAGACTAAACACTCCAATTCAAAAAAGAAATGATTGTTGGAATGGAAAAATGAAACTTATGCATATGCTGCTTACAGTAATTAGCATAACTTAAATGTAAGTATGGAGAAATGTTGAAAATAAAAGGATGTAAAGAGATACACCTTAAAAACCCGAACCAACAGAAAGTGAAAGTAACTATACAAATATCTGGCAAAATGGACTGTTAACCACATCTCATCATAGAAATTTCATAGATTCATAGTGAATCCCCCAGAAGGTATGACATAGATTCAAAATAGATTAATAAAAAAAGTGACAGTTTTTTAAAGGAGAAATAGCAATTTCATTTTCACAGTAGAATACTTTAGACAATACTCTCAAAAGCTCAAAATTAAGGACAAATAGAAATCAAGCACACAGACCAAAAAGTCCAACTCACTCAAGACAAAACAAAAATAAAAAACAATAAAAGCTTTAAGTATAGTGACTGACAAAATCAAATGTGTTTCTGTGTATATATATAAGTATGCTTGTATATATATAGAGATACAGATTATAGATCTATATAGATATAAATATAGCTGCTAGCTAGCTAGCTAGATAGATGATAGATAGATGGATATAGATGGAAGTAGATTTAGATATATCCACTAACTAAAGAATTTAGTTCTAAACAAGTACACATTGAATTATTTATCAAAATTAACTACACACTGGCCACATATAAGCAAGCTTAAACAAAGTTCAAAGAATTGAAATAATATACAGTATGATCTCTGAGCACACTGGAATAAAGCAAGAATTAATAATGATATGACAACTAGGAAATCCAAAAGTATTTGCCAATTACATAGTATAATTATAAAAACATATGAGTTGAAGATTGCACCCTAGAAACTACAAAATGAACCGTGTTGAACAATACAAACATAACACAAAAGTATGTGATGGGTGCATCCAAATCTGCTTATGATAAAGTTTAGAGACTTAAGTATTAGAAGAAGAATGGCTGGCAAAAAATTAGTAGTCTAATATCCATTTCAAGAAATTAGAAATGGTATCCATCTTATTAAGTTTGACAGGACTAGAAGAGAAAAGAACAAGTCTAGTACTCTAGTAAGAAATTATACCGACATTTTACAGTTCTGAAAGAAGCAGTCAACAAAACAAAAGCCAAAAACCCAGAAATATCATAGAAGGTCTAAAAATACAATTAACAAATTTGACCAAATGAGCAAAACTAACTCATTGATGATATCCTGGTTTATAAAGGAAGCCTCAGGAAGTTTCAGAGCACTAAAATCATTAAGAGCCTGCTATCTTTCCAGAGAGGAAAGAAGTTAGAAATCAATAACCAGAAGAAAACTCTTCAACTGCTTGGAAATTAAGCAATTATAATTCTAAATAATACATGGTTCAAAGAAAAATAACAGTGGAAAAAAAAAACGTTTCCTAGGATAAGGAAAATATATCAAAACTTGTAGGATGTTGCTAAAATATTGCTTAGATTTACTTAGCCTTAAATTCCTATATAAAATTTAAGAAAATCTGAAAATTAGTGATATAAATTTTCATCTCAAGATGCTAGGGAAAAAATTGAAACATGAAGAAAGCAGTTGGAAGTGAATAGTAAAGATAAAAGCAGAAATCAATGAAATAGAAAACAAACAGACGGTAAGGAAAACATTAAAGCCAAAATTTAATTTTTTTCAATTCAATTAGAACCTTAAAGGTTTAACAAAGTCAATAAATCACTGAAAGACTAAGAAAAAAAAAACAAAAACACAAGTTGCTAATATCAGAAATAAAAATGTGGTAGCACTATAGATTTTACAGAGATTAGAAACACAGTAAGATAAAAAAATCTTACACAGGCATCTTCTGCTTTTTGAAAGTTCGTGTTATGCCACTTGGCTTTCATGAATGACCGGTGTTAGTGCTTGTTTTGGCTAACTGAAAGAAATCCAAAGATTTTCACCTTTGAAAAAAAAAAAAAAAGCCCCAAAGCATTCAGGTTTTGTTTTGCAGTGAGCTGTAATAGAGGCAGCCCGCACTCTGAGCAAGGAGAGTGTCCCTGCCAAGCTCCTTCCCCAGGAACTACGCTCAGTATCTTAGCATCAATCTGCCAGAGCTTTGAATGTGTCTGTGAGCATCTGTGCTTATATCGATTTATTTTGTGTATCTATTAGTAAGATGTGTCATAAGGTATCAGAAAAGCCGAAGGAATGATGGATCTGGGAGTGTTCTAAATTTTTTCTATATAAATTAGTGATAATTGCTTTCTTTATGCCACTTGGGGTTATGAAAGATTTCATAGGAACACTCTACTTTCAGATAGCTTCAAAATTGCTAAGAGACTAGATCTTAAATGTTCTCACTACAAAAGAGAAATGATATTTATGTGATGTAGTGGAGGTTTAGTTAAAGCTATGGTGCTAATCATATTGCAAGATATAAATGTATCAGATTAACACATCAGTCATCTTCAGTTTACTCAGTGTTATAAGTTAATTATATCTCGATATTAAAAATTCATATTGCTTGTTTGCTCTTAACTATCATCTATATTGAAAAGTTACTGTAGTTAAGAAAGCACCAGGGGTAGGTAAATATAACAATGGAAAAAATATCATGAAAATATACACACACACATCAGAATTGGAATTCTTGAACTGGAATTCTTTCTTGTGAAAGGTTGAATTATACAACAGGTTGTACTGGAAAAATTAGTTGTCCATATGAAAGAAAATATAATTTTATCCTTTCTTGAGAACATACATAAAAACCTATTCTAGACAGATTAAGAAATTCGATTTGAAAGATAACACCTAAAAATATTTAGACGATAATATAACAAATATCTTTATGTCTTAGGGGTAAAGAAGGAGTTCTTCACACTCAAATAGGGCAAATCACAAAACAAGTGACTGATAAATCTACATTAAAATTAAGAACTATTGGGGTGCCTGGGTGGCTCAATTAGTTAAGCCTCCTCTCTTGATTTCAGCTCAGGTCATAATCTCAGGGTCATGCGATTGAGCCCTGCTACTCCAGCTCTGCGCTCATCGGGCAGTCTGCTTCTCTCTCTCCCTCTCCCTCTGCCCCTCACCCTGCTCTCTCTCTCTCTTTCTCTCTCTCATAAATAAATAAATAAATATTTTAAAAAAATGTCTAAAATTAAGAGCCATTGATCTAATGTCTCCACAAAGAAAGTTGCAAGATAAATCAAGAACAGGGAGAAAAGATTTGAAAACATAATATAAACATAATCTCTATAGAGTTTGAATAACTTTCATTAAGTCAACAATAAAGAAAATTCAATAGAAAAATAAGTAAAATATATAAACAAGTATAACCTTGAAAAACAAACATTTCTGACAAGTATATATAAAGATAGTCTCCTTAGTAATAAAATAAATCTGTATTAAAATCACAGTGCGATAGTTATGCCCATTTTAAGGTCTTATTGTACAAGTGTTCAGAAATGTATCCAGTATTTTCCTGTAAACATCTTTGCCACAGACATCTTTTTTTTTAAGTTTTATTTAAATTCCAGCTAGTTAACATACAGTGTAATATTAGTTTCAGGTATACAATTTAGTAATTCAACACTTCCATGCATTACCCGGTGCTCATCACAAGTGCACTCCTTCATCCGCATCCCCTATTCAACCCATCCTTTCATCCCCTCTCCTCTGGTAACCATCAATTTGTTCTCTTTAGTTAAGAGTCTGTTTCTTGGTTTGCCACTCTCTTTTTTTCCCCTTTGCTCATTTGTTTTGTTTCTTAAATTCCACATATGAGTGAAATTATATGGTATTTGTCTTTCTCTGACCTATTTCTGCCATAGACACCTTTGCTGCAAAAATTTTCACTGCAAGCATATTTCACTGTATAACTAATTGGGCATTAGGTAGTTTTTCCATAAAAGAAAAAAAAAATAACTGGTAGACAGTTTGGTTTCATTTCTCCATTGACAAAGTTCCCATTTTTACATTATATGAATCTTAACTAGTCCTTATAATGGCCTATATAAATCTTAGTTAGCCTTCATAATGATCTATGGATTTAACGGATATATTCAAAATATTCCATCCTAAAACAGCAGGATACACATTTTTTTCTTTTCTTTTTTAAAGATTTTGTTTATTTATTTGTCAGAGAGAGAGAGAGAGCACAAGCAGGGGGAGAGGCAGGCAGAGGGAGAGGGAGAAGCAGGCTTCCCGCTGAGCAGGGAGCCTGATTCGGAATTCCATCCCAGGACCCTGGGATCATGACTTGAGCCAAAGGCAGACACTTAACTGACTGAGCCACCCAGGTGTCCCTAACATTCTTTTCAAATGCGCATGAAACATTCTCCAGAATACATCACATATTAGGCCACAAAACAAGTCTCAACAAATTCAAGAAGATTGAATTCATACCATACATCTTTTCTGACCACAACACTATAAAACTAGAAATCAATCACAGGGAAAAATCTGGAAAGACCAAAAATACACGAAGGTTAAATAATATGCTACTAAGCAATAAATGGGTCAACCAAGAAATCAAAGAAGAAATAAAAAATGATAAAGAAATGAAAATCAAAACACAACCGTCCAAAATCTGAGATGCAGCAAAAGTAGTTCTAAGAGAGAATCTGTTTCTAACAATACAGGCCTACCTCAAGAAATAAGAAAAACCTCAAATAAACAACCTAATCCTTGCATCTAAAGGAGTTAAGAGAAAGAACAAATAAAACCCAAACCCAGGAAAAGGAAAGAAATAATAAAGATTAGCAGAAATAAATGATATAGAAATTAAAAAACAAGGAACAGATCAATGAAACCAGGAGCTGGTTCTTTGAAAAGATTAACAAAATAGATAGACCTTTAGCCAGAGTCATCAAAAAAATAAATAAAAAGAAGGGGGGGGGGACCCAAATAAACATATTGCTTGCTAACGTGTGTAGGAAAACTAATAGAACATTAGCAGGATTGTGCATTGTATTAATGATACACACCATGACTATTTATATCTTTATTTATTTATTTATTTACTTATTTACTTATTTATTTTTAAAGATTTTATTTATTTATTTGACAAAGAGAGACACAGCGAAAGAAGGAACACAAGCAGGGGGGAGTGGGAGAGGGAGTAGCAGGTTCCCTGCTGAGCGGGGAGCCCAATGTGGGACTCTATCTCAGGACCCTGGGATCATGACCTGAGCGGAAGGCAGATGCTTACGGACTGAGCCACACAGGCGCCCCTATATCTTTATTTAATGCAAGAATAATTCAATCTTAAGAAATGTACTGATATTCAGGTGCTCACAATCTGTTCTCTCACATTCTGTTAGTAAGAACTGTTCACATGACTTCACCTAATTTTATGGGTAGAGGGGAACTGAGAAAGGTAGTGCCCGGCTGGGAAGTCATTTCCCAGCAACCATTTCAACTCCTGGGAAGGGGTCCATAATGTTTTGGTGGGACTGTAGCTATCTACTACACCAAACGTTAGAAATGGGCTCTTAGTAATCTGAGCTGGCAATGCTGGGATGCAAATTCTTACTCAGCTGCTGAATATGATCTTGGGATCACACTACTAAAGCTTCATGTGACCAGAAGAGGAAATGCTGTCTGAAAATGGAGCCAACCCAACTGAAGGGAAAAAAAACAAAAAAACAAAAAACAGAGATAGATCATGATTTAAATTGCTAGTTAAACCCTGAATCAAGCCTCATCTGAAAAACATCAGATTAGGCCTGGGGTGTTTAATTATGTGAGCTAATTAATTTCATATTTTGCTTAATTTAATTTGGTTGAGTGTTCACTTAACCATGTTCTTATACAAAAATTAATAAAAGAGTTCATTAATGTGGCCAGTTAACATATAGCTTTGGAGAAAACTACAGCCAATTTGTAAGAGCAGTGGGAAAACAAATCCTATTAGCACTCATAAAAAAATCTATTAATAAGGAATGAGCAAAACATATGAAATATGTTAAAATGTATATTTAAAGGCCTGGATTCAGCTTTTAATAAAATTATCATTTAGTGAGACTTTGGAAGATCTGCGTCATAAATTAAAATGGATGAGAGTATTTGTTTTGGAGAATCATTCTTCAACTTTTTCCTCCGGTTTTATACATTATTGTTTTTTTCTCTTTTATGGGGAATTTCATTCTCTATGTTTTCCTAGCAAATGATTCACTTTATGGAGGTTTTCAAATTCATGAGCACAGTGTCCCACTTAGTCTTCTCTCATAATTACTGTGCTGTGATGTCTTCCATAACTGCAGGAATAGCTCCTGTTTGTTCCTAATGTTTGTACTTTTGTTTCTCCATCTTTCCTGATTAGCCATATTAGATGTTTATAGAGTGGTTCTGACCCCATATTACCCTTGTTTAACTCAGAGGAAGTAGAGATTGATTGGGTTGCAGAATACAAGTTGTTTATAAAAACGTGATGATCAATTGCTTTCAGCATGGGAGTCTGGCATTAGCTAAATCAGGAAAAAAAAAGCCTAAATTAGGAAAAACAACAACAAAAAACAACAAAAAGCTTTATGCAACCATTCTTATTAATGCAAACAGCAATCTATCATTATATTACTTCTCAATTCTATCTTCCCTACTTACCAAAATCAACATTCCCTGGTCTTTGCCTTTAAGTATTTTTTGATAGCCGATGATATACAGCAGATGATCCCAATACATTTATTCTTGCCAGAAATTTTAGCAACCTCAATAGTATTTAAAGTTCATTCGCAATATCTCAATGTTCAGCATGCATGAACCAAAAGTGTAAGTAATATCAACTTTATATTCCAAACATGTGCCTATCCCGAGATTCACAGAAAGAAAGGAAGGAAGGAAAACAAAGAGGGAGGAAAAAAAGTGTAAGGAAGGAAGGGAACAGCAAACAGGCAAGCAGGAAGTCTTTTAAAGCAATTCACTTAAATTAAAGATTAAACCCCTGCCCTTCAGCTTCCTGAAGATATGTGGGTTGTGGTCAGGTGAAGGAAAGGAGTTTAAATATTTCCGATTCAATTGGGTTTGCTTCAGTTATTTTGACAATTAGGTCCCCTTCATGTTAACAATAAGTGTCTCACATGAAGCCTCATTAGCATTTGGGTATTCCCATCGTTGATACTCATAATGTTCAAATCACCACCACAGCACAAACAGCAGCTGGAGCAGATCCTTGTTCACACTTGCTGAAACATCAGCTTGGGTGTTCATCAAAACATGAGAAGGACAACCACAAACCCACTAAACACTTCATTGTATTTATAATTATCTTGTTTTTGTGTTTTCTAGATGGGTATTTTGTTTATACTTGTCTATATTAATTTTTCTGTTTTCCTTTGCTCATTTGTAAACTTTTACCAGTTTGGATAGACTTGATGTTTTCTTTTACAGTTTGTTTTATTGTACACCCTTTGATGTATAATAATAAAGCATTTACAGATTTCTCTTCTAAATACAACTTTAATGCCATGTTTGAAATATGTTATTATAATTTTTTTCCTCTTAATTGGCCAAGAAATGCAATTTCGTCATCCTCTCTGACCCAAGTTTTAATTTAAGAGATTAGTTTTTTTTTTTTTAATTTATAAATATTGGTTGTTTTTTTAGTTGCGCCAATATTATTAATTTCTTCTTTTATGGCATTAGCATCAAAGAAAACATTCTGCACATTTTGACTTTGAGATTTTAATTTTTGTCTTATAATACAATAAATTCTTGCACTACTCCATGGCCCATGGTATTTGAGGAATGTAACGTGATATGGAAATATAGCACACATTGCAAGTTGCCCCAAAATATCCTTTATCCCTTTTTTTCTTATTTGACATAAAAAATATTTGCAGGGTTAAGTACCCAAGTCAGAATATGCCACTACAAAGACTCTGAAGTTTGGAGCAGAGTCTTGTGAGCCATTTCTGGAGAATAAGCAGAAAGTGGGTCTGAATTTGAGTCCTAATGTTAACAATAACTGCTATTTTATGAGATGTGAAGAGCCAACAATATGACTTCTTTTTTTTTTTTTTTGCTTTTTTTTTTTATTATGTTATGTTAATCACCATACATATGACTTCTTGAATGTGAGATGAGGAATTCTTTATTTCTTTAAGCCACTGTTTCTTTAGAAAAATAGTTTGATTCTGTTTATCAGGGGTTGGAGAACCTCTTCTGTAAAGAACTAGAGATGAACTATTTTAGGTTTTGTAGGCCATATGGTCTCTGCTGCAACTACTCACCCCTGCCAACAAATGACCTTAGGTATATTCACTGAAACTTTATCTACAAAACTGATGGTGGATTTTATCTAATGATTGTGATGATTCTTTCTCTCGCTTATTTTCAATTTTATCTGTCAAATACTGAGGTGGATTATATAGATTTTCCCAATATTACTGTTTCTCTCAATTTTTTCCTATTTCTGTTTCTCTTTTTAATTTTATTTTAAAGATTTATTTTTTATTTATTTTAGAGAGGGGGGAAGGGGAGGCAGAAGGAGAAAGAGAGAGAGCCTCAAGCAGACTCTGTCAAGCAGACTCCACACTGAGCTCAGAGCTGGACGTGGAGCTGAATCTCACAATCCGGAGACAACCACCTGAGCCAAAACCAAGAGTCAGACACTCAACCGACTGTGACACCCAGGCGCCCCAATGGGATTGTTTTTCTTGTGATGAGAACTTTTAAGATTTATTCCCTTAGCAACTTTCAAATATGCAATGCAGTATTATTAGCTATAGTTACCATGCTCTTTATTATATCCCTAGGACTTATTTATTTTATAACTGGAAGTTTGTGCATTTTGACTTTTTTTTTTCTCATTTCACCCAACCCCCAAATCCTTGCTTCTGGGAACCACCAGTTTGTTCTCTCTCAGTATCTATGAGCTTTTTAAAAATTTCTTTAAGTCTACATGTAAGTATGAACATATGGTATTTGTCTTTTTCTCTCTGACTTATTTCACTTAGCATAATGCTCTCTAGGTCCATCCATGTTGTTATAAATGGCAAGATATCATTTCTTATGGCATTTGAATAATATTTGAATTGTAAATTTTATTATTATAAAATAATCTAATGAACAATTCAAAAAGGAAATTAAGAAAACAATTCCATTCTAAATAGCTTCAAAAAGAATAAAATACTTAGGAATTAAATTAAGCAAGTAGGTCAAAGACTTGTACACTGACAACTACTAAACATTGCCAAAAGAAATTAAAGACATAAATAAATGGAAAATTATCTCATTACTCCATTCATGGATTGAAAGTCTTCATGGATTGCAAGGCTTATATTGCTAAGATACAATACTGTACAAAGTGATCTACATATTAAATTCAGTATCTTTTAAAATCCTACAAATATTTTTTGTAGAACTTAAAAAATCCGTTCTAAAATTCATATAGAAATTCAAGAGTAACAATGTATGATAGGTGTATGTTTACCTCTATAAGAAATTTCCAAAATAGTTATAAAATTTACACTGCTACATACAATGTATGAGCATTCCAACTACACCACCTCCTCCACAAATATTTAATATTTAGGAGTAAATATTCAATATTTTTAATAGTAAATATTTTTTTGTTTTGTGTGGTGCAAAAAGGTGTTCTTATTAAAGCATGGGGATAGTAGCTATGAGCAGAAAGAGCTGCCAACGGTATATATTTTAAGATTTACTACTCTGGTGGTGTACAGTAGTATCTCAGTGTGTTTTTTTGTTTTATTTTTTAGGATTTTATTTATTTATTTGAGAAAGAGAGAGCAGGCCAGTGAGTGAGCATGAATGGGGGAAGGGGCAGAGGGAGAAGCAGACTCCCTGCTGAGCAGGAAGACCCACACTGGGCTCCACCCTAGGACTCTCGGATCATAACCTGAACTGAAGACCGTGGCTTAACCAACAGAGCCACCCAGGTGCCCCTCTGTATGGTTTTCATTTGCATTCTCTAGTACCCAGTGATCATTGCCCAGTGATATTGCACATGTCTTCATGTTCCTATTGATCATTTGTATACATTTATTTGTGAAATGGGGTTGTTTGCCTATTATGTATTGGATATTTGCTTTATTATCACTGATCTATAAGAGTAACATATATTCTGAGTACATTTTCTTTGTCAGAAATATGTATTACAAATATTTTTTCTCAGTCTAGGGTTTGAATTTTCATCCTTTAAAATGTATCTTGTGGATAATACAAGTTTTTTTTTTTTTTAAGATTTTATTTATTTATTTGACAGAGAGAGACACAGCGAGAGAGGGAACACAAGCAGGGGGAGTGGAGAGGGAGAAGCAGGCCTCCCGCGGAGCAGGGAGCCCGATGCGGGGCTCGATCCCAGGACCCCGGGATCATGACCTGAGCCAAAGGCAGACGCTTAACGACTGAGCCACCCAGGTGCCCCAATACAAGTTTTTATAATATGTTTTTTAAAAGATTTATTTACTGTTTTTTAGAGAGAGAGAGAGCACAAGACAAGCGGGAAGGGCAGAGGGAGAGGGAGAGAGCATCCCAAGCAGACTCTGCACTGAGTGTGGAGCAAACATGGGGCTGGATCTCAGGACCCTGAGATCATAACCATGAGCTGAAACCAAAAGTTGGGACACTTAACTGACTGCGTCACCCAGGTGCCCCTGGACTACACAAGTTTTTAATTATGATTAACTCCAGACATTCAAGTTTTTATAATAGTATGTTTTGTGCCTTCTCATGAAAACTTTACTTAGTGAAAGGTTCATTCTGAGTTACTTTTATGAATGGTGTAATTAAGGGTTTAGGGTCTTTTTTTTTTAAACAAGTTTATAAAGTTTGTTCAGCATCATTTGTTGAAAAAAAATGAGTTTTCCCTTTGAATTGTCTCTTGAGTCTGTTTGCAGACTATTTAATCCAAAGAATTTAATGTTTATCATTAGGCAACAGGGACTTGACCACTGTAGCTTTATGGTGATTCTTGAAATTAGATGGCATAAGCCCTTAAAGCCATTGTTTAATTTTTATCCTAAAAATTGGCTCTTCTCCCCATCCAAATGGCCAACAGACACATGAAAAAGTGCTCAACATTGTTCGGCATCAGGGAAATCCAAATCAAAACCTCAATGAGATACCACCTCACACCAGTCAGAATAGCTAAAATTAACAAGTCAGGAAAGGACAGATGTTGGCGGGGTTGCGGAGAAAGGGGAACCCTCCTACACTGTTGGTGGGAATGCAAGCTGGTGCAACCACTCTGGAAAACAGTATGGAGGTTCCTCAAAAAGTTGAAGATAGAGCTACCATACAATCCAGCAATTGCACTACTGGGTATTTACCCCAAAGATACAAATGTAGGGATCCGAAGGGGTACATGCACCCCAATGTTTATAGCAGCAATGTCCACAATAGCCAAACTGTGGAAAGAGCCAAGATGTCCATCGACAGATGAATGGATAAAGAAGATGTGGTATATATATACAATGGAATATTATGCAGCCATCAAAAGGAATGAGATCTTGCCATTTGCAAAGACATGGATGGAACTGGAGGGTGTTATGCTGAGCGAAATGAAATAAGTCAATCAGAGAAAGACATGTATCATATAAACTCACTGATATGAGGAATTCTTAATCTCAGGAAACAAGCTGAGGGTTGCTGGAGTGGGGGTTGGGGTGGGAGGGATGGGATGGCTGGGTGATAGACACTGGGGAGGGTATGTGCTATGGTGAGCGCTGTGAATTGTGCAAGACTGTTGAATCACAGATCTGTACCTCTGAAACAAATAATACATTATATGTTAAGGAAAAAAAAAGAAGAAGAAGAAGATAGCAGGAGGGGAAGAATGAAGGGGGGTAATCGGAAGGGGAGACGAACCATGAGAGACGATGGACTCTGAAAAACAAACTGAGGGTTCTAGAGGGGAGGGGGGTGGGAGAATGGGTTAGCCTGGTGATGGGTATTAAAGAGGGCACATTCTGCATGGAGCACTGGGTGTTATGCACAAACAATGAATCATGGAACACTACATCAAAAACTAATGATGTAATGTCTGGTGATTAACATAACAATAAAAATTAAAATAAAAAAATTGGCTCTTCTCAGTCCTTTGCATTTTATATAAATATTAGATGATTTTGTCAATTTCTATGAAATAGACTGATAGAATTTTTATTGGAATTGTCTTGAATTTATAGATAAATATGTAAATAATGGAAATATTAAAAATATTGAGTTTTCCAGTCCATGAACATGTTGTAATTTTTATTTATTTAGGTCTTTTAAAATGTTTCTTAGTAATGCGGTATACTTTCCAGTTCTGTGCATTTTTTTGTTAATTTCATTACTATTGCCTGATTTTGATGCAATTATAAATGATACCCTTTTTAAATTTTTAACTTTTAATATTTTGCTGCTAGAAATACAAGTGTTTTGTCTTATATTGGTCTGGTATTCTGCAACTTTGCTAAGTTAATTATATCTAGTTGTTGTTTGGGAGATAATTTAGTATTTTTTGTGAAAGTCATTATTTCATGTGTGAATAATTTTCTTTCTTTCTTCTACTTTTTTCTACTAATATTTTTCTTTTTTGCATTGGTTAAAAGTTGCAGTAGAATATTTAATAGAAGTTGTCAGTTTGGTAAGCCTGTTTTCAATATATCAAAGTGCTCAATATTTCACTAAAATTTTGATGTTAACTGTAGATGTCCTTAACCAAAAAAGTAATGTTCCCCCATTGGGAGTTTTTAATATGAATAGTTGTTCAATTTTGTCAAATGTTTCTGTGACTCTTTTTAGATAATCATAAGATATTTTTATTTGTTTTGGCATAAAATTGAGAAATAAACACCAGTAGGGTTTTTTCAAGATATAACTTATATATAATAAAATTCCCCATTTAAAGTTATAGATTTTAATGAGTAGTATTGAATAATATATTTATCAGTTTATTTTTTACATGTATCTTTATATTTGAAGATGTGTGCAATCACTTTTTTTTTTTGGTTCCAAGTTTACGACTGATTTTTGTATATTACTTTATTTAATGTAATTTGACTGTTATTTAATGTAATTATTGATACCTACCATCTTGCTAATTTTATCTATTCATCTCTTTTTTTCTTTTCTTTTTTTTTGTTCCTTCTGCATTATTTAGATAAATTGAGTGTTGGATTTGTTTGCACATTTTTTCACTTAGCCCCATTATTGGCATATAATTTATAGTTCTTTAAAATTGTGCTTGCTCTTGCATTTATGACATACTTACTTAACTGGTCACAGTCTACCTTCCAGCGGCATTATTGCATTTTACTTAGACTGTACGAATCTTAAAGCCTTATCCTTTTTTTCTTGCCTTTCATCTTTGTGTTATGATTGTCTTACTTTTCACTTCTATATATGTTATAAACTCCACAATACATTGTTAATATTTGTGGACACTATTAATATTATCATTCAGCTTTATTTTATTTTATTTTATTTTTAAATGTCTTGGATCATGACCTGAGCTGAAGGCAGACACATAACTGACGGAGCCACCCAGTCATCTTCTATCATTCAGCTTTAAACAGCTTTATTTAGGGTATAATTAACCTACAATAAACTACACATATGTAAATTACATAATTTGATCAATTTTGACATCTGTAAATTAAGAAAATTTCCTTTACCTTTGCCTTCACTTTTATAAATTCTGTTGATTTTTCTTTTTCTTAGAGATCGAGGATTCCATCTGATGTCTTCGTCTTTCCCCCAGAAGCATTTCCTGTAATATCTTTTGCAGTGCATGTCTGTTGGCAATAAATTCTCTCACTACCTTGTAAGACAAAGTCTTCTAGTGATCATTTTTTATAAGATAATGTCAGTTGGAATAGAACTCTGCGTCATTTTTTTTTTTTAACTTTAAAGGTGACATTTCATTGTCTTCTGGCTTGCACTGTTTCTAACAGCTAATCTAGTATAACTATTATATTTGTTCCTCTGAAAGTCTTGCATTTTTTTAATCCTGCCTACCCTCTCCCCCTCACCCCACACAACCTTTACCCCTAGCTGCCTTCAAGATTGACTCCTTACTTTTGGTTTTCAGCAGTTTGACCATAATGTGTTTATGTGTGCCTGTGTGTGTTTGTTGCTTTTTGTTTTTTTCCTGTTTGGGATTTTCTGAACTTCTGGATCTGTGCTTTGTTGTATTTCATTAATTTTGGAAAATTTTAGGCCATTATTTTTCTAAACATCTCTTCTGCTCATTCTCTTTCCTTTTTTCTTTTTGAAAATGCAATTTCTTGTGTGTGCTGACTCATATTGCTACACAGTACTTGGGAGCGCTACTCTAGTTCCCAAACGCACACAAACTTTTTTATTCTTTGTATTTCAGTGAATTTTCATTGGCTTCTCTTCAATTTCATAGATTCTTTCCTGGCCTATGTCCAAATTACTGATGAGCCCATCAAGGAAATCTCTTATCTTTGATACTGTGTTTTATTTATTTCTGGCATTTTCATTTGACTTTTTCTATATTTACTATCTTTCTGCTCAAATTGTCTCTCTATGTATGTTGTCTACCAATAACATACTGAATACAGTTATTTTCAAGTCCCTGTTTTATAGATCAGGCCTCTGAATCATCTTTGAGTCTCTTGATTGCTTTATTTCTTAATAATGGGTTGGGTGTTTCCCTTACTCTTTTGTGTATCCTTTTTTTTTTTTTTGATCGGATATCAGAAACTTTGTGAACAGTAGAGACTAAGATAAATATTACACTCAGACATGAACATGGATCTTCTCTCAAGCCTTTGTTATGTGGAATTCAGTCAAACTAGTCAAGACTTGGGCTGGGTTTGGCTTTGTTATCATAATTTTCTTTTGACTACAGGAAATTTTTTTAGTGGTGGCTTGCTGTTACCTTGTGCTTAGAATAGGGCGTGGGGTGTGAAAGGTTTTTTTTCCCAGACCCCTTCTTGGCAGTCCTTATAAAGTAGCACTGAGAAGGTTTCTCCTTATGCAATGCAGAAAGAAGTCTCTATTTTCTTGGTTTCATATCATACAGCTTCAGTATCATACAGACAGGCATCATTGGCTTTGGGGGTGTGCCTTTATAAGAATTCTTACCCCTTCTACTCTGGGAGCCTAACTCTGACTTGTATTGTTGGTGGCTCTTGGGAGGGAAAGTGGTGTTTACTCTTTCCCTGTTTCACCTAGTGCAGTATTTTTATTAATGCAATATTGTTAGTCACAGCGAGTTTCCTACCCATCCATCCATGTGTAGAGGGTTTTTGCTTTTATCTGTCCTCCAGGAGCAGGAGATCTTTGCTTGTGTCCTGGAGGTGGGAGTTTTCCTACCCCTTCTCTAGAGGAAGAAGAATTTGCTTCTATTTCTTCCTACAAGCAATCGATTTTTGACTGGTCTCTGCTGAGGTGGGATTATTTCCTGTGTCTCCATTTGTCCCATATAAGAAATCTTATTTTAGGAACTGGAATTCAGATGTTAACAACAAAAAGTTTTTGCCTTCTAAGATGACATTCTAGTTGGAGACATAGATTAATAATATAATAATATATAATATAATATAATATAATATAATATAATATAATATAATATAATATAAAATTTTTATGTCATATCCCTGATTGAGGAAGTGAAATTTTTAGGAAAAATTAAGCATCATAAGGGCATAGAGAATGATGGGGTAGAGGACTTATGATCTTTTAGATGATGTGGTCAGGCAAACTTTGTCAGAAAAGGTAACTTTTTTTTTTAAGATTTTATTTATTTTTGACAGAGAGAGTGTACAAGCAGGGGAAGCAGCAGGCAGAGGGAGAGGGAGAAGAAGACTCCTCGCTCAGCAGGGAGCTCGATGTGGGGCTCAATCCCTAGACCCTGGGATCATGACCTGAGCTGAAAGGCAGACGCTTAACTGACTGAGTCACCCAGGCGCTCCTGAAAGGGTAACTTTTTTTTTTTTTAAAGATTTTATTTATTTATTTGAGAGAGAGAGAATGAGAGAGAGCACATGAGAAGGCTTAGGGTCAGAGGGAGAAGCAGAGAGCAGGGAGCCCGATGCGGTACTCGATCCCGGGACTCCAGGATCATGACCTGAGCTGAAGGCAGTCGCTTAACCAACTGAGCCACCCAGGCACCCTGAAAGGGTAATTTTTGAACAAAGATTAAAACCAATGTAAAAGTTTGACTTAAGTAAAGATTGTTAAGGAAAGTTTTGTTTTTCCAGGAAAAATGATACATTTGTATATTTTTAGAATATTCATAAAAATATTGAGAAGCTCAAAAAAAAAAAAAAAACAAACAACCACACTTCAGCTCAATTTAAGTTAGCTTCATGACCTCACTACCTGCATCTCTGAGCATTATTCTTTTTTTCTGTCCTATCCACCAAGAGAAAACTACCTCTAAACTGTCCAAAAGCAATTTCATATCATTAAGATGCAAAGATGGCCAAAGTATCTTAGTTTAAATTTGCTGAGCTATTACACGATCTCTTAGAACATTCTAAATCAACTCTGACTCTCACTGTAGTGTTGACATGCAAATTCTATTCTTAAATATTGACAAAAAGCCAATCAATATCGAGTTCATGGAGAATAAGCTGTAATATTGTTCTTGTTCAGAGTAGAATCCAGAGAAAAGTCAATACAAGCTGCAGTCACGGTATACACTTATGATGAAAGAAACATAAGAAAATTAACATTGGAAATTGAATAATAATAGATTTCTACAGTTTTAAAAGATAGAAACAGCTCTGCCAAATTTGGGCAGAATAATGAGATTTCATCCAAAATTGTATAAGTATAGTTATCAATAAATAAACAAAATAACAAATAATATGAACAAATATAAATAAAACATTTTGCCTTATGATATTAAATCTGTAACTGTAATTTTTAGTATTTTAATATATATTTTTAAGCAATTTCCTGTTCTTTGTAGAACGCACTTGTGTTAGCAATTAAATAAATACATAGATAATATTTTCTAAACATTTTTGTGTCTGTTCCTCTGCTTATATTAGTTTCTTTAAAAAATTTTAAACAGATAAAACCTTACATAAACATACACATATCTATAAATATGATATAAATATATATAGCAATAACAATTCCAAAGTGAACTAAAATGACATTTCCCACAGTTTATTCTATGCAACACTTATGGTATTAGAGGTTAGTTTGCAAAAAGAAATTTTCTAATCAAATTAGCATGAGAAATCTTAGATTAAATAACATTGAAAATATTTTTTCTGCTCTTTGTGGAGCTCAAGGAAGAGACCAAGGATTTAGTTAGCATTTCCCACATTAAATTTATAACAATTTTTTTTTTACAAAACATCATGAACATTTCAGAAATATGTTCTATAAAACTTAATTTGGAAAACATTAAAAAGTGAAAAGTTATTTGCTAATACAGTACTATATAATCATAAGTACTTCTAAATTATAACATTTAACACAGTAACTATTTTAGTGTATTTCCACCATTTTCTAATACTACTCTATCTTCCTCATTCTCACAATAACCTAGGAAATCGATGCTCTCAATATTACTCTAAGTTTTTGCTGAGTGTCACTTACTGTAAATCCTCCACCCCATTACTTTACAGTATCTTCAGTAAAATACACATGCCATGAAAAGATTTCTTAGAATTGCATCTACATTTTTGGTGGCAACCAGATGCTGAGTATAATCCAACATGACTATAGTCCATTTATGCAAGGCTGCCACGCCAGGTCTGTGAAAAAATGTCTGGACTGAGTGGATATCATCTGAAATCTGCAAGCAATATTCTAAATCCCACAGAGGGCAGACTAAATAAGGAATACTCCTTTCAGAAAGCTAATCCATTTGGTCTTATTACCTTAATTAGTTTCTCACCTACTCTGTGGAAATAAATTCCAAAGAAGACAGACAAAATTATTCTAAATCACTTAACTATGAAGAAATCTATTCGGGGCCAAGAAAGAGCTCTGAAGATTTTATTTTATTCCACTTTGAAGACTTGGTAAAACACTGCCTCTTGTCCTTTCAAGAAAAATCTAGAAAATCAAGAGAATCTAGAAATTCTCAGAAGGACATGGAGGCCTGCTCCCATAGAATAAGGCTTCTCAATCTATTTTGATCTCCAGCTTTTTAATCCACTGGTGAGGGAAGAATTCCCACCCTAAGGTCATGAGGTTGACAGAACACATGGTGCCCAACACTGGACAGGTGAGATCAGTGGCAGTTTACTAGTCACATATACTCACAGCTTAAGGGAGGAGGACCCTATGTAGGGCTATGCAGGGGACACACCTGGGAACAGAGTTAACAACCAGACTATGGGAGGCAGGCTTTGTAATATCAAGAGGGCAATGTGTTTCCTGGTTCCTGCAGAAGGATGTGGTTAGCTTGTTTGGATAGTTCTGCAGGCTGGCAGGAAATTGAAACCTGCTATTAATTGGTAACCAAGAATCACAACTTGTCCATATGATAGGAGGAGTTGTTGGGTTAAGAGATCTTACCCACAAGGTCCGAGGGGGAAATAACTTGTGGTTAGGTCATATGAGGTCATCCTGATTTTATCAGATGCAGCACGTAATATTAATCTTAAACTTTATACCACACAACCTCAGAACTATTGACATTTCGGGCTAGATAAATCTTTGTGTTGGGGGTTTCCCTTTGTATTGTTGGATGTTTTGCTGCAACTTGGACTCTATCCACTGATGCCAGGGGCCATCTCCCCCACCCCACTCTCCAAATTATGGCAGTCAAAGATATCATCGCCAGATATTGCCAAATGTCTGCTAAGTAGCAAAGCATGCAGAGTTGAGAACAACTGTTAAAAGCAGAGCTGCATTCCCTCACCCACAAATTCCAGTGAGCCCTCTACAGGGGACCTATGATTCCAGTTGAAAATCACTATCTAATGAGCCTCAGTTACCTATGGGAACAAGAGGTATTCATTAGGGTTGCTGGAGAAATTATGATCTATTTGTATGATTTGTTCCCTCCCTATTCTCTCAGGCTTCTTTGCATCTTTGCTTCATCTGAATGCCTGTTTTTCTTTTATGAGTGAATCTGTTGATATAATAAATTCCTTTAGAGCACTTATATGGAGCTTGACATCATTTCTTTGTATACAGTGGCAAATAGAAATGTTTCTAATCCTCATATAGCTTAGAGTTTCATAAAAAACAGAGATAAGTAAAAAGGAAATCACAGCAAATTGATTTCAGCACTTTGAAACACAGAAGAGGACCATCTGCCTACTAGTGGGTTGAGGAATTTTCCAGTAATAACAACAACCCTGAAACCTGAAGGATATATTAGAGTTTATAAACTAAGGAAACAAAAGTAAGAGTGTTATAAGTGAGGGAAGTCAGAGGTTAGAAGTTAAATTGCACATTCAAAGGAGTGAAAATTGAATGTAATTCACTTTACAATGTGAGCCTTGACAAGAGATGATTCTAGGTAGATAAGCAGGGGCCATATCATGAAGGGACTTGCAGACCAAATGAGGCTATTGACCTTCCTCCTAAAAGAAAGTGAGGTGATTCTGAAAAGCAACAAAATGAATTTATGGCTCTAGAATAATTTCTTGACTTTAGTAGGGGGAATAGGTCAGAAGGGAAAACTTGGGGACAGGCAAACTTTGGAAAAAGTTATCTGTTTTTTGTTTTGTTTTTTATTTCAGAAATATAGATGAGATATATCAAGGTTGGTGCCAATGGGATAAAGAAAGATGCATGGGTTTGTGAAGTTAGCACTAAGAACTGACATGATTTGGTGAAGCATAGTATGAAGGAAGGGGCAGAATTTAGGTATTTTTTAAGTGATATAAGAGCTTTTGCATGACCAACTGTGTAGAAAGTTAGGCAGCTTTCACTGAAATTGGCAATTCAGAATGAGAAGGAGGTGTTAGGGGCAAAACAAGAAATTCAGTATTGGAGAATATGACAACTCAAGTGGAAATTTCAAGTTAGCAATCTAAGTCTGGGTCTAAGGAGAGAAAACTGGTGAGGAAACATAGATTTGGGTGTAATTTGTTTATAGGTATTTATTAAAGCCATGATGGAAAATGTGGAAAGGATCATCCAAGATGAGAGAAAAATCAAGGGGTGTAAAACAAACTGAGGAATAATGTCATCTATGACATAAACAGAAGGAAAGGGGCATACAAAGTAGTTTGTAAAAAAAAATAGTGGCAATAGGGGAAGAAGAAAATCTTAAAGAATTTATCATCATAGGAGGCAATATTTAAGGAAGTTATAGTGAACAGTGTTAAAAGCTGCTGAAAAAATTAAGTGTAATAAAAGATTAACATGTCTTCTTGATTTAGTATCAAAAATGAGTTAATAAATCTGTGAAAAACAGTTCCAATGCTTTTGTGAGGAAAAAATACCATCGAACATTGTGTGAGGATTAAATAATAAGTGAGGAAAAGAATATTCGAAGGAAATTAAAAAATTTTGGCTAAAAAGAGGATCTGAATGATAAGGCAGTAATTGGAGTGAGACAAGCATTCGAGAGAGTATTTTGAAGAAATTGGTGTGGATTCAATTGGTTGCTGTTAAATTGAGGAAAATGGGATCTGGGAAACCGAGAAACATTGTGAGATAGCTTTGAAGTTGACTTTGGGAGCTTTGATTTTCTTCATTATGGTAAAATTTTGCTACCGTCTCACTTTCTCCAGTAGTCTGCATGAAGGGGTAGAGAAGAAGAGTTGGCTTAACCCAGTGCTATATTTTCAAAATGGATGGAATTAAAGAAAATGGTGAAATGGAAAGGAGAATATTGGAAAGATTTCGCCTGATGTGTTGGCCTGGATAGCTTAGATAACTGGAGTTAAAAATGAGGACTGGAAGATTCTGACATATGGGGGAGAATTAGAAATGTCCCTATTGTTGGGCCTATTGTTGGGCGCCTGGGTGGCTCAGTTGGTTAAGCGACTGCCTTCGGCTCAGGTCATGATCCTGGAGTCCCTGGATTGAGTCCCGCATCGGGCTCCCTGCTCAGCAGGGAGTCTGCTTCTCCCTCTGACCCTCCCCCCTCTCATGTGCTCTCTCTCAAATAAATAAATAAATAAAATCTTAAAAAAAAAAAAAAAAAAAGAAATGTCCCTATTGTTGGAGATAGTAAGAGGAATGAGAATGAGAAGAAAAATAGGAGTCTTTCAGGAAAGAGAATGAGTTTGAATGTAACATTTAAGAAGCTGAGCTGTTCAGGGAGATGATAGAATAGAGTGTGTCACAACTGGAGTGAGTGGTTGAGGTGGAATGCACTTCCAGGTCTCTGAAGTGCTGCTGAACTAAGATGGCTGATAAATGATTCTCACTCATATTTTCCCTGACTTAATTAACACTCTTACTGACCCTTCCTCCTCTGAAGAATTTCATCTAAGAACTGCCATTTATTTCACTTCAAGACTTAATGGGAAAAAATGGAGTAAACTTATCACCTGTCTTCCTTCATCACACACTTTATCTGACAGGGCATTAATGACTTATCTCCAATCTGTCTTCTTCACTGGTGTCTCCAAAACATTTGAAGGGATTGATTTCACCCAGTTAGGTATTATCTTGTCAAATTTATTTCACATACACTCTCAATTCTCCTCCATTTCTGATGACTATTTTCAGGTCTCCTCACTTTAGCTTTTCTTAAGACTGATCTGTCTAAACACATAAGGATTACTGATCTATGGTTTTGTCTATTTCATCAGCTCACAAAGCTATAACAAACATCATTTTTGTGAAGATTACTGTGAAATCTAGTTTTTTAAGAATGATTAAGCATAGTTTTGGAAAAGTCTGATCTTAACGAGAGACTTGTTGATGACAAAAAGGAAGCAAATAGCTGATGTCCTTTTTTCAGGTACAAATATAATTGTTCATTAATTTCTGGATATTTACAAGTATATAATGTCATGGATTTTCATACAACATGTCTGAAAACAAACTTTTGTTTACTCCCAAATCAAACTCTACCTTCAGTACTTAGTAAATACCTTCATAATTGTTTCAATCCTATCAACTCTAAGACCTCTGCTTTGGTGTTAACCCTAATCTTCAGACTGCTTTTTGTACAGTTGGAATTTAGGGCCCTTTAGCCTTCAGGATCTTCTGTAATTCCCCTATTTTTATTGCTCCCCAGTCTCTTCACTCTTGTTATTTTGTCAACCTGGAATAACTTACTCATTCTCCTCTGCCTGTTGAAATTCTATCCATTTTTTTAGAGACTGGTAGAGATATAATCTCTATGATTTTCCCTAATCATCACAGGGGATAACCATGAAGCATATATATCTTGTTCTCTGGATTATTTTTTTTTTATATTCAAGTTTAGATCTCCATTCGGCAGGTCTTAGACCAGTTTTGAAAGTCTTGCATCAATTAAGTATTGAATGAATACTTTATACAGTTATGATCATTTAATAAATCCCTTTTTCCTTATTTGTATTTTTTGTAACAAATCCCTGAATATGTTTTGATTTTAACATCTGTTCTTTACACTTATATTTTATGTTTCATTGATAGAGTATTTATAAATTATTAAATATACTTTTTGAAAATGAAAGCAGCATCTTATTATTGAGAGTCCTGCTTAAGACCTAGCAATATCAATAGCTTTTTACTTTGAAGTGAGTTGCATTGTTGTTGTCTAGTTAAAATTGTGTTTCAAAATGAAGAGTTGACACCCATGCTTGCCAAATTACCCATGTGCACACATAAACACACAGAGAGCATATTTACACATGTATACTGAAAATCTACTCAGTGCTATAACATATTTGCAAATAGTCTTCAAAAATATTATTTGTATATCTGTGTTGATATGTTAAATGCACTAATTCCTCACTCCTCATCTGAATTAACCTTGACTAAGTAACCAAGAATAACAACATAGAAAGGAAGAATGAGGAAGTATTCATTCCTCAACAAGGAGTGTTAAAAGATTCAATTCAAGAAAATAGATGAGGTATAGCCTACTACCCAATTTCTAGGTTTATTTTGTCTACTGTTTTACCAATTCTAGAAATAAGACATAGGGCTACTTTTATTAAAACTGTGCTTGTGTGACAGTCTCTTTCAAAGAAAATAAGAAATTTAGTGGAAAATAAAGTAGCAAGAGTTTAAAAATAGCTTAATTGAACACAGTAATTGAACTACTAAACTATAACATCAGTGAAGGAATGAGCTTTCTTCTGAATAGTTCTTCTCCAGTCCTTGGCCTTTGCTATATATTAGGTTCTGGTGAACTGCAAATATTTATCTGTATTATATCTTATGACATTTTATGTTAAGAAATATAAAAAAAGTGTTATCATTTATACACATTTCTTTATAAGTTTACTTTTCCTGTTCTACTCACTGCAGTAATGATAACCTTTTTTCTTTTTAATATACAGACTGCTGAGGACTAGATTAAAAACCTATATTTAGTTAGTTTGTTTGCATTTCATTTCCTGTATGTCTAAGGAAATGAATGCTTAAATAAATGACTTTTAACATAGTTGCTTAAGTGTTTGTTCCTTTTTCCTGCTGCGGTGACAAGGGTCTTATTAAATTTTGTTTTAAAGTGGATTCTTTAAGTGGCTTCTCTTCCTATAAACTGTAAAACTGGCAATTTTAAGGAACATTTTAAGGTAGACACAGGTAAAGGAAAACATTTATTTGCATTGCTCTTGGAGATAAAGATGAAAGCGATTTTAAATTGGGAAGAAACTATTTTTCATGCTTTAAAAAAAATGTATTATGAGACAGCTGCAGGAATTTTTAACCAGTTTAAATTTAACAATTCAATTACAATAAGGTAGGATTAAATACAAAAATAAATGAGTTTAATTTCTTTATACCTTATCACTTCTAATAATTTTTAATTTTGTTAGGTGAGAATAATGTATTTTTCTCTTTAATTTTAAAGAGCACTCTAACAGTACTAATTAAAACATAGTATAATTTTTTTATATAGAAACTATGTTTGGTTTTAATGACTAAAAGGACTTTAAGAGAACAGTATTTTGGGGAAATGACAGCTTCTTTGAATTAGATATAATTGTTCATAACAGTTGAATAATACATAAGTAGTATAATTATAACTCCTAAGATCTAATCATAGAATGTAAAATGGACACACACCTCTTTTTTAAAATTAATTCGTTAATTAATTTGAGAGAGAGAGAAAGAGAGGAAAGGCAGAGGGAGAGGGAGAGAAGCAGACTCCCAACTGAGCACGCTGGGCTTGATCCAGGACTCTGAGATCATGATCTGAGCTGAAATCAAGAGTCAGACACTTATCAACTGAGCCACCCAGGTGCCCCCATGCACCTCTTTATCAATGTTGTAAGACAGTAGCAAAACTTGTCAAAGACCTAAGTATAGCTCCATGAACTTTGAGTGAAAAAATCTCTTTAGACATTGTCACTGATTTCTACCTAGAGATACGAGGCAAATATTGAAATGATCAGACGTCTAGTAAAAATTCACTGGGTCATCAAAATCATTACAAGGCAGTTTGATAAAGATGGCAGCTTAAAGGCAAATATACTCTGCTATGCAACTTAAAGAAAATAAGTCCATATTAATAAAGCAAAGAAAATCGGAATTCCAAACCATAAACCATGAAGAAATATAATCCTGTACTATGAACTTGGACATATACGAAGAGGATGTTGACAACATATAGGTAACTCAATAGAATTCAGATGGGTATACATTTTCCTATGACTGGTTCAGTAGCTGTTACATCTTGAAGGCTCCATCTACCAATTTTGATTACAGTGAACATCTATTGGCTAGCATATGCCATGAAAAAATGTGTGTGGTGGGGAGTTATCTCTATGGAGATCCAGTTATACATTAGTGTGTTAGATAGGGGGTGGACCTGAAGATGAAATCACATCAACTTTGGAGTTTGACTTTTCATAGCCTTACCTTTATATGCTAGAGATTGCTGTGGTGCGGCTGCACAAAAGAAGTAGAAGCAGCAATGATTGGAAGGGCATCACAACTGAATCTCCTCAATAATCACTGTAACTTTCTAATCCCTGGAAACTGAGGAGAGACTCCTTCAAGGGCAATAATCATCTGGGGAGGATATATTCGAGAAATTAATATCAAAAATATAAAATGAAAATGAAAGTTTTCCTTAGTTCTCTCTTTTCGTCATTTCCCCTATTGGGTTGATATTTTTTTTAAAGAACATGAATTATAAGTTAACCGTCATGGAACTGGAACATATAAACTGAAGAAAAATGGAAAGAAATGTATGCAAAACATAAATAAGCAATATCACAAGGGGAGTTGCCAAAAGAATCTGCTGAGATTATACGAATCATCCTCCATAATTTTGAAGAAAGGACAGACAAAATAAAACCCATAAAATAAGTTAAAGGAGAAATCTTAAGTAGAGATGTGAATTTTAAAAATAATTTAGATGGTAAAATAAAAGAGTTAAAGAAATTGAAAAAAAACTTGAGAGATGAAAGACATAATGAAAACAATAAAAAAGAGACTCAAGAGAAAAGAAAATAGAGTCAAGCAAGGATACAATGAGTAAGCTTGGTGAAATCACACAAAAAAGAAATGGAAGATTTTTAGAAAACATTAAAATGATTTGAAAGATGAAATATCAAAGAGAGACCCAGGAGATCCAACATAAACATAACTGGGAAGATTAAGAAGAGAAAAACACCACTACCATAAAATAAAAATGTGTAATAGAATAAAATCTTCCAGGCATAGAGATTTCAATGTAAATATTTTGAAGGTATATACTCAAGAAAAATAAATAGAAAACTATCATCACTCAGAAATAATTTTTAAAATTATTGAAATTCAGTGGGAAAAATAATCTTGTGGGCCCTTAGAGAAGGAAATAAAATCATCACTATGGGAAAAATGTCATTTTGTCTTAAATTTTGTCATACCAGTATTTACACCTAGAAGGTGACAGGAAACTCTATATATAGCACATTTTTCGTGAATTTACATATGGCCTAATAATTTTTTATATTTTATTTTTTTAATTAGACATCTTCAAGCATGCAAAAACTTATAGTACCCATTAGTTCATTTTGAAAAGAAAATTTTGGTAAGTTACAGAAATCCAGGAAAACAATCAGAATTAATTACAGGCTTGAAAAGATGGTTTGTTATTTAGAAATCTATAATTCAACATATCCAAGAAAAAAATCACTAACATAAGTGATAAAAATGCTTTTGATAGAATTCTACACCTATTTTTTTGACAGTAAACAAAACTGTAAAGTAGTAATATTTACATGCTTTCATATCATTCTAAATGATCTAAATCAATCACAGGATGCCATCATGCAAAAGGAATAATTTATAGGAACACTCATATTAAAATTTTAAAAATGATAGTTATGTCTGCTAATTCTACTATCAAATGTTGAAGTTTAGTGGGAAAAATTAGAAAATGAATTAGAGGTATAAACATTGGAACAGAGGTTGAAAATTACTTTATTTAGTTGATGTGATCATATACTTGGAACACCATATAAGATCTAGTGGAAAATGGTACAAACACTAAAATAAGTCATAATGATAAACTAATAAACAATGTACAAACAAAACTCATTGAAAATATATAATGAAAGAAGAGACCCGTTTATGATAGCAGCAACAAATGAAATGCCTATGGCTAAGACTAAGAATGGTGAAATATTTATATAAAAATAACTATAAAGTATTTTGAAGAGACATTAAAGGGGCACCTGGGTGGCTCAGTTGGTTGAGCATCCAGCTCTTAATTTTGGCTCAGGTCATGATCTCTGGTTCCTGTAATCAAGCCCTTCAAAGGGCTCCACACTCAGCGGGGAATCTGCTTCTCTCCCTCTCCCTCTGCCCTTCGCCCTTTTTTCTCTCTCCTTCTCTGTCTCTCAGATAAATATATTTTTTTTAAAGACAGACATTAAAATATCTTAGTCAAGTGTAATAATGCACCTTCCTTTGGGAAGACTTACAGTATAAAGATGCCACTTTCCCCTAAAATAGGTCTATAAATTTAAGGCAATCCCAAGGGGAAAAAAAATGCCTACAGAATATAGGATATTGTTTAGTCAGATTGATATTAACGTAGGTAATTAGCAAATATGTACAAAAGAATTTTGAAAGAAAAGCAACAAGGAGGAACTTATCCTATTAGATATTAAATCAACTTTCAATTAATGTTCTAGTATTAGTTGATGAATAAACTAAACAAGCAATAGAATGCTAAGAGAAAATGCTACTAAAGTTCCAAATGCAAATTGAAATGTAAAATATTGTAGTAAGTGGCAAAATATGAATATCTGAGTAAATTAGACTGGAACCTGGAAGTTATATTGTGAAAAAGTAAAGTTGGATCCATTCCTCACATCTTAAAAAGCAATTAATTTTAAATTGAACCAATATTTAATTATAAATATTAAAACAAAATAATTTATAAATTCCTTTAGACACTGTAAATATTTTCAACTCATCCAGTAATTATGTAAAAATTATTTACACATAATAAACTTAGAAGCCAATGCAAAAAAACAACAACAAAAAATAGAGAAATGGGGAAAAGATAGTTCAAAAAGATATAAAAAGAGCTTTTATTCATTTATTATTATTTTTAAAGATTTTATTTATTTATTTGTCAGAGAGCGAGAGAGCACAAGCAGGGGGAGTGGCAGAGGGAGAAGCAGGCTCCCCCCTGAGTGAGGAGCCAGATGTGGGACTCGATTCCAGGACGCTGGGATCATGACATGAACCGAAAACAGATGCTTAACCGTCGGAGCCACGCAGGCATCCCCAAAAGAGCTTTTAAACATATGAAAAGATGTTTAACCTCTCTTATGAGAAAGATAAGATGAAACTCTAGTTATATACAATGTTTCACCTATCAGACAGAGACAAAAGTCTAAAATTATTCTTATTGGTCAATTTCTGAAGAAATAAGAGCTATTATACTATACTTGCGGGTGTGTAAATTGGTATGTATGTATGTATGGAGAGCAACCAGGAATATCCATCAACATTTTAAATTATAGATACCCACCAGCAATCCATTTCCAGGAATTTGTCCTACAGATTTACTCACGTATGTGGGAAATGATATAGGTATGCAGAAAATTGATAAAACAAGAAATTAAGTATTGGCTCAAGTGTACACAGCCAGTACATTACAAAGCCAGGATTCACATCCAGTTTGTGTTGTAGTAGATCTTAGATTCTTAGCCACTGCACCATCCTGTCTACCTGCAAAGTCTCAGAACATAGACCAAAGCCACTGCAGTCCTTAGATGCAGTACAGAATACTAATAGCAAAGGAATCATTTAGCAAAAATCAATTTTAAGACATATAGTTAAATTAAAAGACTTCCATTCTTTCACAATAACATAAATAGGTAAATGTTCACTAATGGAAATTTAAATGTACCTTAAAATAAGTAAAGTAATAAATGTGAGAGGAAGAAAAGAACAAGAATAAAGTTCTACAAAATATAAACTAAGACTTGAATAAAACATACTTTTTCTTGATGGAAGTTTTTGACTATTGTAAATATGTCATTTCCTCAAAGTTAATTTACAGATTAAATGTAATACCAATAGAGATTTTAGTAAATATAATTAAATTTTCTGTAAAAATGATGGGGTACTTTGGGGCACCTGGGTGGCTCAGCTGATTAAGCGTCCGACTCTTGGTTTCGGTTCAGGTCATGATCTCAAGATCATGAGATCGAGCCTCCTGTGGGGCTCTTCACTCAGTGGGGAGTCTGCTTAAGATTCTCTCTCCTCTCCCTCTGCCCCTCCCCCTGCTCATGCTCTCTCTCTCTCTCTCTCATTCCCCCTTAAATAAATAAATAAATCTTTAAAAAATTTTTTTTTTTAATGATAGGATACTTAGACAATTTTGGTAAAAGATTAATTATAGCTAAATGTTTTCACAGATATTAAAGCATATTATAAGCCAGTGTGAATAATAGAAGAGCAGGCAATTTGGTCAGTCGGAAAATATAGCCCAGACATAGAACCAAAGCATGCTGGAGCCTCTGGATAAAAGCCCACAAGAGTTATTTCTGCACGTCTTACCAACTCTCCTTTCAGGAACATCACATTGGTAGTTTGAAATAACCTATGGTGACAGTACTTTGCACCAGAAAAATAGGCATGTGTCACCACAGAATGGAACTAAGGACATGCAATGGTTACATGATAAAGTTGGCATTATATATCAATTGAAGGAGAGGCTCTAAAATGATATTTATTTTACAGTGGCAATTATCTTGATTCTGAACTATGTTTCAAGTGTATCAAATAGTTAAAGAAAAAAGTGAACAAAGTTTCTAAAACTTTGAAATAATAAATGTACACATTTAATTTTTCAATAAAAGGGGAAAGCAGAATTTTATAGATCAGATTACATGAAAAGTTTAAATAGCTATTTGACAAAAATAAGGACAGGCAAAACTATAGGACCAATATGAATATGGCAAAATATTTTCCAAAAGGTAGCTAATACTTCTTGCTTATAAATAGTTAATGCTATTTCAAAAGAAAATGTCTAGGGTCTAATAAATAATTAGGAAAACATCATATGCATGCACTTCATAAATGTATGGAAAGTGATTCTCATGAATTATCAAAAATTGAAATGAAATACACAAGGCGCTATATTTTCCTTTCATATTAACAAAGTTTAAAATTTAATATAAACCCTAATTGTAGGGGAGTTTATAGTAAGATAATAAACCTCTTACAGGATAAAGAAGTATGAGATACATAAAAGGCAATTTAATTATAGGTATTAAAAGTCCTTAAGTAGTTCACATGCTTTGATACAGCAAGTAAAAGAAATAATTGGAGGGAGGGGCATGAGGCTGGCTCAGTCGGAAGAGCATGGGACTTCTGATCTCAGGGTGGTGGGTTCAGGCCCCATGTTGGGTGTTGAGTTACTTAAAAATGAAATAAAAATTTAAAAAAGAAAGAATTGGAAATACATATAAATTTGAACATATTGTTATTTATATTATATTTATCATATTTTATATTATAAATGTATTGACTTTATATTACTAAAGAAGTAGAAAATATGAAAATACCCATCAGTATGTTCAATTAAATCATGATATATTATGGCTGAAACTATAGTGGCCACTAAAATGGTATTTGAGGTTTGTAAAATTGGTAATATGTAATACGTTGATATGTCAATAAAAAACAGAATAAAAACCTTTTATGTAAATTATGTAATAAATATATTAATATTTTTATAACAAAATGTCTCAGGGAAAATATTCTGGTGTAGATTTATGAATAGTTGTTAATCTTGTTTTTATAATTGCTTGCATTAAAAAACTGTTCTCAGGGCGCCTGCCTGGCTCAGTCAGCAGAGCATGTGACTCTTGATCTCCAGGTTGTGAGTTTGAGCCCCATGTTGGGTATAATTACTTAAAACTAAAATCTTTTTTAAAAAAAGTTCCCTTATGGGCATGCCCTTCTTCACTTTGTTTTACCACAGTCTTGTCATTTTTTCTTATTTTATTTAGAATCTTATTTTGATTCTTATTTTAATACTCCATTTGCTTGCCAACACCTGCAATACCTCAGTTTTTAAGAAAGTCCCATTCTAGATCCATAGAGTTGAACCTGACATCATTTCCATCTCTCCCTTATTTCTTGGACCTAAACTGATGCTTATTTACCATTTTATTGACACTGACTCCCAGGTACCTGTTTTCGGTACTTGTTATTTAGAGAGATACACATGACATCACAATTGTTTCATTCCTTTCTGTAGTATCCTTGCCACGTGCTAATCTAAATTAAACCCAAAGACTTTGAAGTTCAAGGGAACTCACCGTTTTCTGACAGATTCACCTCTGGATGGCTCTGGCTTTATGTTCATTGAGGCTTCATGTTTATCGAGTTGAAATCAGCCTTCCTATAAACCCATTGATTTAATGCCAGTACATAAAGTTACAAAGAATAAATTAATCATTTCTTAATAATCTGGTGGTATACCCCTCAACCTTTGCAACATGACTTTGTAGTTTCTCCTATTAAGACATTAATGTAATGGGAGAAGTGGAAACAGCAAGATTTATATGGAATAAGAGATTTATTTGAGAAAATCAGGTCCAGACAACTGTGGGAGCTAGTTAAACAATGAATGACTATTGCATATGAATACCTGTTGCTTCTACCCCTGGTGCCGGGCAGTTAGAAAGATGGACATGTACTGAGGGAGAGCCAGACAAAGTTTGAAACCATGAGAATTAACTGGAACCGAAAAGTGCAGACTGGACACAGTTGTCCTCCCTGCTTCCAGTGCCCAGTGTCAGTGAGATAGGTAACCTGCAGGAGAAACTGGCTCCCTTAATTAGGGATCTAAGCATCAAGGATGTTTGGAGAGCAAACAGCTTTGAAGATAGACGATCTCTCCTACCAGGGACAAGAGTGTATTTGTTTGCTGACCAATATAATAAAGATACTGCCTTTCTCAGGTTGGGAAAGTTTGCTCATACCACCTCCAAAAGATCAGGCTGTCCTCAGCTCAGCATTCCTCAGTTTTGATATAAAGTGTCCCCTATGCAATTCTGTGTTGCCTCTGTGGGTTTCGGGGGGCAGGAGGACCGACACAAATACGTGGTTCATGCTGCCTGTTGTGCTGTGAATAATAAAGTCCTTTGATTCTGACCCAGGAGTTTTGTGTTTTTCTGCCAGCATCCATGAAACAATGGCAGGCTAATTTGTTAGGTCGCAAGTCGGGTAAAATCTCGGACCCTTCACAGTTTTGACAAAAATTCATGGAAAGTGGAGGAACCACAGGACTGACTATGCCTCGCCAGGTCGCTCAATAAAGCAAATCAGCAGGGCTGTGGCACCATGCATAAATCTCCGTAGCATCTCCCTTACACTCCTCTTCCAAACATTACCATTGCTGCTGCCTCACTTTCACTTCCAAATCTCATGCAGATTTCTCCAAAGGCCAACATTTGCCCAGAACAATGCAGGAAAGGGATCCTAGAACACAGGGTTTCAGTTCAGTTCGTCAGCGGCGTACATGGCCACTAAAGAACTGGAGGCTGTTCCTCTCCCCTCTCAGTCTGGGCTGGGTGATGTTAAGCCTGACACTAATATGCAACATTAAGTGCCAGGTGGCAGCTTTGCATCTCACATGGACCCAAGCTTAACCGAGAGTTTCTCTGCCCTCCCAGTGAGAAAGGCTGTTCACCCAGCTCCTTCGCCCACCAGCCAGACCAGCGGCATCCCACCCAGTATTCAACCTAATGGTTACATCTCCCTGCCAGCCTGCGAAAAAAGCCTGCCTCCCACAACCCCTGCTTGTTCCCTCTGTCCTCAAGTACAACCACTGTGTGGTCTCCCCTTCCCCTGGGATGTGAGTGTATATGATTAATAAACTGCTGTCAATCTCATTTGTCCGGTCTCAGGTGTCATGTTTGCTAGTTCAGAAATCCCTCCCTCGCCCACTGGATGAAGGGGAGGTGATCAAAGCAGGCTGGCCTGGAGACTTGATTTGGCCAAGAGAGTTCAGAGGAAGTGGCATTGTGCAGTTCCAGTTTGGAGCTTAGCCTGAGGTCATTGATCGTTCGTCTTCTCTCTTGTCAGCCTTCCAAGCAGAAATGTGAACAAGCTCTGGCTAGTCAACTGTGTGACAAGGAACACAGGGCCCAGTTGCCCGGCCCACCTCTGTTTTCCCAGATATAAACCAGCAAATACCAGGAAACAGAGCTCCTTCCTGACTTTGTGGCTGAGTACAGATTTAAGAGGGAACCCCAGCTGAGATCAGAGCAATTGAACAGCTGAGCCCAACCTAAATTGCAGGTTCAAAGTATCAACAAATAAATAAATGTTCATTGATGTCAAGCATTAATTCTGGTGCTGGTTTGTTGCATAGCAATACACAACTGATTCATAGTCTACAATGTATTTTTTAAAAATAAAACATTCTAAGTTCCTTGCATCTCCAATGTTACAGACTTAACATTCCAAGGTTAGGTGGTATGTCATGGAAAGAACATGGAATTTGAAGATAGGAGAACTAAATTCTAGATCGGGAATTGCCACTTACAGGCTGTGTGGTATTTGTTAAATGTCTAACTTTTTAGAACTTCAATTTTATAAACACTGAAAGGTATTGAATAATAATGTAATAGCAATATGCTCTGTTATCACTGATATTAGGGAGACCATGTAACATCTATTGCCCACATCTTCCTACTGTAGACACAACAGAAGCTTTTGGTTTTGTCTTTAATATTAATTTACTGTCATGCTCACTAGCTAGTGGATTGTGGAATGTATCTTCCCTGTTTCAAAAAGAGGAAGGTCATTTTCCTATATCCAGTCTTTGTATTGCTTCATGATTTCTCAGAAAGTAGTAACATGTCATAGTTATTGAATTTGTAGGTTTTCTTAGACCTTGGGCAAATTATTTTTCTTGGCTAAGATGTAGATTCTTTTATTACATTTTTCTCTCTAATATTGGGCTTCAGTGTTCTAAAACCCAATTTTGTTCTAATATTTTCAGTCTTATGATTACTTCTGACAAACAATATAGAAGCAGATTACCAAAGAGTCTAACAACTATTATACCTCAGGGCTACTAGCATCTTGCCTTAAACATACAAAGCCAGAACTTCCATTTCCTACTTTCTCCGAACTCTTAAATCTCTCCTGCCTGTCGCTAGAGACGTAAAGTTTGGAATTTCCTTTTTCACTGCTTGATACATTTCTCTGGCTTCAACTCTTTATCCAAGTGCTATTTTTTTCTTATTTTTGAAGAATTTTCCTCTATTGCTTTTTATTGTTTCCCTTATTTCCTGCAAATAGCTTCTCTGTGAGCCAAACCATTCCCTGTTATATATCTCCATGATCCAGATTATTTTTCCTTCTTTTATATGTGAACTCATTGATTCAGATTCTCTTCCACCTACTAGAACATCTTATTTATTTACATACTTACTTACTTTTTATTTTTCAATATTTAAGCTCTCTTCATCTTCTCTGATAATATAAAGAAAAAATACTATAAGGTGAATATTTTGGAAATTTGTAAAAGCTTATTATGGACATCCTTAAAGGGATAAGGCAATAGAAACTCAGAAAGTTAAACTATTTTATTAAAGTTTATATAGCAGATAGATCCAAAATAGCACCCCAATTACCTTTTATAACAGTTCTAGGTTATTCTGGAAAAAGGATTGATACCACAAATTTCTAACTGTACATACTCATAGCTATTCAATAGACTGAGTGTAAATAAGTGTATTTGAAGACTCCGAGATAGCTTTTGACTGTTCAGACTAATCTGCCTTTATTATATTTACATTTAAAGATTATCTCTCATAAGGATAGCAAATTAATATAAAACTTTTGTATCTTTTTTAAATGATTGCTTTGGAAAACTCCTTATTTCTTCTTAGGTTTTTTTTCTAATACACTCAGATTTGAAAATTTTAAGTAATACTATTCATTTCTCATGTGAGTTCATTCAGTTCCACAATCATGAGGCTATTACCAGATAAATATAACCAATTTCCACCAATTAATGGCAACTTGCAATAAACTTTAGAATGTGAAAAATGCAGCAAGTAGAAAGAAAAGTATTAGGATAATTTATAAAATAACCTTCCCTCCTTTCAATTTTTACACATTTGTTCCTAACTATGAAAATATTATTAGCTTTATTCGTTAAGCCCATTGATGTTTACGGATTTAAATAACATAGCTTTGAATAAAACAGAAGTGATAAAATCAAGGTTAAAAATAATAGGCTAAATCAAGTGAAATGGGAAACTTATACAAACAATGTACATGGTACATTTGGATAACAATTCCCAAATTTAAATGTTACTATAGTGGAAGCAAAATATGTAGATTGTTTTGTTTTAAGATTTTATTTATTTATTTGACACAGAGAGAGAGAGCACAAGTAGGCAGAGCGGCATGCAGAGGGAGAGGGAGAAGCAGGCTCTCTGCTGAGCAGGGAGCCTGGCGCGGGGCTTGATCCCAGGACCCTGGGATCATGACCTGAGCTGAAGGCAGCCGCTTAACCAACTGAGCCACCCAGGAGCCCCAACTATGTAGATTGGAAGATCTTCTCTTCTGATGACCTTTCCCACCCGCCCCCACAAAAAAGTAAATTAGCCACTTGAGGTCCTCAACTATAAAATTAAATCTGTAAATCTTTAGGTCAGATAGCTTTGTTCAATATAAAATACATTCCAGATCATACCTGAGTTAATACCTTTGCCTCTTTAATACTTAGAATATTACATAAGGTATGAATCATGTTTTTGCTGAATTTTTATAAAGTCACGAGATTTTAAATCTGGAAAGTATCCTAGGAATCAGGTGGTCAAACCTCTCATATTATGAATAAAGAAAATGTTTCCAATATTTATTAAATAACTTCCTGAAGGTCTCACAGATAGTTGTGGGAAGAATTCAAATTCCTTAAACTTAAGTCTATGTTGTGTTTAACTTAATTAAAATAAAATCCACAAGATACTGAATGTCCCTTTTTTCTTTAGTAGCCCAAGCTACTATTTCTCAATAAGAATCAATATTGTTTCTAACAAATCAAGAATATATTTTACATGTTATTGTACTGAAGTCCTTATTGGAAAAGAGCTCTGGAAAGTAAATTTGAGATCTTTCACAGGTGCAAATTATGTGGTCATTAGTTTCATTAAAAATCTGAAATACTCGTTTGAAAAATGGTGGAGTGCACTCATGATAGAAAGAATATCAGTCTGTTCAAATGATTTGTTCAGATGAACACAGGGCTGTATTTAGCCTGTTCTTACATGTAAGGCAATTCCTGGGAAGGAGAAAAGAAAGTTACAGGTTTGCAGACCTCAGTCCTCTTTTCTGAAGGAAGTTAAATATAAAAATGATACATACATATGGCTCTTTATGTGAACTGAACTGATACTTTTGCATATTTTATGTGAGATTATGATATCCAAAAATATCTATCTAGAATATTCATCCATAAGCAACTCTATAAACCTACATGATGATATTGACTCTATTAAGATTAGCCTAAGAAATATTTCCTTGAACTTGATTTATGTCTTTTTTTAAAATTTTTATTTATTTGACACAGAGAGAGGGAACACAAGCAGAGGGAGAAGGAGAGGGAGAAGCAGGCTTCCCGCGGAGCAGGGAGCCCGATGTGGGACTCGATCCGAGGACCCTGGGATCATGACCTGAGCCGAAGGCAGATGCTTAAGGACTGAGACCCCCGGCGCCCCTTGATTTATGTCTTCAGGAGGCAGTGGAGAGTAGCTTTGAAGAAGACAAAAATTTTTTTTTAATCATGTGATGGGTTAAGAAAGAAAGAGCTATAAAATAAGTACAAAGTGTATATTGTAGGTAAAGTAATGGCTTGTATTTAGAATTGAGAAGTGGAAGCTTGGAAAATTGAGAAAGATTGAATTTTTTTATATCAAATGCAGCTTCAGTAATTAGCACAGAAAATTAGAGGAAGTTGCTTTTTGCTGCATTGTTCATTTTGCCCCCTTAAGTTTGTACCAGTGCAAAATTGTCTTATTGCAACTGAAATTACTGTAATATGATATATTGAATTATAATTAGTATAATTGAAATATAAAATATCTCCAATCTGTTTATTTGACATAGTTGTTACCATAGGAACAAGGAGAAACATTAATGCATACTTTGCCTAAGAATGAATAATATGTACAGCATTTATTTTAATATTTTATAAGTATTTCATTACTATATGAGAAAAAATCAATAGAAAACTAAGAATAGCTCTTTCTTGGGGATTTGACATTGTATTTTTATTTTTATTATTTTATTTTATTTTATTTTATTTTATTTTATTTTATTTTATTTTTTTTTAAAGATTTTATTTATTTATTTGACAGAGAGAGACACAGCAAGAGAGGGAACACAAGCAGGGGGAGTGGGAGAGGGAGAAGCAGGCTTCCCGCAGAGCAGGGAGCCCGATGCGGGACTCAATCCCAGGACCCCGGGACCATGACCTGAGCCGAAGGCAGTCGCTTAACCAACTGAGCCACCCAGGCGCCCCTTGACATTGTATTTTTAAACAACAACAAAAAAATTCTTTCATGCCAGCAAGAACCACAGATGTTTTCAAGTATAGATCTTTAGCAATTATAATTTTTTTAAAAGATTTTATTTATTCATTTGAGAGAGAATGAGATAGAGAGAGCATGAGAGGGGGGAGGGTCAGAGGGAGAAGCAGACTCCCTGCCGAGCAGGGAGCCCGATGCGGGACTCGATCCTGGGACTCCAGGATCATGACCTGAGCTGAAGGCAGTCACTTAACCAACTGAGCCACCCAGGCACCTGCAATTATAATTTTTAAACAGTGAGCAGATACATATCAAATATTTGTATAGGAGCCAGCAGGAGAAAGAGACAAGAGATTGTTTTGTTTTGTTTTGTTTTGTTATTTCACATAGACTGCCAAACAGCAGTTTTTATCTTAGGCCATTAGACCTGTTTTCTACACCTTAAGATTTGTTTGGAACTTTAAATAAGTGTACCACCATACAAATTTTAGGATTGTTTGTTCCAGCATTTGAAAAATGTCATTGGAATTTTGATGGGGATGGCATTGAAGGTATAGATTGCTCTGGGTGGCATAGACATTTTAACAATATTTATTCTTCCGATCCATGAGCGTGGAATGTTTTTCCATCTTTTTGTGTCTTCTTCAATTTCTTTCATGCGTGTTTTGTAGTTCCTAGAGTATAGATCCTTTACCTCTTTGGTTAGGTTTATTCCGAGGTATCTCTTGGTTTTTGGTGCTATTGTAAATGGAATTCTCTAATTTCTCTTTCTACAGTTGCATTGTTAGTGTATAAGAAAGCAACTGATTTCTGTGCATTGGTTTTGTATCCTGCCACGTTACTGAATTGCTGGATGAGTTCTAGTAATTTGGGGGTAGAGTCTTTTGGGTTTTCCACATAAAGTGTCATGTCGTCTGCGAAAAGAGAGAGTTTGACTTCCTCTTTGCCAATTTGAATACCTTTTATTTCTTTTTGTTGTCTGATTGCTGTTGCTAGGACTTCTAGTACTATGTTGAACAACAGTGGTGAGAGTGGGCACCCTTGACGTGTTCCTGATCTTAAGGGAAAGGCTCTCAGCTTTTCCCCGTTGAGGATGATATTCGCTGTGGATTTTTCATAGATGGATTTTATGAACTTGAGGAATGTTCCCTCTATCCCTATACTCTGAAGAGTTTTAATCAAGAAAGGATGCTGTATTTTGTCAAATGCTTTTTCTGCATCGATTGAGACCATATGGTTCTTCTCTCTCCTCTTATTAATGTGTTCTATCACACTGATTGATTTGAGAATGTTGAACCACCCTTGCATCCCGGGGATAAGTCCCACTTGATGGTGGTGGATGATCCTTTTAATGTATTGTTGGATCCTATTAGCTAGGATTTTGTTGAGGATTTTGGAATCTATATTCATCAGGGATATTGGTCTGAAATTCTCCTATTTGATGGGGTCTTTGCCTGGTTTGGGGATTAAGGTAATGCTGGCCTCATAGAATCAGAAAGGGTGAATACCCAACTTTTACATCAACACGGATGGGACTGGAGGAGATTATGCTAAGTGAAATAAGTCAAGCAGAGAAAGTCAATTATCATATGGTTTCACTTATTTGTGGAACATAAGGAATAGCATGGAGGACATTAGGAGAAGGAAGGGAAAAATGAAGGGGGGGAAATCGGAGGGAGAGATGAACCATGAGAGACTATGGACTCTGAGAAACAATCTGAGGGTTTTAGAGGGGAGGGGGGTGGGGAGATGGGTTAGCCCGGTGACATGGTATTAAGGAGGGCACGTACTGCATGGAGCACTGGGTGTTATACGAAAACAATGAATAGTGGATCACTACATCAAAAACTAATGATGTATTGTATGGTGACTAACATAACATAATAAAATAAAATTTAAAAAAAAAGGAATACCCTGAAAAAAAAAATAAGTGTATTACCATTTTACCCCATACCTAGTCAGAGCTGATCATAGCTAAGTGATTTCTGTAGCTTCATTTATTAACATCGTTAGAAGCTAACAATGTTCTAAAGCAAAAACATACCAGTGAGGGAAGAAGAAAAATTGACTGCAGCTATTACTAATACAAAGACAAGGTAAAGTGGAAGGGAAGAAAGTATTAACATATGCATATCCATGTTTGGACTGTTAGATTTAGTGCTAAGTAGTGAAGCATAAGGTCATTGCTAACATGTTTATAGCAGGTAATTCCTCATTCTTCTGAAAATTCTTTGATAAATTTGTTCTTCTGTCCCTGTGTTAATATTTTATTGTTAAACATTTAAGAGGTCTATTTATCTATTTATCTTACCTATATTAAATAAATTTAGTATGATGCTATTCTCCATGTATATATCATATATGCAAATATTTCAAAGAAAAACCTTGAGCCATCATCATAAAGCCCAAGTCACTAGTGGAATGCTGCTTATACATCTCTTTTCCAGAAAAATAAAAAATATTGTCATTTTTTCCCTTCCTTTTTACTTTCCTTGCTTCTAATCTTCCTTCCTATGAATAAATGCATTAAGATCTTGGTATATGTTAAAACCATATTAGGCCCTTTTAATATTAATTAATGCTACTAATATGACAAGTAAAGATGATCTGTTAAAACCTCGCACTATATTGAATTCTTCCAATTCTTGGGAATTTCTTCCAGGAAAATGCACTGCTGTTCTGATCTTTCTGGGCTTTAGGTGATGCAACTACATATAAAAGACATTATGACAACAGTACTTCAAAATATTCTATTTTCATCTTCCTACTTATTTTACTCTTTGCACTGTTTCCTCTAATTTCCTGGTTATATTGGGAAGTTTTACCTAGAAACCAAGTTATTAACCCTAATAAATATAGAGTATGAAAAACCTTTTATGCTTTTTTTTTTGCGAAGGAATGGAGTGGGTTTTTAGGCAAATTAATTCTTGTGTATATATATCTCTAGAGGGCTTAGTAATGTATTTAATTAGTCCAAATACAGAATGAAAGGCAGAAATGACCTATAACGTTATCTTTCTTGCTTCTTGAGAGTTCAATACAATATGCTTCCTCTGATTGCTCTTATAATAGTATCAGAGTGGTTGCTTTGATATTTTTATGTTTCCCACCAAATTATAACAATTTTTGTTTGCATAATATATATTTTATTTTAAAAATCTTCTACACAGTATTTCAGTGAAGTATTTTATGTGAATGGAGAGTCAGTACTAAGTTTGCAAGCAAGCAGCTTCTGAATACATATCCACCTCTCCAGTGGTGAAATATCCAGGGGAAAATAGGTGAGAACATAGGTAAGTGGAAAGATACTCAAGGCAATGAAATAGCACTGTGGACTAGAAATATGGAAAGAGAAATTGCTTGGCTTGACAACTAGTCTCCTGTTTTTCTTTTTCTCTACCTGTATGGGGTCACAATGAAAGTCACTGTGAGTGTCCTATGTTTTGAAAGTTTTAGGGGAGGACTAATATTATACCTCTTCAAAAAGTCAGAATTAATCAAGAGGTTGACATATAATTCAATCATACCTTTATTACCAAAAAAGTGATTAAAAAGTATGATGTTGGATCTGTGACCGAAATAGCTCACAGATAATTTATCCCAGAAGAAAACAGACTTACCTACCCAGTTATATACTACTCTAGACAATTCTAGTCCTCCTGCACCTTTTCTCAGGGAACAGAGGAAACTCCCTTAAACTTGCCACATACATGAAAGCTGAGTAGAATATATCCTATCCGAAGGCAGACAGGTTAAGATAGTAATGAGGATGGCAATACTAATGATGATGATGAGAGAAAGAGAGAGATTAAAAGAAAGGAAGGGACCAATTTCCTTTCCCTCATACCCTCCAAGCACATATTCATTCAGATATCATTCACCCTCCCTTAAGGAAGAGTAGGAAAGGGGATGAAAAAGACCAGGAAGATTATCCTAGTCTTTCATCCAGAAATGTGAGGTCCAGAAGAAAAAAAAAAAACTCTACTCCACCTTCTGGATCCATCTATTTATAATCACATCATATGACAATTGAACATAGAATGTTAAACTGAATTAAATAGCTAATGAAAATTTTTCGTAGATAACCTCAGGGGAGTTGATATTAAAATAGAATGTATAGACCTTATAGACATTTTGGAATATTAGTAATCACTGATAATCAGTGGGATCCTTTTTATGTGCATTTTCCTCATCTAAAAATTATCTTATAAATGATATTTATAATCACTTATACATTCTACTTTCTTCTCTTCTAAATAAGTTGTAAGGTTAAGAGGTTAAGAAGGTCATGCATAAAAAAGTCTACTTTATTACCTGGTCCATTGTGAAAAGTTAATGCATGTTAATTACTATTTAGTGTTATCTAGCACCTTTTAACCACTTTTTAAATGCCAGACCATCTTCTAAGGATTTCTCATGTATTAACTCATTCAATGATCCTGGGACATTAATGCTACCACTAGTTTCACTTATATGTGAGGGAATTAAATCACTATGAGTTGAATATTTCCCAGTCACACATTTGGTACATGGTGGATCTAGATTCAATCGAACTCAGGCATCTAATTTCACCACTCCATATAGATAGAAAAATTAGAATTACATGGTAAAATATGATTAGAAAAAGGAGAGGTAGATGATCTTAAAGAGTCTGGATTCTCATATTCTACCAGTTTTTTGCATCTAACATCACTATAAATCCACCAAGAGTGGGTACTTGTATTCATTGGTATGCCAACCTCTCCATAGGCCAAAGTCAAGATACAATAACTCTTAACTAATTTCTTTTTTTTTTTAAAGATTTTATTTATTTATTTGAGAGAGAGAGTGAGAGAGAGAGAGAGCACAAGAGGGAGGAGCGGGAGAGGGAGTAGCAGACTCCCCGCCGAGCAGGGAGCCCGACGCGGGACTCGATCCCAGGACTCCAGGATCATGACCTGAGCCGAAGGCAGTCGCCCAACCAACTAAGCCACCCAGGCGCCCTCTTAACTAATTTCTTAGCCTCTTTGAAAGCTAGTCCTTTTTTATTAATTTAATATTTTTCAGGCAATATAAAGCACAGCTGATTAGCTTTTGGTTTTCTTATTTGAAACCACATATAATTTTCCAGGAAATGTACTTTAGTTAACGTAATGGGAGTTTGGAATAAAGGAACAACCCCTTAGTTATATATATATTTTTTTCAGTTAAGTTTTATTCCTTTAAAAATGAACTTTACCCAGTGAGAATTTAACTTAAGTCTGGGCTGAGATAGTAAGGTATTTTCAATTTCTCGCTGAATGTTGTACTTATTTTTCTCTTTGTTAATAATTTTGTCAGCCAGTTAAAATTTAATAAATATCAGATGGCAAATACACAGAAATAATAATAGTGTAATAGCAGCACTATATGACTCACAGTGCAGATCATCTGGCCTGAAATCTTAACTCTTCCTCTTGACTAACTAATTGATCAAAGCATTTAAGTTCACCAGGTGTCTTTTCCTTCCCCTGCAAAATAGCAGTAATTTAAATGTAATTAAAAGAGTTATATATAAGCTAATCTATATAAATATCATTTATAAGTATATGTGTATGCACATATGATGATAGTATTAAATGCTGCAGAATTTTGTTTTGTTTATAATTTGAAAGTCATACTTTAAATATTTTTTATCAAGTTAAGCTGATAACACTCTTTCACTTAAATAATTTTCAAAGTATTGATTACATCTCCAACTATGCATTATGAGGTAAACATGCAAGGTAATTTAAAACCTTATGCTATTGTAAACTAATATTTTTATTAGTGTAATCCTAATTTTATTCAATACCAGTCTAATGGAGAAAGGCCATTTTAATAAATTACATGAATACTTCCTTTAACAAGCCAATTTTAATACATATTATATAAATTTTAGCTTATTCAAAGGGTAAAAGTGGATTTACTGGTGATGAAGATGGAGAAATAAGAAACATAAGAGTTCTGTTCTGTTCTCTTCTAAATAAAAAAAAGTATGACCATCAACATAAGTAAAAAAAAAATGAACAAACTTTTGGGAAAATGAAATTTCATCCTTAATTTTTTCCAACAACTTTTACAGAAAATAAATGCACATATAATTCCATATGCATTGCAAAGAAAACTTGTTTCAGGGCTGTAATAATTTTCAATTATAATTTTGTTTATTCCGAATTTTTTAATATGAAACATTTTAAAACTTTTTCTATAACATTTTGTTCGTAAGTCATCCCTACTGTATCAGTCCTGATTCAGTGCAAGAAGCAGAAACCACTTTTGATATTTTAAACTGAAATGGAATAAATAGAGCGAATATGATGCTTAGGAAATTGTCAGAAACGGTGGTGAAGTGGGAGTCAAGGGACCACAGGGGCCACAGGACTTACTGGGACTTGAACATACTTCTTTACATTTCAACTCTATGCACACACCCCCCCCTCTCATTCTCCCCTCCCCCCCCCCCCCCCCCCCCCCCCCCCCCCCCGCCGCACTGCCCAAAGCTGCCTGTTAACCTGGGGAAGGCTTTGGAAAGTTGCAGTATCTTCTGGACATTTGTTTCTCTGTGACTTCACTTGCCTGTAGAAAAACAGTAGGCAGGGTGAGAACATTTACTGATTTTCACTCAAAATCTTACATGGAATTCTGTATTCAGTTGTAGAATGAAATTCACTTCTAGAACCCTAGCAGGAAGAGGCCTGGGAAATAGTGCTTTGAGCTTCCTGACTCTCCAGGACACAAAGACCTATGGAAGGAGGTGGCCGTAGAGCAAGCAATCCAAGAATGCTTTCAATATTGCCCATGTTACAGAACTACAAAGGAAATCAAGAGATTTTCAATGGCGTGATGTGCATAATTACACCTGTTAGGGATGTCTTAAAATAAATTACTAGGTACTGGATTTCAGTTTTTTCCTGCAACAACTCACATGATGGATATGTTTTACCTGTACTACAAAGTCTAATAATAGAACTAAAACTTATATTTGATTCAAGACATAACATCTTTACTTTTGTTTCTTCCACTGAAGACAATATATCAGCATGCAAGAAAGAGGGATACCATTATATAATTCATCTTTGACCCCTTTTGTGAAAGCAATCACTCATAAAGAGTGGTACTTTAGTATTAATAAAATATTTACACCTTTTTGTTAATAATAAAAGATATCTTACGTGATGCAGGACTAGTTAATTACTAAGTACCTCAGGTCCAGATGAATTCTTTGGTATTTCTAAGCAATAAATTACTATGATTGTCTAATCTAGCCTAATGTCTTAAAGTTTAACTCTGAAAGCTATTCTCAAAAAATGGACCAAAGATCACAGATATGCTTCAAATATATTGAAACCTACAAGTTCTTTCTTTGGTTCTTATGGCCAAATAGCAAGCAGTTTGTTTGGCTTTTGTTTTATATATAAAAACTATTTATTAGTAATTTATCAAATTTTTGAGTTATTATAATTTCTCAACATGTGGAGAATCTGTTACTTTTTAGTCCCTCTGGAACTCATCTTGAAGAGCACAAATGCCAGGCATCTAAAAATATTACAGGAAAATTAATATCAGTAAGTACACCTTGTACTTTTTCAGCTGCTATTAACTTAAAGTAAATTTTCCAAACATGCACACTATAAGATTTCACCTCTTCTGAATTACATCCATTCTTTCTAATGGAAAAGCAACTTGAATTATATAGTAGAAGTGGAATAATTTAGTTTTGGGGATTAACCTAGGACTGAATTTCCAAAATGTGTTTATGATCTTTAATGCCATGGGATGATTTTAAAATACTTCCAAAAGTTGAATGACTGTGGTATATTCTGATTTGGATAATTTAAGTAATTTTCTCTACCATGGACTACACAGTCTTTAAAATGCTAATAGAAACTGTGAACCTCTAAGAGGTCTTTATTGTATCTAGTATGTAGGTCATGTTTTCCAAATTTATTTCGTCTTCTAATCTTTTTTAAAAAAATTCTATACATGAAGCACTGGGTGTTATACGCAAACAATGAATCATGGAACACTACATCAAAAACTAATGATGCACTGTATGGTGACTAACATAATAAAAAAAATTCTATGATATGAGACTATCACCTAATGAGAAACAATTCTTGGAAATATTGACCAAGAATGTCAATCCCTGTGCAACCCCTTCCTTTTCCACCTTCACTTTTCTTGTGCCTGTTAATTTCCATTATTAGGATGAGAAATAAGAATTACAGAGTAAGTAGTTTAATTAGTTTTTGCTTGTTTGGTTGTTTTGTTTGGGTTTGGTTTTAGTCCCCTTGCCTTTTGGGTACATTTGAAATAGTCTTATATTGTCACACACACACACACAAAATACTTTGTAAATCATCACAATGTAAATATTATTTTCACCTACCAAACCTAATAGATCCTGAATTACTTCCCATAAATTATTAGCAAGTATTGGGCAATGTAGTGTTACAGCTAAAACTAATTTAGGTACTGTTGAAGTTCCTGTATTGAACACAGAGTGAAGGAAAAAGCTAGAATAGGTAGAAACACACACTCACATGTATACACACATATAGGAAAGGAAATTTATAGGTGCAAATTAAACTAAAAGTCTATACTGGGTAGAAGTGAAGATCTGATTGTTTACTTTGTTTATTGTCTATATGACTTAAAAAAAATAAACTTGTTATGCAAAATAAAAAAAAAGGGGGGGGTGAGGAGTTCCTGGGTGGCTCAGTCGATTAAGTGTCTGACTCTTGTTTCAGCTCAGGTCATGAACTCAGTCCTGGGTTGAAGGCTGGTATCAGGCTCTGCACTCAGCGGGGAGTCTTCTTGAGATTCTCTCCTTCTGCCCCTCCCCCTGCTCGTTCTCTCTCTCTCTCAAATAAATAATAAATGTTTTAAAAAAAATAAAGTTTTAGACCTTTCTCTTCTGCAGTCACCACTCTCACTTGTATCCCCTGCAATCTTGCTAGGAGATTGTACTTAGAATTGTGAAAACAGATCTCTCTCTGTCTTCTTACATATCTTGATATGCGTCTAAATATTCCACATTTTTTTAGTTTAATTTTAAAAACAACACAAAATTGATAAAGAGACAATTCCTGGATTACATAATTTTTATTTCTTGCAGTGGTTATATTAGGTATGCTAGTCACATTTCTAGCTTCTATGTGTTTTTCTTCTTGATAGAGTGACAGTTTCAATATAAATAAATCAATAGAGCTCTGTGCAAGTTACAAGAAATGATATACTTATATTCTATCTACCCTTTTCTATAATGATCTAAGAAGCTTCATATTTAAATCCACTACAAAAAAGAGTGGTTGTTGTTGTTGGCTTGGATCATGCAATTTAATTCTGGATGTATTGATTGCTAAGGTAGTTATAAATCTGAGATAACCTTTGTATTTTGTGAATTCAGATTCTTTTTATTCCTACTTACAGACTCCCCCAACTGAGGAGCCTAGGATATTCCACTAGTCATTAAAATCATTAAAAATGGTCTCAGCAAAGAATAGAATCATGCTGTAATCTATCATCAGTAATATAAATTACTGATAAACCTTAAAAGGGCTCTGCATTCCTGGATCTTGCCAGAAAGCCTCACACATGACAGTCCATGACATTTTCCTCAGAATTGTTTTAACAGAAGGAGGTCTCAAATCTTAAGAAAAATACTCTAATTTGAAAATTTCAATAAATTTCACCATACATATTGCAGGTATTTGCAAATAGAGTTTTCCTTTCTCTGTACTGAAAACACATTTATTTTATTTTATTTATTTATTTATTTATTTATTTTTAAAGATTTTATTTATTTGATAGAGATACAGCGAGAGAGGGAACACAAGCAGGGGGAGTGGGAGAGGGGGAAGCAGGCTTCCGGCGGAGCAGGGAGCCCGATGCGGGGCTCGATCCCAGGACTCCGGGATCATGACCTGAGCCGAAGGCAGACGCCTAACAACTGAGCCACCCAGGTGCCCCGAAAACACATTTATTTTAAAAGAAATGAAGCTTACAGAATATTTTAAATAGACGTACTGAGAATGATTCATAATTAGCCAGATCTTTTAATAATGTACTAGATTATTAAAGGCCTTTAATAGAGGGCTGATCTACTCAACATAACTTTGTTTAAGAAAAAGCCATGAAAACATGTGCATGCACACCACAAACAACATAAAAATAGCGAGTACACCATTATTCTTTCAGGCATACACACACTGTGAAGTGATAAGCTTTACTTTTTTCCTTTTCATTTTTTTTTCTTTTCTCAGCAAAAACTATTTGCCTTTACCTAACCTTCCCTGGAATTCATATGTGCAATGGAGAGTAGAAGAAAGGACAGAGAAAGATAGAAGAAAGAAGAAAGATAGGTAGACTATTACTTTAACACATCAACTTTATTGAAGCATAAATGATAATTATACTACATAATTATGATATTTTGACCTATGTATACAACCTTGACGCCATCACTGCAATCAAGATAGTGAACATATCCATACCCAAACTTTCCTCATTCCCATTTCAATCCATCCCTCCCTTCCCTGTCTTTGCCCTGCTTTCTAAGTAACCACTGCCAAGTTTCACTATAGTTTAGTTTACATTTCATAGAGTTTCGCATAAACAGATCATACAGTATGCACTTCTTTTTTTTTTCTTTTGGCACAATTATTTTGATATTCTTCCATGTTGTTTCTTATATCAATATTTTATTCTTTTTTATGGCTGAGTAGTATTCCACTCAATGGCTATACCATGCATGCTTATTCAACTCACCTGCTGAAGAATATTTGAATGTTTCCCAGATTTTTAGCTATTAAAAACAACCCTTCTGTGAACATGCAAGAACAGGTATATTTTGTGTTTTTGCTTTTTATAATATGGTTTTTTTCCTCCTGCCACAAAATACACAGTATTTTTCCAAGACCCTTCTCCAACGTTGACACTAACTAGGTATCTGATAATTCCATTCGATTTTGACACCATCCACCTGGTGTTAGTATCAGATCCCAGAAGTTAAATGCTCAATCCCACAAGACTGTTCCCACTTCAGATGCCAATCACAAATTTTGGGCCAATTGTATTTCTGACAAACAAGCTATATTAGGTTCAATAATTTGCTAGATGGCTCACAGAATTCAGGAAGGCACTTTACTTATGTTTATTGATTTATTGCAAAGAATACAAATGAAAAGCTAGATGAAGAGGTACAAAGAACAGGGTCTGAATGAGTCCCAAATGCGGAAGTTTCTGTCCCTATACAATTGGGGCACACTAACCTTCCAGTATGTAGATGTGATTACCCACTAAGCTCTCCAAACCCCATTATTTAGGGGTTGTCATGGAGGTTTCATTATGTAGGCACAATTGATTAGATCATTGACTTTTGGTGATTAGCTTCATCTCCAGCCCTTTCTTTCTTCCCCAGAGGTTGGGGGTAGGTCTGAAAGTTCCAAGCTTCTGATTAAGGTTTGGTCTTTCTGGTGTCCAGCTCCCATCCTAAAGCTGTTTAGGGGTCTGCCATCTGTTTAGATGTTCCTGCCACCCTTATACTTCAGGAAATTCCAAAGATTTTAGGAACTCTGTGCCAAAAACCAGGAACAAAAGTCAAATATATATTTCTTATTATGTCACTCTTGGTTAAATCTCAAGATGTTGAAAAGCTAGTTCATATAGTAAGTTTACATTTAATTTTTTAATGAAGTGTTAAATTGTTTTTTGAGTGTTTGTGCAACTTTACATCGCTAACAGCAGTGTAAGAGGATTCTAGTTCCCACCTCCTTGTCAACGCTTAGTATGGCAGTGTTTTTTATTTTAGCTATTCTGAACTACTCTAGTGTTTAGTTTTAATTTGCATTTCCTTAAAGTTTAATGATGTTGAACATTCTTTTATGTGCTTGTTTGCCATCCATATATCTTCTTTTTTTAAAGATTTATTTATTCATTTTAGTGAGAGAGTGCCAGAGCATGAGTGGGGGGACGGAAAGGGAGATAATCTTCAAGCAGATTCCCTGCTGAGTGCAGAGCCCCATACAGGGTTCCATCTCACAATCCATGAGATCATGACCTGACCAAGAGCCACCCAGGCGCCCCGCCAGCCATCTGTGTATCTTCTTTAGTGAAGTGTCTATTCAAACATTTTGCCCACTTCTGATCTTGCTATTTAACTGTAATTACCATTTCCGTGTTCTTCATTCTTATAAGGAAATACATATTTCCATCAAGTATCTGTTTCCTTCTACCTGAAGGGTTTCCCTTAGTTTTTGTAGTGGAGGTATGATGGTGATGAATTATCTCCATTTGGGATATATGATAAAAGTTTTATTTTGCTTACATTTGGGAAGGTATTTTTTACTGAATATAGAGTTTTATTTGGAGAATTTATTTTTCTTATTCTAAAGATGTTGCACTATTCTCTCTTTACTTGCATTGTTTCTGACATGAAATTTGCTGTTGTGTATTTTTGTTTCTCTGTATGTAACATTTCTTTATTTTCTGTGTACTTATAAATTTATCTCTTTGTCAATGGTTTTGAGCAATTTTACTATGATATGCCTTAGTTCTGTTTCCTTTACATTTCTTGTACTTGAGTTTCTTGAATTTGTGGGTTCATTGAGCCTCTTGGTTTTATAAAGCTTAGAATTTTTTTGGCCATTATTTCAATTTTTTTTTTAAAGAAATCCATTCTTGCTTCTATTATAGGGACCCTAATTACACAAATAGGAAGCTTGAAATTGTCCCATAGTTCACTGATGCTTCTTGCACTTTTTTTTTTTTAAGATTTTATTTATTTATTCGACAGAGAGAGACACAGAGAGGGAGGGAACACAAGCAGGGGGAGTGGGAGAGGGAGAAGCAGGCTTCCCGCGAAGCACGGAGCCGGATGCGGGGCTCGATCCCAGGACGCTGGGATCATGACCTGAGCCGAAGGCAGACGCTTAATGACTGAGCCACCCAGGCACCCCACTTTTTGCATTTTTTGACTGTTTTCTCTTTGTAATTAATTTTAAATATTTTCTATTGCTATAGCTTCAAGTTTACTAATCTTTTCTTCTGCAATATCTAACTTGCTGTTAGCACCATGCAGTGGATTTTTTCCTCACACACCTCTAGAAGTTCATTTTAGGTCTTATTCATATATTCCATGTCTCTACTTAACTTTTTGAACATATGAAATATAGCTTATAATAATTTTTATATACTTGTCTGTAAATGCTAGCATCTGTGCAAATTTTGGGTTGGTTTTCATTGGTTGATTTTTCTTCTCATTATGTGTTATATGTTTCTGCTTATTTGCATGCTTGGCAATCTTTGGCTGGATAGCAGACATTATTAGTTTTAACTTTTTGCTTGCTGAATATTTTTTGTATTCTTATAGATATTGTTAAGTTTTGTCCTGGGGTAAGGTTAACTTAGTTAAAAATAGTTTGCTTCTTTTGAGCCACGTTTTAAGGATTTGTTAGAGGTGTTCAGAGCAATTTGTAGTCCAGGGATAATTATTCTCCATTACTGAGGCAAGATCTTTCCAAATGTTTTATTAGGTGACTAATGTTTTTCCAATCTATTGCATTATTTCTGGTCCTGTGCACACTGAGAGTTGTTTGCTCTAGTCCTTTCAGATGGATCTTCCTCTGGCCTCAAGTAATTTCCTCATACTCATGCACTGAGCAGTGGTCTGCTGAATATTCAAGGGATGCTCTCTGTACATCCCCACGGCTTTCTTTTAGGATGATTCCCTTTTCTCCAGTGCTCTGTGTTGTAAACTGGTAGTGCCTTGTTCTTCCCAGTTAACTCAGCTCCATCTCCTCAGAAAGTCTGTCTTAATCCTTGTGGGTTTGCTTTCCCTTTACTATGGCCAAGAAACCTTCTGAAAGATATAAGCTGAAATAATCATAGGGATCATCTTGTTTCCCACCTCATAGTGTTCACTCTCCTTTATTGCCTGGTGTGCAACATCTTGAAAACAATTGTTTCATATATTGTCTCTGATTTTTGTTTGTTTCAGGTGAGCAGATAAATTCAGTTCATGTTACTGCATGTTGGCAAAAAACAAAAATATGAATAGACTTTTAAAAATTCATTGATATATTTATTTTATGCAATACAATAATCCATTAAGTCCTTAATTTCTATTTTCAATATTTCCCTTATTATTTTTTAATTTTCTGGATATCAGATGTATTTTAATTTAAATTATTTAGTACAAAGTGGCAGTGGGTTTTCTAAGTAATAGACAGGAATATGCATTTTACTATAGTTCTAGTAGTTAATATTTTTTAAACATATAACAAGAATTCTTTGTTAGTATGTTAAATAATTTTTTTATCATTACAACCTGAAACTGATTACAGCAATGCCATCATCCATCAAAAAGTTAACGTGTTTATATAGGTTTTACATTCCTGTGACAACTGAGATACATATTTCCAGTGATTTGAACAAAACTTTTAGTGTCCAGCTTCAGTAGAACTTATAGAAAGAATCTGGTTTCCTGGTAGTTGAGGCTCATTTTTTTTTTCTCTTCTTTTCAAGATGCTTCTTTGGGTATTCTATATAAAGGTAAGGCAGAATCACTTTGCAAAAATAAAAAATTTGATTTTCTGTACCACAGAGTATTTGTACATAAAGTGAATGCAAAATTATATGGTAAAATTAATTAAAATTAATATTGTTTTATAAATAATATATTGTCATGTTTCTGTGATAGATATAAATATTGTGTCTTTTGTTAAATATTTGACTCTTCTTGAGATTTAATTTTTTTTAAAGACTTTATTTATTTGTTTGAGAGTGAGCAAGAGAGGGGGAAGGGGCAGAGGGTGAAGGAGGAGCAGATGACCCACTGAACAGGGAGCCCAACGGAGGCCTCGATCCCAGGACCCTGCGATCACAACCTGAGCCAAAGGCAGATGCTTACCCGACTGAGCCACCCAGGCTCCCCTCTTCTTGGATTTTATATATTTGTTTACTTTTGTGAAAAGTATAGATACTCCCATACATTTCTGTTATGCTTAAGTATTTTATTCAAAAGCACTTTGAAATCAGTTAGTAAAAATAGTTTATCACGAGTATAAATTTGTCCTGTTAATTTCAGGAATATTAAAAGCATCCTAATAGAGTAGGTCAAGATTAAAAGATAAGTTACATTTCGACTGGATATTATAATTGAAGAATAAAACTGAAATAGTCAGTGCCTGTACTTCTTTATACATGGTGGGTGTATTTTTGTTATATGACATGGATTTTGCAGAGTACTGTTACAGATGTGTTTTGAAATCCTCAGAAGCTCTTACTTGCAGTTACAGAATTAGCTGGCGACAGGATAAACTCTATCATGGGTAATTCTGGAAAAATAAATTGAGGCTTAGATAAATATTTTTTTTTAAGATTTTATTTATTTGACAGAGAGAGAGAGTGGGAGAGAGAGAAGAGCAGGGGGAGAGGGAGAAACAGGCTCTGCGCGGAGCAGAGAGCCCGATGTGGGACTCGATCCCAGGACTCCGAGATCATGACCCAAGCCGAAGGCAGACGCTTAACCGACTAAGCCACCCAGGCCCCCTAGATAAATAATTTTTAATCTCTTTAATGGCTTGTGCTTAAATATATATCTAGAAGAAAAATTAGTTTTACTAGGGAAAACTGTTTAATTAAAAATAACTCAACTCTATTTTCTTTCTAATCTATATTGTACTTTATAAGTGATACCAAGTAATTGTCTATTATTTAACATTTAGTGTATCAGTATAGGTTAAATATTGGACAAATGTAGAATTACATATGATTTTTCTATTTAGATGGGATTACCTATAAAGAGTTACTAGACCCTTTGAGGGAATAAACAAAAACATTTAGGCCAGAAAGTGAAGTATTAATGTTTTCCTATCCTCATAAGCTGGGCTATGGATTTTTTTTTTAAGATTTTTTTTTATTTATTTATTCATGAGAGAGAGAGAGAGAGGCAGAGGCAGAGGGAGAAGCAGGCTCCCCGCGGAGCAGGGAGCCCGATGCGGGACTCGATCCCAGGACTCTGGGATCATGACCTGAGCTGAAGGCAGACGCTTAACCGACTGAGCCACCCAGGCGTCCCTGTGCTATGGATTTTGAGATTTCTGTGTTCTCTGACCTAAGTCAAAGAATAAGATAAATGCTCAAATGGATATGTTTTATGTTCCCATTTGCACCTACAGGTCTGGATCTTTTTGCCAACCAAGACACTATACTTGACCTTTTCAGTTTGCAACTTTAAAGTTTATCATTATTTTGATTACTACAATGTGAGAGAATGCACTGTCCATAAAATTTCTCATCTCATAAGTAGAACTGTAGCTTTTGATTTGAAAGTTATTACAAGAAATAGCAGTAGACACAATAAAAATCCCAGTATTCTTCACCATAATGAGATGTTCTATGTTGTCACTACTGTGGATGCAGTTCCTCCACTTCAATCACTGAAGTGACATGGATTGATTATGATCTTGAGAGTTTAAGAGGAAACACAGTTGGAAAATGTGTCATTCTACCTTAATGCTATAAAATTCTGAACAGGAAATTGAACATGTCTAGAAAATGAATTATCATTTATGTGTTTCTGCATGATCTGAGCAATACTTCTCTTCACGCTCAATGTCAATGAAACACAGTGATAGCTTTTGAGAGAATCACTGGAAGCCAATATTCTCAAGTGGCCCAATGAATGATGCAGCATCATGAACAGTGGTGTAACTAGCACTAAATAAATGGTATTAGGAAATTACATATGCAGAAAGAACTATGTTGTTTCAACACAATCAAGCTTTGAACAACAATGGCATTTTGAGTAATAAGAGTTACTATTTTTTCCCCCAGGACTGAACATAAGAAATTAGCCAGAAAAGGCATATTTGATAATAGGAGATAATAGGAGATTTGCATATATATATATATATATTTACCTCAAAAAATATATATATATATACCTCAAAAAACTATATAATAATAGTGATATCAATCATTGACTAAAGTTCTGTGGAGTGGAAAGAGGTACAGATGATATAAAATGACAGAATGCTAATATTCATGGAAAGGTGATGAGTAAATGGGTTTGCTTTTTATATGTTTGAATTTTTCATGATAAACTTTTTTTTAATTACTGAGAATCTTAAAGTATGGACAAACAGAAACCAATGGCATAACAGAAATAAATATAAACATCGTGGCAAAATGGTGTTTAAACAAGGCATGTAAGGATGGTTCAGTATTTCAAAGTCTGTTTGTGCAACCCATAATTTCATTAGAGCTGGATTAGAAGAATATATTGTATGACCATGTCCTTAGATGTAGAAAAACATGGGGCTGGACCCAAGTACACCACCAGAAATTAGAAGTGAGGGGAGTCCATTAATATAGCTAATAGAGGACTGCTTCCTCGGGCAGATATGAGGGTCAAGGACGGTGAGTGAATCTGAAGGAATAAAAGGAAGTACTCTGTGAATATATTTGAAGTTCTTTTTCTTTTCTAAAGTTCTTAAATGAAAAATTGGCCTTGTATTATAACTTAAATAAGGTCAATTTTAGTTATTTGCTTTTCCCTTGGGAATTGTCTATCTCCTTAAACTTAAAAACTTTTTTCATTAGAGGTCATCGAAGTAGCCTTTTATGATTTTTTAAATTTTTGTTTTAATAATTACTTATGTCCTTTATTTCTTCTTTTGTATATTTGCACCTTTTCCCCTTATTCAAGTTAGCTAGTGGTTTGTCTATTTTATTAATTTTTTTAATTAACTGATATGTTTATTAATTAAACCTGTTTTCTATTTTCTACCTCATTAATCAAGCCTTTTTAATTTATTATTTCTTTCATTATACTTTTTAAAAATTTCCTTGGTTGTTCCTTTGTACAATTTTTGAGGAGGGCATTCAACTCATTTATTTTTATTCTTTCATTTTTACTGATAAAACTACTGTCTGGAACGATGAATTGACCTCTTCTCCCCCTTTAAATTGCACCCATAAGTTCTGGTAAGTGCTGTTTTTGTTGTCATTACTTTTACACTTCAGTTTCTAATATTCCTTTTATCTAGATGTTTAATAGGATATCTATACATTTTCAGATTGAAGGACATTTCTGGGTTGTGTGTGTGTGTGTGTGAGTAAATTCTAATTTTATTTCAGTGTGATCAAAGCATGATGTCTATAATATTTCCCCAGTAAACATTAACTAGAAGTGTTCAGGGTCATTTTGACTTATTCTCAATCACCAATGAAAATATTCTTTTATACTATGAAAAAAGATATTTGCTGCTATCAGGGTTTAGTGGTCAAAACAAAAACTATATTTTTGTGAAATGCATCAATTTCTAATTCAACCCTGGCTGTAGTGAGAAGTAATAACACACACACACACACACACACTCACACATATACAGGGCTTATTTCAGATCTATATATTCAAAATAAAATATCTGGGGTGAAGTCTAGATAATAGTATTTTCAAATTTAAGCATGCTATTTCTACTGAAGGAAGGAAAGCTGGGGTTTTTTTGTGAGTGGCTTTTTAGACAATTCAACTCATATTGGTGAGCTATATATGAGAGGAAATGTTTGTTGATTAATTAGGCAATTATTTGGTTTATTATTTTATTTAAAAAATAAGTAAAACATAAGTTAAAGTTTATATATTAAGGGACCACCACTTTTCTAACTAAGCAAAGAAAAATTTTCAGGGATTAATAAGAATATGAAAACTCATGTTTGAAGGGGATTTGTTAGATGTGGCAGGGATTATCTTTTTAATAGCGTTAATTAGTTGCTTTTCGCAAGTAGGAGAGGAACAGAATCTTTTTGGCAAAATATTCAGCATTACTGATCTTTTGTCATCCAATTTAGCAAAAAACTAGTTTTAACAAACACCATGTGAAAATTGGAAATATTATAAAGTATTATATGCTAATGCTCTTAGTTTTTTGTGAATATTAAAAATGTGTTTTATGATGGATAATTTTGATGCTCTGGGAGGAAATAAGTATATAAATTAAAGATTTAGTTATCTTTAATTTAGTAGAAAAATAGTAATATAGCCTCTAAAATAATAATTGAAAATCACAAACAGAAGTTTTAATATGTACCTTGTTAAGACTTGCAGAATATTATTCTCTCAGTTCAATCCTTTATTAAAAAACTCCAGTTTCAATACCACTGTTTTTTTAATTAAGAAAAAGTCATACAAATTATTCTTCTGTAAGTATCATTCATTGTAATATTGATAGGATTTTTAAATATTCCTTACTAGCCTCATAGCTCACATTTTCAACAGTGTCACCCTCCAAAAGCATTCCACATACCATATACAACCAATTCATATATGAACAAATTTATCAAGAGGTCCAATTTAGGTAAAATATGAAGAAAAAAATAGGAAAATTTATTCAGACTTGTGATATTTATTAGGATAAATAATGAACGTGAAGTACTAGTAGTTGTTTATGAGCATGTCTTATTCTTTGTGGATATTTTCTATTTTTAATTTTTTGAGTATTCATCTTTTATGATTTAAAAAAATTGCTCTCACAGAAAACTAATACTATATAGTACCACTGATGGTAATGGATAATTTGAAAGAAGGAATGGAACACACACAAAAATGGATTCTAATAATGGACTCTAATTTTGAGAGAGTTACATTTATAACAAGACATTTTGGAAGCAATATACTAAAAAAAAAAAAAAGCCAAATTCTAAGTCTACTAATATGTGCAATGCCTAATCTATATGTGCACCACCTTGAATTCCAGATGTATTTTTTGTTTCAGGAAGGCCTCCACTGAAAATAAAAGACCTTATGCATGTGTATGCTTGTGCACACACAAACACATATACACAGATGTACATAGTGCCTTCTTTATAATACTCTTAATATTTCCCCAATTAAGGATTAAGAACATTCTGTTCAAACATACATTGTCCTAGGTTGTTATGTTAGATGCATAAGGTTAGGAACCATATGCATGCTGTTCACATTGCCCATGGTAGGTACTCATTTGTTCTTTCAATGAATGAGTTAATGTCTATTACCAGAAAACCTTGAGTTCATTTATCACATTTCTACAGAGATAGTGAGACTGATAAGGAAGGACATGGCACAGATAAATATTTGAGAGGCAAGACAGAGGATCATAGGGGAAGAGAGGGAAAAATGAAACAAGACAAAACCAGAGAAGGAGACAAACCATAAGAGACTCTTAATCTCAGGAAACAAACAGGGTTGCTGGAGTGGAGGGGGGTGGGGGGGATGGGGTCGCTGGGTGATAGACATTGGGGAGGGTATGTACTATGGTAAGGGCTGTGAATTGTGTAAGACTGATGAATCACAGACCTGTACCCCTGAAACAAATAATACATTATATGTTAATAAAAAAATATTTGAGAGGAAGGAAAATAGAGTGAGACACCTAGGCGTTGGTAATTCTCCAGATAATACAGGCCTAGAAGTGGAAAGTGGTAATAATCCTGAGTCATAGAACAGCATAAACCTGGACACTAGAGAAGCGGCTGCTCTGAAAAGAGAGAGGCCTTCTTGCAGATGGAGTCAAAATACATAGAATGAACACTTTAAAAATAATTTTGGCTAAGACTGTCCTTGGCTATCCATATAGGTCTAGAAGGTGTTTTACTAAGCTTAGGCAAAGGAGATCATGTGACACAGGAAGATCAATTTGACCACTCCAAAAATTCTTTCCATTCTGAAAAGTATGGACCATTTCAGGGAGAAATCTGTACATGTTTTTATTTAGGGAAATCTGAAGATTAGTCAGTCAAACTGCAGGATAGATTTATCTTGGAAGGAAAACCAAGGTTTGGAGTTTAGTTTGTAGTTTTGTAGGTCCAGAAGCTAGGTTTAATCAGGTGTATCCAGAAAAGACCATGTTCATTGGTTTGCCTTAATCTGACCAATAAGAAAATTGTGTAGTAGAAAATGGTTATTTATTCATTAATGTAATATAGTAAGTGCACTTTGTCCTATGGCTTGGAAAAAATCAAATTATAACCAGACTTTTCTTGGCATAGAGAGATATCATGCCTTAATTAATATTTTATCCAAGCCATGACAAATCCCAATGCACTATTCTAGCCCTGAAATAGAATAAACCAATTGTGGAGATTTCTTAACGTTCCTGACAAAAACCTTAGATATGGAAATGTATACAGTATGAACGTAAGGCATGTTTACCTTCTCTTCTCCTAGAAACATTTTTCTCTTCACACACCAGGAGAATTAGAGCTGTAGTCATTTATCTAGTTAATTTATCTAGTTAATTGCACTGATACAAAAGGATAATAAAACATATTATCTACCTGAGATTGCCAACGGTTACAGCCTAGACTAAGCTCCTAAAATTAAACCACCACAGTGCCAAGAAAGTTGAAGCACTATCCCCTTAGATATTTGCATGTCAATAGGATGAAGCCCCCTTCTTCCTTGACTTTGGGGTTTATCCCTCTCTTAGAGATATGTATTTACATTCCAAAGAGTTAGAGTAAGAACCTAGGATCTTTACATCACATCTGCATAGAGCCAAGTTTTATTCCATCTTTTCAGGAGAGAAGGGGGAAGCACCTACCTCTTTCCCACATAAAAACAGAAAATCCGTGGTTCTCCATCCCATCCCTCTTCTACAGAGTGAACCCACCACTCATGTAGAAAGTTTTCATGGACTCTCAATGCCTTGCAGGTCTAGATGTGGGGGATGGAGGCTAACCATGTTACTGTGGCTGTTGATCTGGTTGTATTAAGGAAGAACTTTTCCTTGACTCAGGTGTCTCATGTTTTCTATATATCCGTATCCATATCTACATGGACTACATGCATATACCTATATACACAAGTGAGGTAACGTCTCAGACCATTCACAGTTCTTGACAAAACACCTAATTAGAATCTGATACATTTTTCTGAAACAAAAAACCTTTCTCTGAATACTACTGGATTTTTGCATCCTACCACAGCTCCACCTACCTCTTTGTTGATATATTATTTCTTTAGATTATACATCCAAAGTTAACAAAGTTAACAAAGTTAATTAAGTCATACTTTCATTTATTTCAAACTTTGATTGCCTTTTTCATGCTTCAGAATTTTGGGCCTGAGAAATAATCAGACTTTTGGAAACTTCTATGGGTGGATATTCTGAATGAGAAATGAAATCACCAAAAATTTTTAAATAGGGCAATTACATATTCATATAGTGCATAGGCTGGATTTAAGATGGCAGAGCCTAGAGGTGAAACAGATCTGTTCAGAGCCTGTTAGTATAGTCCTAATGAGAAATAATGAAGCCCTCAATTAGGGCCAGTAGCAGTAGTTAGAAACCAGAATGTGAATTAGAAATGTAAGTACTTTATAAAAACCACTTAAAATAAGTGATTTCCTGCGAAAAATTATAATCACAGTTTAATTTTAATAAGGAAAAACTGTTATCTCTGTGTCTGGTTATTTCTTTTGAGTTCTACACTATTAACTACATAAATTGCAATTACAATGGTTTGGGCCTCTCTTCAAGTTGTCCTAAATACTTCTTAGACATATAAGAGATATATAACTTGAATGAGTTAAGGAATGAAGGAATTAATCAAACAATTCCTACATACTCAAATTTTCAGTTGCATGCTAAATATTAAGTAAAAGCTTTCAAATCATTAAATACTGGCATAAAATAAATCTGCTTAAACTACAAGCATCTCAATTTTATAGAAAACTTTCAGTATAAGCAATTATTAACATTAGATAATACTTAATATGAGTTATGTTTAAAAATTTAGAGACTTTTTAAGAGTTCTTGACTCATCTATATAACATTGGAAAGTCCTTGAGAGCAGAAATTTGTCTATTCGCCACTATGTCTGTGGCTGCTGGAACAATGTCTGAAGTTAGTTCAATTTTAAGGAATAATTCTTGAATAAATGAATAAGGAAAAGCTCTCTAGAAATTTCATATTTTGAAGTCTCTTAATTTTTGAATTAATAGTTTTGAATAAATATATAAAAGCAATTAAATGGTCATAATATTAGGAATCGGAGTAAAAAAGGCAATTTTAATTTTAGAAGGTGCTCAATGAGTCTTAGTGAGGTCCTGTAATAGGGTTCTCCAGGACCAATAGGATGTATGTGTGTCTTTGTATCTGTGTGTAGGGGAATTTATTTTAAGGAATTGGCTCATGCAATTGTGAAGACTAGTAAATCCAAAATCTGCATAACAGACTGGCAAGCTAGAGATCCAGGAAGAGTTGATGCTCCAATCTTGAATCCAAAGGCAGCCTAGAGGCAGTATCCTCTCATGTTTTCTTTTAAGGCCTTCAACTGATTTGATAAGGCCTACTCCCATTATAGATGGTAATTTGCTCTGCTCAAAGACTACTGATTTAAAATATTAATCAATCACATTTTCAAAATTGCTTTATAATTAAATTATAATCCAAGTGTGGCTTGGATTATAACATTTAGCCTGGTTTTAGACTAAACAACTGGTCACAATAACCTATCCAAATTAACACATAAAATTAACCAACACAGCTCTCCATGGTGGAGGATACATTTTTTTTTAGTAGTGTTGAGTACAATGGTGTAAATATTATAAGAATGTTATAAGTGCATTAATACAATAATGCAGGTATTTGAGATACTGTGAGTGATTCATGTTATATTTTGCTGTCATACCAAAAATAGTTCATTGTGAATCACCATACATCCAGGAGAAACTACAGCATTATTAAAAATCTGCCATGAGGGGCGCCTGGGTGGCTCAGATGGTTAAGCATCTGCCTTTGGCTCCGGTCATGATCCCAGGGTCCTGAGATTGAGCCCCACATTGGGCTCCTGGCTCAGCGGGGAGCCTGCTTCTCCCTCTCCCTCTGCCTCTCTCCCTACTCATGCTCTCTCTCTCTGTATCTCTGTGTCTCAGATGAATAAATAAAATCTTTAAAAAAAATCTGCCATTAAATTACTGGTGTAGGTGAATCTACACTTTTCTGAGTTCAACATGGTTGAAATTCTCTATATTTTACCTCATTATTCTTCAGTCCTTTTCTTAGTTCATTTTTCTTAAAATCCTCTTGTTTTTTGAAATCCTTTCAGATGATGATTTGCTCTGCTTGTCAAACTCTAGGACAGTTTTACATATGATGGCTCCTCATTGTGTTTTTCAATAATTATTAGCATAAAAAACTAAAAAGACAATTTTGATGGAAGGAAAATATTGAAGGCCATACCTTACACTCAGACACAATATTAGAAGGTGCAACCTTTATACTGGAACTTCATTCCAAACTGTAGAAATAATAATGAGATTATTATGGTAATTCTTACCAAGGGAATAATTTCTTTTCTGATCAGGGCATGGATCTTTTACTCCGCTATCTGCTTCTGGAAGCATATCTGTGATTAAATGAAAGAATGAAGAATAAAAGTATAGCATTGACTGCTGGAGGCCATGATAATTTCCTTCTTCTTCTCCCAAACTGCAACACTGAGCCATGAGAACTATTATTTCATTAGCCAAAACTTTGTAACCTCAAAGCAAACTCTTACTGTAAGGTTATTGAATTCTGGAAATGTCAAAAACAAAAGAAGTTGTCCTTCTGAAGAGAATGTTTTCCTCTTGGTAAAAGTCTCCAAAATTTATTCATAGCATTGTCTTGCTTAGAGTTCTAGCACTTTGTATTCTCTAAGAAGGTTTACTCAAGCTAAATTCCAAAATATTCAGCCAGTGCATTTGCGGTCTCATCATACAAATGTCCATCAGTACAGTCCCAAATGGATTTGCTTGGTACAAAAGGAGCAATTGATTGTGAATGAGTTTTACTTTTTCTAGCGAATTCTTTTTTGAATATGGTTACATGTGTCCAGGGACAAAAATTTTTGTAAGAAATTGATATTCTGCCTCTCTCTTATTCCAATAAAATGGAGATACGCTAAGAAATATGCCCCCAAAGGATTCATAAATACAGAATAAGGCTGCCTGTGAGAATTGCTTATAGCTATAAATGGTTTATAGAAGCCAGATTTGAAATTCGTTGGATCTCTGTCAAAAATAATGTTAGTGTGTTGGATAGATCAAAGGTTTGAGCCCACATAAGCATGGTTTTCACCTTTAGGTCAGTGACATGATTCTCTGTTATGCAAAGACTGAGATGTGAGTTTCTCTCTTTTTATATTTCCTAGTGGAAAACGATATTACTATGGTAAAAATATATTAATAATAGTAATATTATCCCCACATCTCTCTCTCTCTCTCTCTCTCTCTCTCTCTCTCACACACACACACACACACATCGCCTTTCCAATTAGATAATTGGTTATAATTTGAGAAAAAACTGAAAAATGAAATTTAAATAAATTGCTTTCTAATGGCATAAAGTCACCAATAAAGGAACTGAAGAATATTACCAGGAAATTGTGGTTTCTTTTGTGAGGTTTGCAAATGTTTCTCTCTCTTAAACATCTGTATAGAAGTTTTCATATATTCTCTATAAATCTAAAAAATGAAAAAAAGAAAGAAAATGTTTCCTTTTAATAATGTTCTGCATCTGTTCCAATTATTCTTATTTTCTTGGTGTACTCTAACTCAGTTGTTTATGAGTTCATTGTAAACATCCTGGTTCTTAACACATAACAGTACAAATTTCTCAAGAACCCCTTGCCCTTGTGCTTATGTCATATAGATTGATGCCAGTCCTGTTATTAAAAACTTTCTCAGTTTTTTTATTTCCTAATTAATTCTTCCCAGTATTTAATGACCTTTACAGAGAGAAGAAAGTTTTAATTATTCTGAGTCTGAATCCTTACTTTGTTATTTAAGCTGTTTATTATTCTGTTTCTCATAACAAGCCTTTATATGTATGACAATTATTATGGTTGGTCTCCTTGCTGTGCAAGTTTTATATAGCCTTAATTTAGTAAAAGGCTTGTCTTTTTGTTGATACCAATAATAGCACTACCTGTGGTTTACAAGCCCCTTAATTTCAGGCCCAGCTGCACACATGCAACTCTATTCACCAGTTCTAGCTATGTCAACTTCTGTGTTAGGTAATCAACCAGTTATATTTTCTTCATTATGTATCAAAGCAATACAGTCCTTTCATTTCCACTGAGTAATGCTTGTTATAATATTATTTCCAAGTGATTCCAAATGTCCTGAGCTAACTAGTGAAAATAACATCTTTTGAAAAATATTCACTTCTAAAGCCTTACTAGGTGTTGGTTAAGATAAAAAGGCATTAACTTTTCCCCACAATTTCCATTGTAACTGTGAGTACAAAAGGAGAACATCTCATTTAAAAAATGTAGACTTTGAGAGAACAAACCAAACTTTGAGGGATATTTTGATTACTCTTTGAAGTTCAAGGAAACAGAAAAATAAGTAACAAAACCAAGAGATGGGGTTCTTTCAAGAAGAATGTGGTAAACATAATGAAATCCTATAGAAACAAAGAGCTATGGAGGCAGAGGAAAGACTATTGATTCAGTCACAAAATCATTGGTAATATTACAACAGTTTTCCTACCGTGTTGTGTAACTTAGAATTTGCCTAGGAGGAAGAAAGAGATATATGGAAACAAAGTTGCATGCTGAAATCACCTTAGGGCCCAGAAATTCACTATGTAGGGGCCAAGGGCAGGCCACCCTAAGAGGGGCTACTTTGGCATGAACATTATTTGAGTTAAGAGCAATCAAACCCCAGCAGATTCAGAAGTTCTTTACCTCCCCTTCAACTGCCCGCCTATGGCAGGAAGAGAGCTATTAACAGAGGTTCTTCTTTACCTAGGAAACTTACCTGCATCATAGGGCAACCTTTGTTTTCCAGACATCTCCTTTTACCTTCTTGCCAATGCTCTGTCCCCCCTTTGTATCCTCAGACCCCCTACACAACTCCTTAACCCATATAAGCATCATTTTGCTTCACTGTCTTGGAATTTCCTTGTCTGTGTGGATTGTCCATACATACGCCATTAAATCTGATTTTCTCCTATTAATCTGTCTCATATAAATTTGATTCTTAGTCCAGTTAGAAGGACTTCGAAAGGCTAAGTAAATTCTTCCTCCCCAACAACTACATGCAATCAACAAGACACAAACATGTTTTTGAAATTAACAGAAGTCCTGGATGAAGTTAAGCAGCTTGACATTTATTGAATCCCAATATTAAATCATAAGAATATATCCAACAATACTCAGGAGGCTGAATTTAGAGGGGGGTGCGAATGAACAAAAATGTTGAAGTAACAAGATAAGAAGGAGTTGGGCGTTTTGTAAAGAATGTAGCCTTATTATTATTTTTAATTTTGTGACTAAAGAGCTGGGAGAATGAAGGGTTGGCAGTTTTACTGATGAGAAAGGAGGAATGAATAGGGAACTGAGATGGGTGGTTGTGATTCAAGAGAAGAATTGCAGTATTTTACATTTTGAGGATGGTATATTTGTAACTAAGTGAGGTAAGGGTGGGGGGAGTGCAAGTAAAAGTGAAAGCAGAGAGCACTAGGATTTTCTCTTTTTTCAGATGAGGTTTCTCTCCTTTTTATCCAGATTATTATCTCCATGTGTGCTTTGTAAAAACTTCGGGCAAACGATTTTATTAATCATACCTCATTCTCCTAAAACTTCTGCCTCTTCTCCTGTGGTTTCTTCAGAAGATAAGCATATAAGCCAGTTTAAAACATTTCTGTCACAAAGGGGATGGGTGGAAAGAAATTTAAAGAAAAAAAAAAGGAAGTGTGGTGATGGTTAATTTCATGTGTCAACTCCAAGTTTTGTTTTTGGATGAGATTAACATTTAAATTGGTGAACTTTGAGTAAGTGGATTGCCCTCCATAGTGTGGCTGGGTCTCATTTAATTAACTGAACACCTGAATAGAACAAAAAGACTGGCATTCCTGAGCAAGAGACATTGTTCTGTAAACTGTTTTCAGACTGGAAACTACCATTGGCTTTCCTGGGTGTTGAGCCTGCCAGCCCATACTGTAGATTTTGGACTTTCTGGCTTCATAATCACATGACCCAATTCATTATAATATATATAAATATATATAAATCTAGATATATATTTCTTATTGATTCTGTTTTTCTCTGAAGAACCTGATAAAGGCAGGCAGGCAGGCAGGAAGGGAGGAAGGGATGAAAGGGAAGGAGGGAGAGTGGAGGGAGGGAGGGAGGAAGGAAGGGAAGGAGAAAATAAATTTGACCCTTGATTTTAAAGCTATTCTAAGTTCTTTTATGTTTTAACACTATTTTATTTATTTTTTTAAAGATTTTATTTATTTATTTGAGCTAGAGAGAGAAAGAGAGTGAGCATGAGCTGGGCAGGGCTAGAGGGTAGAGAAGCAGACTCCCTGCTGAGCAGGGAACCTGATGTGGGACTTGATCCCAAGGCTCTGGGATCATGACCTGAGCCAAAAGCAGACACCTGACTGAGCCACGCAGGCACCCCTAAGTTCACTTACATTTTAAAGCTCAGATCCCCAGAACACTTCCAAACCTCAAAAATAAATCTTGCCTATCAAATACAGAGCAATGACTCATGCCATCATCCACAAGCTTATGGTGGAACTCTAGTTCCAATTTCTGTATTAGTTAGGCCAAGGAATACTAGCTCTTATACAAAAAAATTAAAGAACAACAAAAAAAGAGCTCTGTAACATCATACAGCATTTATTTCTCAATCAAAATCTGATATAGTTATTCTTGGTTATATCACTTGGGAAGTTTTCCTTTTATCAAATACTCAAGAATACAAACTCTTCCAACCTAGGATGCCCTTCAAAGATCTGTATCACATTCTCATTCAGCCAAATGTGAGGAAAAAACAAGGAGGTAGAGGAAATTTGGGGATATTTTAAGGCCAGACCTGGAATTGATATACATTATTCTATCCATCGTCTATTGGTCAGAAACAACCACTTGACCACACATGGAATCAGGCTGGGCTGTTTTTTGTGTACCCAGGAGGAAACGAATTGTCAAAGATCACATTCTTTATGCCACAGTAGTTATATTATAATTTTTGGTGTTATGAATACACATGAAGCATATTATTATTCCTATGTAAACACCACTTAGTAGGCTGTATTTATATTGTTATATCATTTTGTTTGTTTTATTTGGAATTAATCATTGTATTTTGCTTTGCTTGCATTCTTAATTCCCATTTTTAATTCATTTCTAATCTCTTTAAAATAAATATAAATCTCAAGATAGTCAAACATATCATGTATTCTATTAATTTTAACTTCTTGAAACTAACTTTCCAATACAAACTTATTCAGTCTAGTGTAGACTTTTCACTTTCTTCTTTTAACCTAAACCTGTCATTTTAGGCTCTTCCTTATTTTTTTTCTGCTCTCTTTTTTTTTCCTCTCCTATTAATTATTATTGTTATTTTTTCCTTTTACTATATTTGCTTGAGTTTAGGAGTAGAGATAAATACACATGTTCAATCAACAACTTTAATATATGCACATTATACTTTTCTCCTTAATTTTTTCACCTGCCACTTAGCCATACTGAATTTCTTACAGTTCCAACAATTGTCATGTCACATCAGTCTTCCCAGATATTTGAAATGCTGGTTCCTAAGGCAAAATAAGCCTTTGTATATTTGAAACCTGGGGCATTATTATTGGTTAACTTCCTCTCTTCTATTTGACAAAGTAATTTCCATTAATAATCATGAAATGAGATAAATTTTAATGGCCAGAAAAAAAAGGATGACATTTTCTTGAAATTTGTATACATAATGATGCCAGTAAAAGAGAGAGAGACAGAGAGAGAAAGCACCCTAAATAATATAAACACAGTAATAGAAAAATATAATTAATATTTTTTAGTTTCATTAATATAAATCTTAAAAAGGGACAAAAACTTGTATTTACATTTTACCTTATTATTAAGTTAATAATATTATAGCTTTGTTAGACGGTTGGGTTTTAACAGGATGCCTGGAGGCTACCAAAGAGGGAGTCATGGCTACCTATCAAGAAAGTTAGAGACCTGTCTTGGCAGCTGTCCAAAACAAAGCCACAGGAAGCCAGATCAAACCAGGTAGGCCCAAGACAAAGAAGACCAAAAATCCTGACCTTGTAAGGGAGAAAGGCCATGGAAACCTGCTCCCAAGAAATCCCCTCCCCAAGTAATAAGTATTCCTCCCCCAGTTAACAACTGCAATAGTAGATAAAGACCCAAACCGCAGGTGCAGCTCTCCCTTGAGCTTGCCCACTCTCCCATCTCAAGAATGTACTCTCACTTTAATAAACTTTCCACAGCTTAATGACTGTGTCTGTTCTGAAGCCCTTGAATTCTTTTTTTTCATTTTTTAAAATTTAAATTCAATTAATTAACATATAATGTATTGGTTTCAGAGGTAGAGGTCAGTGATTCATCAGTTTTATATAATACCCAGTGCTCATTACATCACATGTCCTCCTTAATGTCCATCACCCAGTTACCCCATCCCTTACCCCTGCCCCTCCAGCAACCCTCAGTTTGTTTCCATAGTTAAGAGTCTCTTATGGTTTGTGTCTCTCTCTAATTTGGTCTTGTTTGATTTTTTCCTCTCTTTGCCTATGATCCTCTGTTTTGTTTCTTAAATTCCACATATGAGTGAGATCATATGATAATATAATTGTCTTTCTCTGATTTACTTATTTCACTTAGCATAATACCCTCTAGTTCCATCCACGTCATTGCAAATGGCAAGATTACATTTTCTTGAATGGCTGAGTAGTATTCCATTTTATACATTATATATATATATATATATATATATATATATATATATATACACCACATCTACTTTATCTATTCATCTGTTGATGGACATCTGGTCTCTTTCCATAGTTTGGCTATTGTGGACATTATTGTTATAAATATTGGGGTGCAGGTGCCTCTTTAGATCACTACATTTGTATCTTTGGGGTAAATACCTCGTAGTACAACTGATGGGTCGTAGGGTAGCTCTATTTTCAACTTTTTGATGAACCTCCATACTGTTTTCCAGAGTGGCTGCACCAGCTTGCATTCCCACCAACATTGTAAGAGGGTTTCCCTTTCTCTGCATCCTCGCCAATATCTATTGTTTCCTGACTTGTTAATTTTAGCCATTCTAGCTGGTGTGAGGTAGTATCTCATTGTGATTTTGATTTGTATTTCCCTGATGCCAAGTGATGTTGAACATCCTTTCATGTGTCTGTTGGCCATCTGTATGTCTTCTTTGGAGAATTCTTTCTTGAGAAAACACCAAGGGCCTCTGGCAATAGGCTGAGCAAAGTCCTCAGGGCTCAGGGGTCTTCCTAGCCTACCCAGCAAAAATATCTCTTTTGTAGACTAATTACTACAAATTTGCCATTGACTTTTTAATTTTATTTTATTATGTTATGTTAATCACCATACATACATCATTAGTTTTTGATGTAGTGTTCCATGATTCATTGTTTGCATATAACACCCAGTGCTCCATTCAGTATGTGCCCTCATTAATACCCATCACCAGGCTAACCCATCCCTCCAGCCCCCTCCCCTCTAGAACCCTCAGTTTGTTTCTCAGAGTCCATACTCTCTCATGGTTCATCTCTCATTCCAATTTCCCCCCCTTCATTTTTCCCTTCCTACTATCTTCTTTTTTTTTTTAAAGATTTTATTTATTCATTTGAGAGAGAGAGATACAGAGAGAGAGAGAGATACAGAGAGAGAGAGAGAGAGAGAGAGCATGAGCATGGGAGAGGCAGAGGGAGAGGGAGAAGCAGGCTCTCAGCTGAGCCAGGAGCCAGACGTGGGGCTTGATTTCAGGACCCTGGGATCATGACCCGAGGTGAAGGCAGACGCCCAACCATCTGAGCCACCCAGGTGCCCCATTCTTTATTTTTAACATATAACGTATTATTTATTTCAGAGGTACAACTCTGTGATTCAACAGTCTTACACAATTCACAGGGCTTACCATAGCACACACTCTCCCCAATGTCTATCACCCAGCCACACCATCCCTCCCACCCCCCACCACTCCATCAACCCTCAGTTTCTTTCCTAAGATTAAGAATTCCTCATATCAGTGAGATCATATGATACATGTCTTTCTCTGACTGACTTATTTCGCTTAGCATAACACCCTCTAGTTCCATCCATGTCATTGCAAATGGCAAGATTTCATTTTTTTGATGGCTGCATAATATTCTATTGTATGTATATACCCACATCTTTTTTATCCATTCATCTGTTGATGGACATCTTGGCTCCTTCCATAGTTTGGCTATTGTGGACATTGCTGCTATAAACATTGGGGTGCACGTACCCCTTCAGATCACTACATTTGTATCTTTGGGGTAAATACCCAGTAGTGAAATTGCTGGATCATATGGTAGCTCTATTTTCAACTTTTTGAGGAACCCCCATACTATTTTCCATAGTGGCTGCACCAGCATGCATTCCCACCAACAATGAGGGAGGGTTCCCCTTTCTCTGCATCCTCGCCAACATCTGTTGGTTCCTGACTTGTTAATTTTAGCCATTCTGACAGGTGTGAGGTGGTATCTCATTGAGGTTGTGATTTGGATTTCCCTGATGCCGAGCGATGTTGAGCACTTTTTCATGTGTCTGTTGGCCAGTTGGATGTCTTCTCTGGAAAAATATCTGTTCATGTCTTCTGCCCATTTCTTGATTGGATCATTTGTTCTTTGGGTGTTGAGTTTGATAAGTTCTTTATAGATTTTGGGTACTAGCCCTTTATCTGATATGTCATTTGCAAATATCTTCTCCCATTCTGTCGGTTGTCTTTTGGTTTTGTTGACTGTTTCCTTTGCTGTGCAAAAGCTTTTTATCTTGATGAAGTCCCAATAGTTCATTTTTGCCCTTGCTTCCCTTGCCTTTGGCGATGTTTCTAGGAAGAAGTTGCCATGGCTGAGGTTGAAGAGGTTGCTGCCTGTGTTCTCCTCTAGGATTTTGATGGACTCCTGTCTCACATCGAGGTCTTTCAACAATTTTGAGTCTATTTTTGTGTGTGGTGTAAGGAAATGGTCCAGTTTCATTCTTCTGCATGTGGCTGTCCAATTTTCCCAACACCATTTGCTGAGGAGACTGTCTTTATTCCATTGGACATTCTTTCCTGCTTCATCGAAGATTAGTTGACCATAGAGTTGAGGGTCCATTTCTGGGCTCCCTATTCTGTTCCATTGATCTGTGTGTTTATGCTCTGCTGAGGGACATCACTCCAGTGGCTAAGCCTGGGGTGGAACCCTCGCTGGGACACTGTGGTCTCAGGACCCTCGGGGTCACAGAAAGACCAGGGGTGCCTGAGTGTGGCAGAGCTCCCAGGTATTGGAGCAGGGAAGCCGGCTATAGAGACAGAGCCGAGGAGTGGGCTCTCAGCTCGGGGTTGCCATAAACTGTGATCCATGGCATAGCTGGGCCACTGCTCCTCCAGCAGGGACCCAACAAGCGGCAGATCCGGGGAGACTCCCCTTCCTCCCCAAGGACGAGCGGCGCGGGAGCACACCACAGGGATCTGCTGGATTTGGAGACTCCACACGGGGTCATGAGCCAGAGATAGAAATGCTTGGTCACAGGCCGGGTGAGCAGGGAGTGCGGCCGGAGACCGGGGAGACGGGATTGATTGCTTTTCTCTGGGGGCTCACTGAGGAGTGGGACCCCGAGTTCTTGGCTCCTCCGGGGTGGAGACTGGGGGGCCGCCATTTTCACTCTCATCCTCCACATCTGTACGGAAAGCTTGCAGGGAACAAAAGCTCCCAAGAGCAAACCCAAGCAGATTACTTAGCCCGGGCCGGCAAGGGCTGGGCAATTCCGCCTCCAGCAAAGACATTTGGGAACCATGGCAAAAGGCCCCTACCCCAGAAGATCTGCAAGAACAGCTAGCCAAGACCAAGTTTACCTATCAATGAGAACAGCAGAATTCCAGCACTAGGGGAATACTGCACATATAAATTATTGCTTTTTTCCCATGATTCTTTAGTCTTTCAAAGTTAATTTTTTTAACTGTCTTTTTTTTTAATTTTTCTTTTTTCCTTTTTCAACCAACATCTTATCAATCCCTTTTTAAAAAAATCTTTTTTATTTTTCATTTTTAGAGTCATATTCTATCTCTTCATAGTCATTACCCTTATTTTTGGTATCTATAAGTAAGTTCTTCTCTCTTTAAAATTTTGGGATATAGTTTCTCCTAACAGATCAAAATATACCCTAAATCTCTAGTGTATGGCTTTGTTCTAGTCTCCTGCCTGATCACATTCTCTCCCTTGTTTCTTTTTTTTTAAATCCTCTTCTTTCTTTTTTCAACCATCTTCTTAGGTTATCAATTCCTTTTATAAAATCCTTTATAATTTTCATCTTTACAGTCATATTCCATCCCTTCATCATATTAACCCTTATTTTTGTACATATATAAGTTTTTTTTTCTTTAAAATTTTGGGAAGCACTTTTTTCTAACAGACCAAAATATGCCCAAAATCTAGTGTGTGGCACTGATCTATGCACCAGCCTGATCATATTTGATCATATTCTGTTTTTTTGGTTTTGTTTTGTTTGTGTTTGTTTTTATCTTTATCTTTTCCTTTTTTCTTTCTTTCCCTTTCTTTTCCCCCAGTTTCAGGTCTCTTCTGATTTGTTTAGTGTATATTTAATGGGGATATTGTCACCCTGTTAGCATTTTGTTCTTTCATTCATCTATTCTCCTCTGGACAAAATGACAAGATGGAAAAAATCACCTCAAAAAAAAAAAAAAGAACAGTGGCAGCACCCCTGCCAGGGACCTAATCAATATGGACATTAGTAAGATGTTGGAACTAGAGTTCAGAATGATGATTTTAAAGATACTAGTTGGGCTTGAAAAAAGCATGGAAGTTATTAGAGAAACCCTTTCTGGAGAAATAAAAGAACTAAAATCTAACCAAGTTGAAATAAAAAAGGCTATTAATGAGGTGCAATCAAAAATGGTGGTGCTAACTGCTAGGATAAATGAGGCAGAAAAGAGAATCAGTGATATAGAAGACCAAATGATGGAAAATAAAGAAGCTGAGAAAAAGAGAGATAAACAACCACTGGATCATGAGGGCAGAATTCAAAATATAAGTGATACCACAAGATGAAACAACATTCGAATAATTGGGATCCCAGAAGAAGAAGAAAGAGAGAGAGGGGCAGAAGGTATATTGGAGCAAAGTATAGCAGAGAACTTCCCTAATTTAGGGAAGGAAACAGGCATCAAAATCCAGGAAGCACAGAGAACCCCCTTCAAAATCAATAAAAATAGGTCAACACCCTGACATCTAATAGTAAAACTTACGAGTCTCAGAGACAAAGAGAAAATCCTGAAAGCATCTCGGGAGAAGAGATATGTAAGCTACAATGGTAGAAACATTAGATTGGCAACAGACCTATCCACAGAGACCTGGCAGGCCAGAAAGGACTGGCAGGATATATTCAGAGCACTAAATGAGAAAAATATGCAGCCAAGAATACTCTATCCAGCTAGGCTGCCATTGAAAATAGAAGGAGAGATAAAAAGCTTCCAGGACAAACAAAAACTAAAGGAATTTGCAAACACGAAACCAGCCCTACAAGAAATATTGAAAGGGGTCCTCTAAGCAAAGAGAGAGCCTAAAAGCAACATAGACCAGAAAGGAACACAGACAATATACAGTAACAGTCATCTAACAGGCAATACAATGGCACTAAATTCATATCTTTCAATAGTTATCCTGAATGTAAATGGGCTAAGTGCCCCAATCAAAAGACACAAGGTATCAGATTGGATAAAAAAACAAGACCCATCGATATGCTGTCTGTGAGAGACTCATTTTAGAACCAAAGACATCTCCAGATAGAAAGTGAGGGGGTGGAAAACCATTTACCATGCTAATGGACACCAAAAGAAAGCTGGGGTGGCAATCCTTATATCAGACAAATTAGATTTTAAACCAAAGACTGTAATAAGAGATGAGGAAGGACACTATATCCTACTTAAAGGGTCTATCCAACAAGACGATCTAACAATTGTAAATATCTATGCCCCTAACATGGGAGCAGCCACTTATATAAGCCAATTAATAACAAAAGCAAAGGAACACATCAATAACAATACAATAATAATAGGGGACTTTAACACCCCCTCACTGAAATGGACAGATCATCTAAGCAAAAGATCAACAAAGAAATAAAGACTTTAAATGACACACTGGACCAAATGGACTTCACAGATACATTCAGAACATCCCATCCCAAAGCAACAGAATACACATTCTTCTCTAGTGCCCATGGAACATTCTCCAGAATAGATCACATTCTAGGTCACAAATCAGGTCTCAACTGATACCAAAAGATTGGGATCATTCCTTGCATATTTTCAAACCACAATGCTTTGAAGCTAGAACTCAATCACAAGAGGAAAGTCAGAAAGAACTCAAGTACATGAAGGCTAAAGAGCATCTTACTAAAGAATGAAGGGGTCAATCAGAAAATGAAAGAAGTTAAAAAATTCATGGAAACAAATGAAAATGAAAATACAACTGTTCAAAATCTTTGGGATGCAGCAAAGGCAGTCCTAAGAGGAAAGTATATAGCAATACAAACCTTTCTCAAGAAACAAGAAAGGTCTCAAGTACACAACCTAACCCTACACCTAAAGGAGCTGGAGAAAGAACAGCAAATAAAGCCTAAACCCAGCAGGAGAAGAGAAATAATAAAGATCAGAGCAGAAATCAATGAGATAGAAACCAAAAGAACAGTAGAACAGATCAACGAAACTAGGAGCTGGTTCTTTGAAAGAATTAATAAGATTGATAAACCCCTGGCCAGACTTTTCAAAAAGAAAAGACAAATGACCCAAATAAATAAAATCATGAATGAAAGCGGAGAGATCACAACCAACACCAAAGAAATACAAATAATTGTAAGAACATATTATGAGCAACTATATGCCAGCAAATTAGATAATCTGGAAAAAATGGATGCATTCCTAGAGATGTATCACCTACCAAAACTGAACCAGGATGAAATAGAAAACCTGAACAGACCTATAACCATAAAGGAAATTGAAGCAGTCATCAAAAATCTCCCAACAAACAAAAGCTCAGGGCCAGATGGCTTCCCAGGGGAATTCTACCAAACATTTAAAGAAGAATTAATACCTATTCTTCTGAAACTGTTCCAAAAAATAGAAATGAGAGGAAAACTTCCAATCTCGTTTTATGAGGCCACCATTACCTTGATCCCAAAACCAGACAAAGACCCCATCAACAGGAGAATTACAGACCAATATCCTTGATGAACATGGATGCAAAAATTCTCACCAAAATACTAGCCAATAGGATCCAACGGTACATTAAAAGGATTATTCACCATGTCCAAGTGGGATTTATCCCTGGGCTGCAAGGTTGGTTCAACATCTGCAAATCAATCAATGTGATTCAATACATTAATAAAAGAAAGAACAAGAACCATATGATCCCCTCAATAGATGCAGAAAAAGCATTTGACAAAGTACAGCATCCTTTCTTAATCAAAACTCTTCAGAGTATAGGGATAGAGGGTACATACCTCAATATCATAAAAGCCATGTATGAAAAACCCACAGTGAATATCATTCTGAATGGGGAAAAACTGAGAGCTTTACCCTAAGGTCAGGAACACGGCAGGGATGTCCACTATCACCACATTATTCAACATAGTATTAGAAGTCCTAGCCACAGCAATCAGGCAACAAAAAGAAATAAAAGGCATCCAAATTGGCAAAAAAGAAGTCAAACTCTCACTCTTTGCAGATGACATGATACTTTATGTGGAAAACCCAAAAGACTCCACCCCAAAACTGCTACAACTCATACAGGAATTCAGTCAAGTGGCAGGATATAAAATCAATGCACAGAAATCAGTGGTATTCCTATACACCAACAACAAGACAGAAGAAAGAGCAATTAAGGAGTCTATACCATTTACAATTGCACCCCAAACCATAAGATACCTAGAAATAAATCTAACCAAAGAGGCAAATGATCTGTACTCATAAAACTATAAAATACTCATGAAAGAAATTGAGGAAGACACAAATAAATGGAAAAAGTTTCATGCTCGTGGATTGGAAGAACAAATATTGTGAAGCTGTCAATGCTATCTAGAGCAATCTACACATTCAGTGCAATCCCCATCAAAATACCATCTACTTTTTTCAAAGAAATGGAACGAATAATCCTAAAATTTGTATGGAACCAGAAAATACCCCAAATAGAGGAATGTTGAAAAAAAAAAAAAAAAAAAGCAAAGATGGTGGCATCACAATTCCAGACCTCAAGCTCTATTACAAAGCTGTCATCAGATTGTCAAGACAATCTGGTACTGGCACAAAAACAGACACATAGATCAATGGAACAGAATAGGGAGCCCAGAAATGGACCCTCAACTCTATGGTCAACTAATCTTCGACAAAGTAGGAAAGAATGTCCAATGGAATAAAGACAGTCTCTTCAACAGATGGTGTTGGGAAAATTGGACAGCCACATGGAGAAGAATGAAACTGGACCATTTCCTTACACATAAAAATAGACTCAAAATAGTTGAAAGACCTCAATGTGAGACAGAGTCCATCAAAATCCTAAAGGAGAACACAGGCAGCAACCTCTTCAACCTCAGCCATGGCAACTTCTTCCTAGAAACATCGCCAAAGGTAAGGGAAGCAAGGGCAAAAATGAACTATTGGGACTTCATCAAGATAAAAAGCTTTTGCACAGCAAAGGAAACAGTCAACAAAACCAAAAGACAACCAACAGAATGGGAGAAGATATTTGCAAATGACATATCAGATAAAGGGCTAGTACCCAAAATCTATAAAGAACTTATCAAACTCAACACCCAAAGAACAAATAATCCAATCAAGAAATGAGCAGAAGACATGAACAGATATTTTTCCAGAGAAGACATCCAACTGGCCAACAGACACATGAAAAAGTGCTCAGCATCAGGGAAATCCAAATCAAAACCTCAATGAAATATCACTCACACCAGTCAGAATGGCTAAAATTAACAAGTCAGGAACCAACAGATGTTGGCGAGGATGTGGAGAAAGGGGAATCCTCCTATACTGTTGGTGGGAATGCAAGCTGGTGCAGCCACTCTGGATAACAGTATGGAGGTTCCTCAAAAAGTTGAAAATAGAGCTACCATACAATCCAGCAATTGCACTACTGGGTATTTACCCCAAAGACACAAATGTAGTGATCTGAAGGGGTACATGCACCTCAATGTTTATAGCAGCAATGTCCACAAGCCAAACTGGAAAGAGCCAAGATGTTCATTGACAGATGAATGGATAAAGATGTGGCATATATACACAATGAAATATTATGCAGGCAACCAAAAGAATGAAATATTGCCATTTGCCACGACGTGGATGGAACTGGAGGGTATTATGCTGAGTGAAATAAGTCAATCAGAGAAAGACATGTATCATATGATCTCACTGATATGAGGAATTCCTAATCTCAGGTGACAAACTGAGGGTTGCTGGAGTGATGGGGGGTGGGAAGGATGGTGTGATAGACATTGGGGAGGGTGTGTGCTATGGTAAGCACTGTGAATTGTGTAAGACTGTTGAATCACAGACCTGTACTTCTGAAACAAATAATACATTATATGTTAAAAAGAAAAAGGAAGAAGATAGCAGGAGGGGAAGAATGAAGGGGGGGAAATTGGAGGGGGAGACGAACCATGAGAGACTATGGACTATGAAAAACAAACTGAGGGTTCTAGAGGGGAGGGGGTTGGGGATGAGTTAACCTGGTGATGGGTATTAAAGAGGGCACTTTCTGCATGGAGCACTGGGTGTTATACGCAAACAATGAATCATAGAACACTACATCAAAAACTAATGATGTAATGTATGGTGATTAATATAACATAAAAAATAATTACAAGGAATGAAGAGGCATTTTGCCTAATGATTAAAAGGCCAATTTATCACAAAGATGTAATTATCATACATCAATATGCAATTGTGGTGAGCAGACACACCCAAAGGTGTCACACGCAAATCCCTCAATTCTGTAAATATATTACATTACATGGTGAAAAGGATTTTGCAGATGCAATTAGGGTTATGGACCTTTAGATAGAAAAATTATCCTGAATCATTCAGGTTGATTCAATCTAATCACGTGAACCCATAAAAGAAGAAAACTTTCTCTGACTGGAGTCAAGAGATATGACAGAAGACACAGTCAGAGATAGTCCAATCACAAGAAGAATTTTATCTGATATTGCAGGCCCTGAGATGAAGAGGACCATGTGCGAGAACTGGAAAGAGGCCTCTCATACCTAAGGGCATTCCCAGCATAACAGCTAGCAAGGAAATAGGGACCACCATTCTACAGCTAGAAGAGACTGAATTCTGTCAACATCATAATTGAGTGTGGAAGTAGATTCCTCCCAGAGGAATTTTGGGGTCCAATAAGACCCCAGCTGGCTGATACTTTGATTTGGCCTTGTAAAACCTGGATCATAGAAACCAGCCAAGCCAGGCTAATCTACAGAATTATGGGAATAATTCTGTTGCTTTAATTCACTAAGTTCTTGGTAAAATGTTATGGCAGCAATGGAAAACTAACAGCTCCTAAAAATAGAGCTTCAAAAGAACTGAAGCAAAAACTGACAAACTGAAAGGAGGAAGAGACAAATCCAGAATTATATTTGGCGATGTCAAGAATTTCTCTCAGTAATAAATAGAACTAATAGACAGCAAATCAGCAAAGTTGTGGAAGACCTGAATAATACAATCAACCAAGGGTATCTAGCTGACATTTACAGAGTACTCCATTTATTAACAACAGAACATCCATTCTTTCAAGTGTATATGGAACATTCTCAAAGACAGACAATATCCTGGGTAATAACACACACCTTAACACATTCAAAAGATTTGTAATTACACAAAATATATTTTATGATGTAGTGGAGTTAAACTAGAAATCAATGAGTCATAATAGGAAAATCAAACACTTGGAAATAAGTAACATATGGGTCAATGAGGAAATTGAAGGAAAATTAAATTTTTTTAAAATTGATACAACATAAAAATATGACATATCAAAACTTGTAAGATGCTGTTAAATCAGATCAAAGGGAGAATTTATTGTGTTAAATGTTTATAGCAGAAGCTCTCAAAGCAATAATCTAAGATTCTACCTTAAGAAACTACAAGAAAAGAGCATAACACAAGAGACTGAAGGAAATAATAAAAAAAGTAATATATGAAATTGAAAATATAAAACAATAGAGAAAAACATTGAATTGAAAATCTGCTTCTTTGAAGAGTTCAATAAAATTTGTAAACTTCTATCCATATTGATAATAAAAGAAAGGGAAAAGATACAAATTACCAACATCAGGATCAAAATAGGTGATATCACTACAGACCTTTGTTTCCCCAGACATCAAGCATAGAATGAGGGAATTTTACAAACTCCACGCACATAATTTCTGAAAGACAATGAAATTGTCCAATTCCTTAAAAACTACAAACTTCAAAATCATCCTAGATGAAATAACTATAAGAAATGTATAACTACTAATGAAATTAAATTTATACTAAAAAACCTTCTAATTAAGAAATTTCCCAACTCAGATGTTTTTATTAGCAAATTTTACAAAGCGTTCATCTCCAAAGAAGACATACAGATGGCCAACAGACACATGAAAAAATGCTGAACATCACTAAAAAATAGTGAAATGAAAATCAAAACCATAATGAGATATCTCCTCACCTGTCAGAATGGCTAGTATCAAAGACAAGACATAACAAGTGTTGGTGAAGATGTGGAGCAGAAGGAACACTTGTGAACTGCTGGTGGGAATGTAAATTAGTGCAACTACTGTGGAAAACAGTATGGAAGTTCCTCAAAAAATTAATAATAGAAATACCAGATGATCCAGTAATTCCACTACTGGACATTTACCTGAAGAAAATGAAAACCCTAATTCAAAAAGATATATACACCTCTATGTTTATTCCAGTATTATTCACAATAGCCAAGATATGGAAGCAACTCATGTGTCTATTGATAGATGAATGGGTAGAGAGGATATGTGTGTGTGTGTGTGTGTGTGTGTGTGACAATAGAATATAATTGGCCACAAAAAAAAGAATGAGATCTCATCATTTGTGACAACATGAATGGACCTAGAGTGTGTTATGCTAAGTGAAATAAGTCAGAGAAAGCATATACCATATGATTTCACTTATATGTGTAATCTAAAAACCAAAACAAGTGAACAAACCAACCAACAAACAAAAATAGACTCTTAAATACAGAAAACAAAGTAGTGGTTGCCAGAGAATTTTAAAATCTTCAAATAGCTCTGCAGTCAAAATATTTCCACTTATTTTCTTTCTCAGAAAAATTACCCAGAATGTTTAATATATTTGTTAAAAATTTCCAAAGATTTTCTTTTTCTGCTTCTCCCACTCCATTTAAAAAACCCAAAAGGCTGAAAACAAACATTGCAAATATTATTTGCTATGGTGTCCAATATATGATATAAACAAGTTAATTCAAACTTTAGCCATTTATGTTTACTGACAATGTAAGAATAGTATTCCTGTCATTTCTTCTAGTATTTTCAAATGACAGAATTGAAATAACTCAGTTACTGTTTCTTCATGATACAATCTCTGGGCTATCATTTCTTATTTCAAATCTGCTGTTTAAATGCAGGAATACACGGCATTATCTGGGTTAAAAACATAAATTGAACAAGAAAAGAGCAGATCAATCTGACCTATTATAAACTCTTTTTTAAAAAGATTTTATTTATTTACTTGAACAGAGAGGGGGAGAGAGAGAGCATGAGTGGAGGGGAGGGGCAGAGGGAGAGGGAAAAGTAAACTCCCTGCTGAGCAGGCAGCCTGATGCAGGAGTTGATCCCAGGACCCTGGGATCATGACCTGAGCTGAAGGCAGATGTTTAACCAACTGAGCCACCCAGGCGCCCCTATTATAAACTCTTGAAACAAACAGATGCACCTGAGAATTAGATAACTTTGAGTTCTTCAAAGTGCTGATAAAGTATGTTTATTAACAAATATATAAAAATGTACATATGTGATGCATACATATGTATTATGTAAATGCAAAAATAGTTGATATCATAGGTAAAATATATTATCACTGATATTTTTAAGAATTGAGGATGCACATGATAATAAAAAATTGGACTAATTTTTAACTGGCATTATTATTGTTTTAAATCTTTACGAGCAAATGCACAACCTCATTGCCTGCATTCAGCCAGACACTCCCATGGCCTTGCCCTTGGTGCTTTCTGACCTCTTGAGGAAATTTTCTTGGTACCTGCTTCTTTCTTTCTTACTTCACTTACCTACTTCTACTGGTTCTAAAATTTTTTATCTCAGTCTTTATCTTCTTAAAGAAACATTTCCTGATTCTTGCCTTCCTTGACTTTCCCTGCAAAGCATGTTGTTTTTACCTTTATTTTAGTATTTATCAGGTTATGCAACTTATCTGTCTTCACAAGTAAACATGGTTATCTTAGTATGAGATGCCCCAAGAGAAACTCTTGAGATAGAAATTCTAGTGCAGTAATTTGTTAGAAGTGATCTTAGGAAACATTGGCGAAGAGTAGCAAACATTGTCAGTATCCTACCCAGTATCCTCAAACCATTTCATTTCAACATGCTCATTATCCTTCCTTAAAACCAGTATCTGCATCTCCATGAGTAAGGGCTTTCCCCAATGTGTAGACCACTGCTGGTGCATTTGACAGGGTGGAAGTATCAGGGAACTAAATGAATCCCAGAGCCCTCAATCAATAATTCATGGGAGTTAGTATATAATCCCAGGTCTCCCTTCCTGTGGTAGGCACAACTGTGAGGCAAGCACTTTCCTTTTCCTCCAGAATTAAGCCACCACATGTTGTTAACCCTAGCTTCGTAATGCACATTGAAGGGATTGGTTCCTTCCTTGTATCACTTCTCCATTCCTCCACCCATGTTCCTTGTGCCTCCCAAATAAATGACTTCTGTTTGATATTTGTATCACTTCTTCTTCTGGAGGAGCCTCAACTAAGACGGGAAGTGACAAAATGAAGGGAAAACTGCCAATGAAATGGCTGTTTTAAAACAACTTATCACTAGAAGCCACAAGATCTTATTCCCACGGAGGAGTTATGGGAGAAAGTGAACCTGACTCACAGAATTATCCCACCCAAAAGAAAAGGGAGCCAGCATATCGATACACTCACTCCTACCAGTCATTGACTGAGTGCTGCTTCAAGAAACCATCTTTGCCACGTCTAGCACACTTTGGGCAAGGTAGAGAGTGATCTTGCTGTAATAGAAGGCACTCAGGAAAATAAATGCAGGTGCTGACTGCTGTAAACCAGGTCTGTGTGCTCTGAAATGGGAAGGACAGCTGTGTGATAGGAGGAATAACTCCTATACCTTCTACCTTGGGATAGCCTTGAGAAAGTGACCACATTTTTTACTTGCCTTTCTTCTAAACAGCTTATCACAATGCCTGACACATAGACAATGTTAAATTTTTTCCAAATAAACTAATTGAGGATCAGACAACTGTAAGGCTGAGAACTCATATTGATCTTCAATACAAATCCTATAAGATGATGATGTAGAATGGGGATTATGAAGAAATCTGAGCTAAGTGTTGAGCTTCCTGAGTAGTGCATTTCCTGGAGCTTCAGTATCAAGTGGAATAAAAAAGAGATAAGCCAGTGAGAAAAGTAGTTTACAGCTCTGGTAATTGATCTTTCCCTTATTTGAAGAAGATCAAAGAAGTAAATGCAAGAACACACACTGTAACTAGAGGAGATCTCATTTTTTGAACATTATTCAAGGGGTATGGACTATTTTAAAAAAATTAGATGGAAAATGAAAGGCATTTTGTAGAAAAGAGAATATGAATTTCCAAAAGACACAGTGGAATATAGAATATAAATAGATCAAAAAATAATAAAGAGTTAGTTTTACTTCTAGGGGAATAATTGTTTGTAATGATAAATAATACTCAATATCTTTTAGTAGAATACTCTGAAAAATAACTGGTGGATATTTCACCCATTTTAGGACCAGTGCAAGGAAGATGGTGACAAAAGTCATCACCTTCTCACAGATATGCCTGGACTAACATGTACTGTTCATGAGCTGAAGCATTGTCTTCTTCATGGATCCAGGTGGAGAGTCAGATTTATTACCTGTTCCCTGGAGGAGTATGCTTCAAAATGGAAATGAACTTGGGAGCTCAAGATGTCCAGCATACCAACAATACTTGCCTTTCATTGGCAACAGCAATAAAGCAGTTTCTTCTTTAAACAAAACATCAAGAGAATGTAACATTTGCATTAGAATGACGTATTCCCTGAAATATCTCTTCATCAGACAGACTTGTTTTCGCTCTCATTTGCCCATCTATGTAATTGCTGTGTCTGGATTTTTTTTTTTTTATTCTATCTATTAACTTAGCAGATACATTAAATGAGTAAGGAGTTAAGCTGACATTTACTCCCACAATACTTTTTCGGAGACTAATGACTAACAGCATGGAAAGAATAGGTATTTTGCCATGAATATTTCAAGGATGAATTCCAATATAATTTTTCATTAGTTTTAGTAGTGCAATTATTATGATTACAGTTATAGCTCTGATCAAGGGTTGCTCCTGGCGCTGTTTCTTCTGACAGGATTTTCCTAAAGTGCACTCCAAAGGTTTCTGTTTGTAAAAGAGGATGAAGCATGAATGGTGACCTTTTTACTCTGTCAGGTAGTCTTCTCATTGTCACCAAGTTTTCATGTTTTTTAGCTTTGAGTCTCCAAACCAAAATATCACCGAGATTTTTTTCCCCCACAAAAATCCACTAACCTTCAGAAGTGCAAATATTGTAAAAGAAAAGAAAATCAGTGTCTTGCCTCATTTTTCTGCTTTATTGAACCAGCAAAACTAAGCATTTTTATTCACTGGGAATTTTCTGTCTTCCCTTCTGAATGCAAATAAAGTAACTCACAGTCTTCACAGATTTAGATACAACAAAATGATTGGCTGGGTGATCCTCTTTGATTTATGAGCTACAATGTGTTTGTGTGTGTGTGTGCATGTAAAAATGCACATGCTTTTATTCAAAAGTGACAGATATAGGAATATCTACTAGCAGAGAAATTATATAGCCATGACATCAAAGCTAAACAGATCCACTGGCCCTCCCAAAAGACCGTGTAAGTGAAATGAATGTGTAAATCTCAGCTGGTTCCTGAGGTTCAGCAGCAAATGAAACAAGTATCATCACTGATTTGGAAAATATGGACTCTCTTGACTGAGGAAATTCTTTAACACACTATCTAGCCATCTCCTTGTTAATACTTCTAAATTATGTGGCAAGCTTCTTGCCAAGAGTGACTGAAAAAGAGCACCAGCAACAATGGAGATTATCTTGTGTTGTTGTTTAAGACCTCATTTCTTGGGGTGCCTGGGTGGCTCAGTCAGTTGAGTGTCTGACTCTTGATTTCATCTCAGGTCATGATCTTGGGGTCATTAGATCAAGGCCCATGTTGGGCTCCCTGCTCAGTGGGGAGTTTGCTTGAGTATTCTCTCTCTCTCTCTCTCCCCTCCCTCCCTACTCTCTCTCTCTCTCTCCCTAAAATAAATAAATAAATCTTAAAAAAAAATAAAGACACCATTTCCTAAGATTTCCCTGAAACCAGTTCAATATAAAACAAAAAAAACAAAAAGATAAAAACCTTTACTCGAAGCCTCATTTACAAAAGAGGATAGTTCTCAATTGGTTACCCAATTATTCTTGATTGATTTGATTACAACTGCTAAACCTTGATTGACTAAGGGCAATTCCAAGTGCAATTTTTAATGTTCTGTGATTTAGATAATATAACAATAAAGAAGACTTTCTAATACTATGGAGAAAATGGTTCAACTAGATTTCATATACTTAAAAAAACTAAAATTTATAAATGATCACCTAGTGAGATTTTGACTTGTGTTTGCCAACAGCTATCAAGATATATTGCCCTGAATCTAGTTTATTAGTTTCCCAGGGCTTGGAACAGCATGAACTTAGATGCTCATGGTTCTGGAGGCTAGAAGTTTGAAATCAAGGCATCAGCAGGAGTGTACCATCTCTGAAGGTTCTAGGGGAATATCCTTCCTTGCCTCTTCCTACTATTGGGTAGTTGCCTGCAATCTTTGGCCTTTCTTGGCTTGTAGATCCAATCTAATCTCTGCCTCTGTCTTTGCATGGCATTCTCTTTTATGCCTTCACTATGCGTGCCCTCTGTTTATGTCTCTGTGTTCAAATTTGCCCCTTCTAAACCAGTCTTGTGTTAGGATTTACCTTAATCAAGTAGCACCTCATCTTAACTATATTATATCTGCAAAGATCCTGTTTCTGAATAAGGTCACATTCCAAGGTTCAGTGTAGAAGAGAGTTTTGGGGAAAACATTCTTCAACCCAGTCCAGGGGCTACATAGGAGGAAACAATAAAGCCACTAGGAAATTATTCTGATTCAAGTGACTCATTGGGAATTCTGGTTTCTCTAAGGAACCACAGGTAAAAGATGGTAGTAATGAGGCAGCAATAAGATGTGGAGGGTTTTTATGTTCTACTACAAATGATGGTTTTCTTGGAGGTAATGCAAAGGCATCAAATGATTTCTAATCAGTGGAGAAATGGTGAAGCTTGTTTTAGTAAATTTATTCTCCTCTAGAACTAAGTAGAAGGTAAGGAAACGTGGAGGCAACCATTTTAGAAACTTTGTTGGAGCTCTCTATGGTGAAGGAAAAGAAAGAGGACAGTACTTCAGTGAAAATAGAGGCTTAAGGCCAGATATTTTTAGTAAGCAAGAGAATTTGAACAGTTTATACTCTGTAGTATAGAATCTACTAAAAAGGAAAACGTTTAAAATCCTTGGGGGTAAGTGAATAGCCAGTGTTCGGTGAGAAGCATAGCAGAATAAGAGTACATATGGTGCTATGGTGAGTGCTGTGAATTGTGTAAGACTGTTGAATCACAGACCTGTACCTCTGAAACAAATAATACATTATATGTTAAAAAAAAAAAAAAAAAAGGAAGAAGGAAAAGAAGATAGCAGGAAGGGAAAAATGAAGGGGGGGAAATCGGAGGGGGAGATGAACCATGAGAGACTATGGACTCTGAGAAACAAACTGAGGGTTCTAGAGGGGAGGGTCGTGGGGGGATGGGTTAGCCTGGTGATGGGTATTAAAGAGGGCACGTACTGAATGGAACACAAACAATGAAGCATGGAACACTACATCAAAAACTAATGACATAATGTATGGTGGTTAACATAACATAATAAAATAAAATAACAACAACAACAACAAAAGGATACACATTGTTGGCCTAAACTGCAAAGCAAAAAGGACAACTGGTTTTCTGAGAATGAAGAAAATGACAAAGGGTTACTACAGATGTGAATTTTTATAGGTAAAGCATTGAGAAATTGAGAGAATTATGTCTCTATGAAGTAGGAAGCAAGGTTGAGTGCTTAACAAGTGCCAAGTTTGATGTGGCCTGAGGCAGACAAGAATGAATAAAATGGGCATACCTCTTGTCACGTAAGAGGTTACAACCTAGTGGGAGACATAATGATACTAAAGATGATAAAGGAAAGTGGGGTGTGCTGCAGAAATACATAGAAAGAAGATCAGATGAAGTTTTACAGTCAATGAAGTGATTTAAAAGAGACCTTCAAACTTTCAAAGCAGGGTGTATAGGGAAGAGTATTCTAAACATTGGAAACAACATGCCCAAACCCAGGAGGAAACTACCAGTTTCAAGGGATTGGAAGAAACTCAGTGTGGCTGAATTGCTAACTATATGAGGTATGTTGAGAAATGAGTTATGCTAAAATGAAAGACAGAAAACAAAAAACACCCAGTAACCAGATGATCTTAGTAGCTATTTTATGTTCAGACTCTAAGGAGAGATGATGAACAGTTGAAATGTTGTAAGTGGGAGAATAACATAGTAAGATTAAATGGTCGCTCTTGTTGCTTCTGGAAAAGAATGAAAGGGAATCAAGAATGAGGAGAGCAGTTCAGAGCCCAGGGTAAATAATCCATGTGAAAAATGGTGGTAGATATAACTAGAATTGTAGAAGTGAAGATAAGAATTGATAAATTCCAGGTGCATTTAGAAAAACAATTTATAGGACTGTGTGCTAGTTGAGACGAGTGAGGGAAAAGGGAAGGATGAATCAAATATAACACTCAGAATCCTGACTTGCTTGGCAGATTGATGCTAGAGTCATGCACTGATACATGAAGTTGGGGAAATTATAAATTCCATGTACAAAATGTGGCATTTGGAATGTGACGAATGTGGCACTGTCCTTAACATTAGGGGAGTATAGCCTGACATCAGGATTTAGTCAGTCATCTATATGAAAGTGGAAACTTGCTATAGAAGTGAGATGGGTTTGTAGAGTGATCAGAAAAATGTGCTGAGAACCAAACTCTAAGAAGTTTAATATTTGAAACAGAATAGATCAGGAAGAGAAGGAAGCTACATGGAGAAAGATCAGACAGTGAAGTGGGAAAACAATTTTGGAAGATGTAGTATAATCAAAATAAAAAAAAGAGGTCTTCAAAAAAGAGGTGTGGTTAGCTGAGAGATTAAAATAACTCATGAGAAATGTGCATTTGGGTTTTGAAAACAGAGGAGTTTGATGTCAATGAATGGTGGAGTAAACAGATGTAAAAGCTGGGAAAGCTCAGTAGGCAACTGTTTCAAAACTTTTTTTCTTTCTACAGATTCATATACTTATTTGTTTATGTCAGGTGCTATCTTTTCCTTCATTATGTGTATTAACTAGATGTGGCTGATGTGACTGAGTACTATTGAATTTGGCATATTTGCATTGGTTTTGACTATTTTATTAAACCAATTTATCAGTTCTAATTCTTTTCACTTTTTCAGGTATATAGCATGCCATCTGAAAATAATGATTTTATGGTCTCTTTCATTTTAATATTTGCTCTTCTTAGTTTCATTTGATAAAGTACTGCATTGATTATGATTTCAAAAACAATATGAAATGACAGTGAGAGATGGTTTCTCCAAGATGGCTGGCTCACTGGCTGATTGATTGTCTGTCCTGTGAGGAAGGGAAATTATTGAACTTCCTGATTACAGTCATAAGTCTTACAAGCCTTTGACATAATATAGTTCTTCCCTTTCAGGGCACTCTCTGGTTACCTGTTCACTACATTGAGAAGTCACTGACAACCTGTTCTTTTAGGGAATTTAAACAATAATCTGGACACTCTCTTGAGATAATATTTTCTTTACTTATTGAAATACTCTTCAATTATTTTTTCTCTTTTAATTCATTTTACAAATAAATTTATGTTTTTTGAAAAACAATTCAGTGGTACTGAAAAATTAAGAATAAAAATAAGCTGTTCCCTTTTTCAGAGTCCATCGTCTCTCATGGTTCGTCTACCCCTCCGATTTCCCCTGCTTCATTCTTCCCCTCCCGCTACCTTCTAGAGGGGAGGGGAGTGGGAGGATGGGTTAGCCTGGTGGTGGGTATTGAGGAGGGCACATTCTGCATGGAGCACTGGGTGTTATGCACAAACAATGAATCATGGAACACTTCATCTAAAACTAATGATGTAATGTATGGGGATTAACATATGAATAAAAAAAAAAAGTTGTTCCCTGCTCCACACATTTCCAGCCCTAGACTTTGTCTAGGAGCAGTTCCTACTGTGCTTTTATTTAATTTTGTGCTTATGTTCCTGGTCTTAAATAATATGATTTCACCATTATTTTTCACTTCTGAGTTTTAGATTTTAAATCCCTGTTGTTAAAAATAGAAGCATAAGCTTACTTAGAAATTATTACCTCAAACCACTTTTCTTTTTTTTTTTTTTAGATTTTATTTATTTATTTGAGAGAGAGTGCATGAGAGAGAGCAGGAGAGGGGTGAGGGGCAGAGGGGTAAGCAGACTCCCCACTGAGCAGGGAGCCCAATGCGGGGCTTGATCTCAGAATTCCAGGATCATGACCTGACCTGAAGGCAGATGCTTAACTGACTGAAGCCACCCAGGCACCCCGTCAAACCACTTTTCTACATACTTTGTAGCTATATTTTATTTTATTTGTTTTTGTTTTTCTACTGCTTATACTTATACATCAATATGCTCAATTTCCTTTCCCATCAACTGCATAGAGTTTTCTGGCCTCTCCATACTATGAGACAAGTTTGTCGATTTGTCTACCTTTCCCTAACCTCTCCCTCCCTCCTAGCAATTCTGCTGCCTACTTCTCAGAGTTGTGCCTTTACTTTCACATTGCCAAGCGTGTCACATTTAATTTTCTCCCTTTCTAACTCATTTTGTATTACAGAGTCTATTATCTTCTGTCTCTGGGTACATTCTAATAACTGAAAATCAGTTCATATTTATGATCATTATTGTTTACTGTGGAGTCAATGAGTTTTTAATATTTATGTTTACTTTTTCATAATTTTAGTGTCACAATACTTATTCAACAGGAAAAAAATTCTGCAGGTTTAATGGAGTATCTTTGCTTGAGTTCTGTACTTTGCTCCAAATCATGCCATTTTATTTGCTTCATATAGAGACCTCAACCATTTTACCCTGGAGTTTATAATCACCCCTACCTTGTTTTTTTGTTTGTTTGTTTGTTGATGGAATTAAATGCCTCATTTTCTACTCTTTGATTTATCTCTGTTCTAATCTTTATTATTTCCTCCCTTCTAGCTGTGTGTTTAAATTACTCTTCATAAGTTAGTTCTTTAAAATGTACAATTAGTTTGTCCATTTGAGATCTTTCTTCTTCTTAAATGTAGGCATTTATGTTATAAATTTCCCTCTGAGCACTGCTTTCACTGCATCCCACCAATTTTGGCATGTTACGTTTCCTTTTTATTCATCTCAAGGTCTTTAACCTTGACCCATTTGTTGTTTAAAAGTGTATTAATTTCCACATATTTGTTATTTTTTCCAGTTTTCTTTCTGTAATTCATTTCTAGGTTCACTCTACTCTGATCTGAAAAGATTATTGGTATGATTTCAATCTTTTAAATGTATTACAATTTGTCTTGTAGCCTAATGTGTCATCTATTCCAGAAAATGTTTCCTGTGCTCTTGAGAAAAATGTGTATTGTGTTGTTGTTGGGTGGAAAGTTTTGTATATGTCTGTTAAGTCCACTGGCTTATAGTGTTGTTCAAATTCTTTATTTCCTTATTGATCTTTGTCTGGTTCTTCTACCCATTATTAAAAGTGGGGTATTGATGTCTCCAGCTATTATTGTACAACTGTGTATTTTTCCCTTCATATATTTTGAGGGCTCTATTGTTAGGTCTCTACTTACAAATAAATGTAATCCATCAGATGGGCCTTTCCTGAACAAACTCTTCACTCTCTGTCCCCCTGCTACTCAAGACATGGTGGTTGGCAGTCCAGCAACATCGGCTCCCTCTGGGAGGCTATTAGAAATGGTATCTCTCAGGGTGCCTGAGTGGCTCAGTTGGTTAAGCCTTTGACTCTTGATTTCCGCTCAGGTCATGCTGTTAGGGTTGTGAGATCGAGCCCCCTGTCCAGTGTGGAGCCTCCTTGGGATTCTCTTTCTCTCTCCCTCTGCTCCTCCCCCAGATCACTCTCTTTCTCTAAAAAAAAAAAAAAAACAAAAAAAGAAGAAAAAGAAAGGAAGATCTCAGCCTTCACTCTAGAACTACTGAGTTAGACTACCCACTTTAACAAGAATGCTAGATAATTCTTATGCACATTCAAAGTTGAGTAGAAGTCTAGTAGTATTCTATCCCTCTACTGATTTTATTATTTTTAATAGTACTTACGAGTTCCTTATATTTTATGTATTAATTGTAATTTTGTTTGTAGATTATCTTCCCCTCCAAGAGCTTATTGGGAACAGAGCTTTGTTACGTTCTTTACCATATCCCAATATGTAGGACAGTCTGGTCCAAAGTAGGAACTGAATAATAATTGAACTAGAAGAAAGAACAAATGAATGAAAACATTCTTGATTAAAAACTTCAAGTGAATTGGGGTGCCTGGGTGGCTTGGTCGGCTAAGCATCGAACTCTTGATTTTGGCTGAGGTCATGATCTCAGGGTCATGATCTCAGGGTTGTCGGATGGAGCCCTGCAACTAGCCTCGCTTTGGGCTCCATGCTGGGTGTGGAGCCTGCTTAAGATTATTTCTCTCCCTCTCCCTCCCACTCCCTCTGGCCCTCCCCTTGCTCATGCACACTCTCCATTTATCTCTTAAAAAAACAAAAGATAAAAAAACTTCAAATGACCATGTCCTTAAGATATAGATCTTAAGTCTTCTGCCAAATTCTCCCTTCTCATTCTGCTTTCTTTTTCCTCCCCCCGTCCCCCCCCCCCCCCAAGCACACTGGATCTTTTGGTTCCTTGAATATCTCTGTCTGGTCCCTTTGAGGGTACTGGTCCCCCTGCCTGGAATGTTCACCTCTTCCCTTTTCACATAGCTTATTCTTATCCATCCTTAAGCTTCAAGCATCTTTTTTGATCAGATCACATTAGATTATGCTATCTATGCATGTTTTCCTGAATCTCTTCAATACAGAATTTATTTCAATTGAATTATATTTTAAAGTCTGTATTTCCAGCTTCAAAAGGCAAGGAGTATATTTGTTAAAGCTTTACTAGGTTAAGGACATATCTTTTTAAAATATATTTTTAAAATTAGAGTTATAAATGTTTTATATCTAATCATACATTTTCTGTAATTATTGACTATTTTTACTTTGATGTGATGTATAATATTTACAAATTGTTTTCTTTATCTTGAGCCATCCTGGTTTAGGAGTAAATTCTATTTGGATATGATGTATTATAATTTTAAGGTACTTCTTAATTCTGTCCCTGGGTACTTGATTTGATTTATGTTTCCTGTTGTGAACAGCAGCTCTAATTATAGCCACATATACTTGTAATTCTCTTCTTGTTTTTTTGCATAAATATATTTTCTCTTCCTATATGTAGGAAATGTTTAGCATGTAACTATTCTTCCTTCAAATAGTTTGCAAAGAAAACAATTGTATCTTTTTATCAGGGTTCACTATTATTTAGCTTAATAGATTTCTAAATTTCCATTTTCCATTATTGATAGAGCAGGTGTTCATTGATAAAGTACACAAAATGGAGTTTAAGAAAACTCAGTTTAAACCTCAGCTCCAACACTACTAAGCAGTGTGACCATGAGTGATTACTAAGCTGCTCTAAAGCCCTGTTTCCTTATCTGTAAATATTATGTTGTTATGTTGTTTTCTGAGAATTTCCTGGAATAATACATGTTAAGTTGCTCAGCATTCTTGGCACAGAGTGAGCAAGCATCCAATGAATGGAGGTGTTGTTATTTAATGGTGTTCTTTAATTGGCAATATGTTATTTATAAGTTTCCCTGAAACTTTTTGAAAGGGCTCTCTCTACTTGCACTGCAAAGTCAAATGGTAGAATTCACACTTTCTTATTTCAGATAGACCAGGATGAGCCATGGTTGAGTCAGGTAAACTTTGCAAGTACCCTATTACTATTTTCCTGTGTTCCTTATAAATTTAGAGCTCAAATATGAGTAAGTCTTAGCATGGTCATTGATATGGAAATTTTTAAAAAAGTAATAAATATATGCATTATAATACCATATTTACTTTTGTATTACTTAGGAGCATGGGAATGTGGAGAAATGTCCTGGAGATGGAGTATGGAAGATATCTTATATTCCTCCCTCAATGTTTCTCAACTCAAAAGGATAATAATTATTATTTGAGTAGAAATTTTCAGGTTCTATTTTTCATTAAATCGGTTTGGAGAATAAAATGGCATAGTTGCATGTGCATCATAAAAGTATAATGTGGCCAAGCTATTTGAAATAATTTTAAATAGTGTTTCTTAATGCACTTAGTGTGTATTATATAGTTCAGTAATGCTACTTTTGTTCTTGCTCCACTGCCTAATTGAACTAATACAGATACTGGAGGGAACTCATGAATGAAAGGGATCAGGGGTACACATTTCTGGGTTTTTTGATCAGCTGGCCAAATTATCATGTGGGATGACATTTCAATGTTCCTTTATTTTTCTAAGTCTTTCTTCTCCAATTTACCCCTAATGTTGGAGTGTTTGTGTTTTCTCTTTTGTTTGATAGTTTTCTTCTGGAAGTTTGAGCAACCTAGAGATAGGGAGCCAAGACACATTAAAATAGTGTGACAACTACTATGAGCTGTAATATTGTACACTAGGAGTTGTAAGTTTTCTCTGGGAGAAGAAGGATTTCACTTTGGGGCTAATGAAAGGTAACTGATAAAAATTGACAATAGAGGGGCCCCTGGGTGGCTCAGTCATTAAGCGTCTGCCTTCGGCTGGGGTCGTGATCCCAGGGTCCTGGGATTGAGCCCAGCGTCGGGCTCCCTGCTCCGTGGGAGGCCTGCTTCTCCCTCTCCCGCTCCCCCTGCTTGTGTTTCCTCTCTTGCTGTCAAATAAATAAATAGAATCTTTAAAAATAAATAAATAAAATAAATAAAAATTGACAATAGAAATAAGATTAAAATCCCAGCGAATCAGTCAGTGCCTGACTGCCACTGTTCTATGCAACTGTGGATGATAACTTATTCCCTGGACAAGTATTTATTCCCTTGATAAATGAGAGCTTGACCCAAGTATATAGTAGGAAGTGCCATACCAGTGAGTAGGACCTGAAAATAATCTGCTGCTCCCTTATTGACACTTTGGCATTCTGAAGGTTAGTCCATTGCCAAAGGTGAATTCACACAAAGTCTTGTGAGCAGTGTGTCTGAAAACCTACCTTAATCCCTGGTTTTTATTTCCACTTGTCTAAGTTATGATGCTTCAGCCACAAGAACCATAACTCTGACTCAAGCTGTCTTAAATGGTAAAGATGTTTTTTATCTCATACATTATCAAATCCAGAGATAGAGTGGTTTTAAGGGTTATTTGATTTAGCAACAGAAATATCAGCAAGGATCCAGGTTCTTTTCATCTCTCCACTCTGTTTGCCTTCTTGATTTCATCATTGGATCTAGAACAAGATTGTTAACACTTTCAGGTACCACATCCAGACATGCCCATTTAGGAAAAGATGAGATAGTATCTCTTAATGATGACATTTAACAAGGAAAAATGTTCCTAGAGTCTACTCCAGCACTCTTTCCTTCATGTGCCTGTCTTATTAGTGAGAATTGGGTCATATACCAGTATTGGGTCATATACCAATAATGCCATATTTTAAAACCAAAAGCCCCTGAGACTGGTCTATTGCTTATTGATTGTTATTCACCATGCCCCCTTGGACATGGTAAGAGAATAGCTTGTTATTTCTAATGAATGTCAGAATTTCTATCCTAATTAGTATTTTTTTCTAAAGTTGGTAGATGTCCTTCTCCATGCTATGTCAAGGAAAATGTTTTAGCTCCATGCCATCAAAAAGGGTGGCAAGGGTCTTTTAATGAAAATGAAGAATGAGAAGAAGGGAGCACTGTCATAAGCAGAAAAAAATATTGAAACTATAAAATAACTTATCATTGCTTTTTCAGAGTATTGTGTAAGGATTTGGGGCAATGAGGAAAATTTTGGCCAACTTCGGTTCATATTTTGTTTGCTGCTACTTTATGGTAAGACAAGCAAAGGCATGTCTATTGATGGATCAAGTTCCCTATTTTGAGATACCATTGGAGTGGATTGTTATTATTTCATAAGCAGGCATTCAATTATATAGTAATTTATTAAATAAAATGGTGACCCTATTAAAAACATTTCTTTGGGATAAATGATAATTCTATGTAATCATATCCAGCTCATATTCAAAATATATGTTTTACATCATTGAAAAATATTATGTTTATTCTTGAATACACTAGAGGCTTTCCATTAGTTTCATCTTAAACTTTGATTATTTAATAATGCCTATAAAGGTTTTCATGAAATCCTACCAAAATTATTTGTTTTCTATACTTAAAGTCCCTAGATGATTATCTAGAAGAATATGGATTTTTTTTTTCTGCTTAAAGCATGGTACCAACTAGCCTAATATGTTAGCAGTATCACTGGGGAGTTTATATTTATGTCATCATATGTGTGCTCTGAGAAGGAAGTTATTATGAAGAGTGTTGAGGATGTGGAAAATGTTAAGATCAGGAGAAATTTTTACTTTATGGAATCACAAAAGACCCCAAATAGCCAAAGCAATTCTGAAAAAGAAAAACAAAACTGGAGGCATCACAATTCCAGATTACAAACTATTACAAAGCTGTAGTCGTCAAGACAATATGCTACTGGCACAAAAACAGACACATAGATCAATGGAACAGAATGGAGAACCCAGGAATGGGCCAACAACTATATGGTCAACTAATCTTTGATAAAACAGGAAAGAATATCCAACGGAAAAAAGACAGTCTCTTCAGTAAATGGAACAATGAATCATGGAACACTACATCAAAAACTAATGATGTAATGTATGGTGATTAACATAACATAATAAAATTAAAAAAAAAGGCAACCTACAGAATGGGAGAAGATATTTGCAAATGCCATATCTGATAAAGCATTTGTATGGAAAATCTACAAAGAACTTATCGAACTCAATACCTAAAAAACAAATAATGCAATTAAGAAATGGACAGAAGACATGAATAGACACTTTTCCAAAAAAGACATCCAGATGGCTCACAGACACTTGAAAAGATGCTCAATATCACTCATCACAGAGAAATACAAATCAAAACCAAGATGAGATACCACCTAACACCAGTCAGAATAGCTAAAATTAACAATACAAGAAACAACAGGTGTTGGTGAGGATGCAGAGAAAGGGGAACCATCTTGTACTGTTGGTGGGAATGCAAACTGGTGCAGCCACTCTGGAGAACAGTACAAAGGTTCTTCAAAATGTTAAAAAAAGAACTACCTTACAATCCAGCAATTATACTACTAGGTATTTACCCAAAGGATACAAAAATACAGATTCAAAGGGATACATGCACCCAAATGTTTATAGCAGCATTATCAACAATAGCCAAACTATGGAAAGAGCCTAGATGTCCATCAACAGATGAATGGATCAAGAAGATGTGGGGTACATACACACACACACACACACACACCGACACACACACACAATGGAATACTACTCAGCCATCAAAAAGAATGAAATCTTGTCATTTGTAATGACATGGATGGGGCTAGAGTGTATTATGCTAAGTGAAATAAGTCAGTCAGAGAAAGACAAATACATGATCTCACTCATATGTGGAATTTAAGAAAGAAAACAGATGAACATAGTGGAAGGGGGAAAGAAAAAAAGGAGAGGAGGAAACAAGCCAGAAGAGACTATTTATGGTAGAAACAAACTGAAGGGGATGGAAGAAGGTTGGTGGGGGATGGGCTAGATGGCTGATGGGCACTAAGAAGGGCACTTGTTATGATAAGCACTGGGTGTTATATGTAAGGGATGAATCACTGAATTCTACTCCAGAAACTAATATTGCACTGTATGTTAACTACTTAAAATTTTTTAAAAAGGTAAAAAATAAAAATATAAATAAACATATACATAAATAAATTTTAAAAAAGATCTTTAAAGATTGATATTAAAATGTGTATACATTGTATATGAGCTGCAGATATGTGTATCATGAAATTTTGGACTTTAAAGGGAAGGAAATGGAAATAGTATGCTAGGAAGAATATAATAATTGCTAATGTAGCAGAAGAATTCTAAAGAGAACTTTCTTATAATTTTCTCCCATAACTTACATATTAAGACCAAGAGACTCAGCAGGGCCTAATTATCAAGAAAAGAACAAAAAGTGGAATGAGCAATTTAGACTCTGGCAAGAACTAATTTTACATTTTGCAAAGGCAAATGAGCAGCTCACATATTGTTTGAAATGGTATAGAACTATTAAAATTCATAAAATTTAACAAGGTCTCAGAATATAAGGGCAACATATAAAAATCAAATGTATTCTATATATTAATAACAAAGAATTCAAACTTGAATTTTAAACCTTCCTTTTTACAATATGAATGAAAACAAGGTGGTATGGGTTAGCCTGGTGATGGGTATTAAAGAGAACACGTACTGAATGGAGCACTGGGTGTTATATGCAAACACTGAATCATGGAACACTACATCAAAAACTAATGATGTAATGTATGGTGATTAGCATAATAAAAAAAGAAAACAAGGAATACTTAATTATTAATTTTAAAAATATATGTAAAAGACCTGTACATAGAAAATCACAGAACATTGCTGAGAAAATGTAAAGACCTAAATAAATTGAGAGATATACTATATTCATGGACTAGATGACTCAATATTATCAAAATTTAATTCTCTCCAAATTGATCTAAAGATTAAATACAGTCTCAACCAATATCCCAGCAGACGTCTGTAGGAACCGACATGAACTTTTAAAGTGCAAACTATTTCTAGAATAGCCAAAACAATTTTGAAAAGAAATAAAAAGAACTAAATTGAATATTTATGCTATCTAATTTTGAGATATGAAACTACAATCCTCCGATGTAGGCTTGTGACCTTCAAATCACAGAACCCCAGTATCTATGAAATGTCTGTCTTACCCCGAAGCATATAGAGGGAATCAAATAAAATAAACCCTGAGGGCACTTGGAAAAAAGATTCAAGGCATTGTGTTATTAAGTCTGAACATATAGATCAATGAAACAGAATATAGTGGCCAGAAACTGGCCATTGATTTTGAAACACCCTGAAAGTAATTTAATGGAGAAAGTATAACCTTTTCAAAAGGGTATAGGAGCAACTGAGTACCCACATTAAATAAACAAACAAACAAACAAACAAACAAAACCAATGACCACATCACACCATACCCCAAAATTAAACTTAGGTGGAGCATGTACCTAAATTGTATCCTTAATAGAGCACAGACCTAAACCAAAACTTCTTGAGAAAAATATAGACGAAATTCTTTGTTAGAATGAGACAGGACAGGGTTTCTTAAGCAGGATTAAAAAGCACAACTTAAAATAAATTTATAGAATGGACTCTAGCTAAATTAAAATCTTTTGCTCTGCAAAAGATACTGTTAAAAGAATGAAAAGACAGGCCACATACTGGGAGAAAATATTTGTGAATCATAAAAAGATTTACTCTTTTAAATAGTATATCTGATGAAGATCTCATGGAAAGCAAACCCAATTTAAAAATGGCAAAAGATTTGAATAGACACTTCACAAAAAAAGGATACAGATAACAAATAAACATGTGAAAGCAAGTTCAACACCACGAGTCATTGGGAAAACACAAATTAAAAACACAATGAAATGTTGTTTTGCTGAAATATCATACCCACCAATAATAGAATGGTTAACTTAAAAAAAACCCTGATAATATTAAATGTGAATGTAAAATGGAACACTTCGTTTGGAAAACAATTTGACTGTTTCTTATAAAGTTAGATGTATACTTAGCATATGACCCAGCGACTCCATTCCTAAGTATTTACTCAAGGAAAAAATATAGGTTCACAAAAACTATAGGTACACAAAAGACCCATACACAAATATTCACAGCCAGTTTATTCACAGAGGTAAAAAAAAAAAAAAAAAAAAAAAAAAAGGAAACAATCCAAATTTCCATCACCGAGTGAGTAAAAGAGAAAGAGGACAATTCTCAGCAATAAAAAGTAATGGTACAGAAAACATTAGGCTGAGTGAAAGAAGCCAGAAACAAATCACACATAAAAACTCTAAAGGTTGAATTTAATCTGTTATGAGAGGATGCAGATTGGTGATTGTCTAGGACAAAAAAATGCAAAGGGGTGGATAGGGCAAAAGAAATATCAAGAGATTCTGCCTTCTCTGATATGATTCTTCTCTAATATTGTTAGACCAATATTATCCTTTATCCTTTAGGATGAGAAGTCTTTCTCAGAGGCTCCTCAGAATTTAATTAATCTGCTCTACACTTTCTAGATGTATCCTAGATAAGTTTAAATTCCAGCAGTGAATGCATGGTAAGTTCAAATCGGAATACCATTGACATGGTTACATAACAGTGTTCTGCTTAAGAGAAATATCCCAAGACACCTTGAACATTACTCTGAATGAGCACTGGGGCTGCAGGAAACCTACCACATAGTAGGGTGAACTCCAGGGACAAGACTGTGACCAAACAAGTATGTACAAAAGAGGACCTTAACACAGAAAAGTGATTTACTCTTTTAAAGGAAGGAAAGACAGGGTGCCTCAGTGGCTCAATTAGTTAAATGTCTGACTCTTGATTTCTGCTCAGGTCATGATCTCAGGGTCCTGGGGTTGAGCCCCAAGTCAGGCTCCCTGCTCAGTGTGGAGTTTACTTTTCCCTCTGCCCCTCCCCCCTGCTCATGATCTCTTACTCTCTCTCAAATATATAAATAAAATCTTAAAAAAAAAAAAGAAAGATTCTCCCTGCTCAGTTGGGAGTCCGACCCTCCCACCACGCGCCCCCCTCCCCGCAAGCATGCTCTCTCTCTAAAATAAATAACTAAATCCTCAAAAAATAAAATAAAGGAGGGAGAGGGGATTTTTATTACAATAATTTTCACATTCTAATACTATAACTCCATATTAATATTCTAAAGTAAGTTTTTACTCCAAAAATTAAAGTTTGGGGAATATTTCAGAGTATAAGTATAAAGCAACTTCTGTCTTAATTTCTATTGATTTATCATTGATGTTAGTAGGTCCTATCATTATAGTAATAAATACTAAATGCACAAACCATCAAATAATTCTACCTAGAATAATCTGAATAAAATCTGCAATAAGACACTTAAAAAATGATTTCTAAGCTAGTAAAAACAAATCTATGTTAGCAATATTAATGTCACAGGATTTTTGTACAAATAACTCCTAAATAAAACGTTTTTCCTTTGCCAGTGAAATGTGTTTTCTAAACCATTCCTTGAGTACCCAAAATTCAATGGTAAAATGCATATATTACCTGATCTTTCTTCTTGAAACCTCTTTTATCCTTATCATCAGTATTCTCATTAGTTTACCATTTTAAAAATTTGAACTTAAACCACCTGTTACTTTCTAAATCCTATTGTGTTAATTTCACATAACTTAACTTTCCACTTTCTTTTCTTCTCATCAGTAAAATATTCATTATATTCTTACCTTCACATAATTCTCAAAATTCCCTTTGTCCAGTCATTTCTGTGTAAAGTTTGCTCTTAACTTTCTTTACAATTATTTTTGTATGCTCACTGTTTGGGCCCAATTATTTTTCTTTCTGAAATTCCATCAATGACAAATTGTTATCATTTAAATGAAATGCAATCTTCTGCCAGTAAATGTCAAGGACCTTTATATCCTTTATATTTACACTTTATATCCTCTTCCGTATTGGCTTTTAAAAATCCTACTTTATACACAACTTAGCATGAAGCTTTCTTTCAAGGTGAGTACTCAGGAGCTGTCTCCTCATCCATCTGGGTGCCCCCTTCACAAAAGCATTCCTCATTAGGACTAATTCCTCAAAATGTGGCCACAGTGAAATGAGAGTGCTGATTTGATCTGTTCAGGCTTTGGCTTTCGTTGGCAGCTCTGACAGAAATTCAGACTTTGAGCAGCGTGGGCAAAGTAGAAGCAGCAATTTGCTGTTCAATCTGAAGTTCAGTCAGTTGCTAAAAAAAAAATCTCTCATTAAGACTTGTTCATATAAGACAGATGATTAAGTCACTTATAAACTTTCAGTTCTGATTTTATTTTGTCTTCTGGTATATATTTAGTTTTAAAGGCAATAATGTGGGTGCCTGGGTGGCTCAGTTGGTTAAGCGACTGCCTTCGGCTCAGGTCATGATCCTGGAGTCCCTGGATCGAGTCCCGCATCGGGCTCCCTGCTCGGCAGGGAGCCTGCTTCTCCCTCTGACCCTTCCCCCTCTCATGTGCTCTCTGTCTCTCTCATTCTCTCTGTCTCAAATAAATAAATAAAATCTTTAAAAAAAAAATAAAGGCAATAATGTCCTTTTTCTCCCTCTTTAGCCCTATCTCATCTTTATTCAGCAGCAAGTGTGCTGAAAACATGTACTCATTTAATTTCTAGACGTATTTCTGCTTTGTCTCTTAAGGAGTAGTAGGATTTTAAAAGGTATTTTTTTAAAATACTTTTCTTTCTCATTCTGTCACAGATGAAATAGTGCCTATAATGGACTGGATGTTTGTGTTCCCCAAAATTCTTATGCTGCCCTAATCTCTACTGTGGCTATATTTGGAGACAGATCATCTAAGAAAGTAATTAAGGTTAAATGATGTCATAAGGGTAAGACCCTGATCTTATAGGGTTACTGCTCTTATAACAGAAACCAGAGAGATTCTTCTCTCATTTCCCCACAGAAGAGGAAAGGCCATGTGAGTACACAGCTAGAAGGTGGCCAGGAAGAGAGGTCTCACCAGAAGCCAACCATGATGGCACCCTGATCTCAGATTTTTAGCCTTCAGAACTGTGAAAAAATGAATTTCTGTTGTTTAAGACACCTAGTCTAGGTTATTTTGTTAGGGCAGCCCAAGCAAGCTAAGATGGTGCCTAAGTTCCTGTAGGCTATTTTTAAAGAATGGTATTTGTTAGGACCTAGCATCCTTGACCTTGTTCACTCATTCCACAGCCTGGCCTTATCATTTAGGGAAGTTTTTTTGTGTTTGTTTGTTTGTTTTATTTGGTGTGTGTGTATATATATGTATTTGACAACCAGGAAAACTAAGGATTTGATTTTTTTTTTAAGATTTTATTTATTTATTTGAGAAAGAGAGAATGAGAGACAGAGAGCACGAGAGTGAAGAGGGTCAGAGGGAGGCAGACTCCCTGCTGAGCAGGGAGCCCGATGCGGGACTCGATCCCAGGACTCCAGGATCATGACCTGAGCTGAAGGCAGTCGCTTAACCAACTGAGCCACCCAGGCACCCAGATTTGATGTCTTGAAAGCCACTGAAGTCTATTGATTACCTGGACTTGTCCACAGAGAAGAGCCATTCAGCCTTGTCCATGGCAGACCTAAACAGTATATAATAGTAAAGTACGCTAAGTAGTCCCAAGCACATACAGAAGCCTTGACTTTACCACACAGGTGGTAAGGCAAGGAGAAAAAGAATAAGGAAAAAGATTATGTGCAGAGAGAGTATTTTTACTGCTGTTTGGCAGGGGTCACATTTTGATAATATGCTGACTGGAGTTACACTCTGCCCCTGGCTACTCAGCATCTTATCTAGCTCCCTCCTGAAAAATCTCCCATCAGACAGGCCTGGGCATTTATAAAAGCTTTTTGCACAGGTACTCTACTGGTTCCCTAATGTTTTCTGGAATCTCTTAACAGAGAAGGGATTGACCAAGGTCTACATTCTTGCTTTTCTGAAAATTAACAGTATGCTGCTTGGGAGTATATTTGATTTTTCCTGATAACAAAATTCACGTTTTTTACATATAAGGAGCTCCAAGTAAATCATGTCATTGTGACAAAGTTTAGAGATTTTTAATTCAGCACACGTGAACTTGCTGAGAATTTTTGGTAAAATACAGTAAAGTGTTGCTAACATACACTACAGGGTCTCAGGAGAACTTTAAAGTGATTAGAATACTTTTTCCCTGTTTGTCAGTTTTCTGTGTGTTTTTCTATTTGTAGGACTCCAAAACTTTTCTATTTATCTCAATCAGTTCTCTTTAGTGTCCCCTGTGGATCTGAGCTTGGTTAGTGAACTTTTTCCTTTTCTAAAATATTAGTGTCTACCTTCCTATATGCACAACCTAGAAAAAGAAATTGTACAGATGATCACCTGAAAAAAAGAAACAACTTTAAAAACACATGAAGATTTGGTGGAATTATTTAAAAATTCAGATATATCTTCTGAAAAGATATTAAACATAATTTACTTTGAAAGAAACTTAGATTTGCATTTCCTCTTGTAATACAAGGAAATTCTAATTGGCAGCTTTTGTGGTTTAAATTTCAAGAAGTGATAAAAATTGCTTTTTTATTCAAGGTATTCTATTGTTCATTTGGGTTTGGGTTCACTATATACAAATAAACAGGACAATATTGTACCCTGACAATAAGGAATTATAAGGGGATGAAAAACAAATACACTATAAAATTAAAGTGTAAAAATTCTTGACTCTAGGTATGTTCACAATAATTTACCAAGGTTTGTTAATATGTAGAAGTACAAGTAATGAAATGACTCAATTTTAGTGTTATCATCCCAGGTTTATTGTTCTTGCTGGTAAATAACTAGGTGAAAAATAAACTTTATCTAGGAATACAAGGAAAATTAGAATACATTTTGGTATAATTTTCCAGAGGGAAAAAAGAAAGCAAGATAACAGTCTTAATTCAAATTCAAAGAAGGTTATAATTGATGTAATTTTCAGAGGTGTTTCTAGCAAGCATCACTTCTGGGCTGAGAATATAGAAGAGAACAAGGTGAATAATATTAAAATGTTTAATTATAGTTCACTGGATTAAGGACTCATTTATTCAAAGAAAAGTGAGAACCATCATTTAGGCTACATTTTCTATTTCATCTTCCTGGGATGCAGATAAACTTAACCTTAGAACAATATTATCAGTGAAGCTAGCTCTGAAAATGCACTCTCTGCTTTATATGGTCACACAGAAATTAGAACTGTTTTCATGTGTCATTTCTTTAGTAGATGAGATGGAAAATTAATTTAGAAACAAAATTGCATAAAAAGTTGGATCTACCACTATTTTATTCTATAAGTTAATATTTAAAAATAATTTAATTCGTTCTATGAATAAGCATTTTTATCTGAATAGTATCAGAGGTGTTATTAGAATACATTTCATCTATTTTTCTATTACGATTTTTTGTCAGTCTGTAATTATATAACCACACTAAATTTGTTAAATATTTTCTGCCATTAGTTTAGTAAAGCAAAGAATACAAAAATAGAGTTTATCTTTGTACTAGCCTTATGCAAGGTCCAAATGAATTTCCTCCTGTTGATAAAATTTTACAAGGAAAATTAGTTTGAAAGAAGACAGACTAACTGGTAAATATGACATACAAGAATTCTTAATCGAACTTGTCACTTGAAACTGGTAACCAAGCAAATTCACTTATTCTGTAATGCATCATAACTTATGCAAGATCATATTGACAGAAGATATTTTCTGTAAATAGAAGAGATCTGAAGGCCGATAGTCTACAATGAGATGGATAAGATAAACACTAATTTGTTATGACAAGAGATATCATTATTGTATCAAAGTTGTTCTACAAAGGGTATATTGCTGTTTACACTGAGATTGTTTCTCATAATTTAGATGGTGATAAATGTATCGGTAATAACCAAGTGAAATTGAGGAGAAATTATCAGATATATATAACTAGGCTTGCCATATTATAGACAAGTGGCATCCTATTGGCTATAACTCATCCAAAACAAATGGTAAAATGTCAAAGAACTAAATATCTATAAAATAGACCTCTTCCAAAGTCTTCCTGACTTAAAATTAGTATTAGTTACTGCATCTTTGATTTTTCTTTTGTTTGTTTTTGATTTGTTAACCAAATTATATTCCCCTTTCAATAACAAACACTCACGACAAACACGCAGCACAGAAATCTAAGACAATATCCTTTACTGTCATCTATTCCCCCATCCCTCCTCCCATAATATATGCAACTCCAAGACCATGAAGGAAATGGTCAAAGAGATACACTTGACAAAAACTTCAAGTGCTCCTGAAAATTTAGGAAAGGAGTTTTTCATAAGCCAAAAATTCCCAGAAATTCTTGTGCCTAATGATAGTGATCTGAACAAGGAAACACTCAGGCTTAACTAAAAAATCCTTGATGCTGAGACGAATAGCATCCTGAGAAGTGAGTAGAAGGATATGACAAAAACCTCACAACCCCAATGTGAAGGTGTTAGGGCTGGAAAGAAATGCGAGTCATGAGGCTTACGTGAGCCCTACACCTGGAATCCTTTTCCCACTGAGGCTTAGATAATATGACAGTTTCATTGGAGGGCCTTAGATTTCTGCAGCAACCACAGTCACAGAAAACTTTGAACAATGGGACTTCTCCCTTGTTGATGGGCAGACGTCCCCTGCAGCACCTGTATAAAACACAGAGAAGATAAAAACAGAGAAATCACTGGCTCTATTGCAGTATTGTATTTCAGATTACACAGGAACCTCTATAAAATTCAATCTCTGAGGTAAATTTACATCAAACACCCATCCAGATTAACCTTAAAGAAAAAAGGTGTTAAAAGCAGAGAGAGACAGTGAAAGTAAACAATGAATGTCTGTTTATAGAAAAACATGAAGTCTGAAGTAATCCCCCTCATTTAAATATTGGTAGTATTGTGCAGCAGTTAAGAGTATAACTCTTCAAATAAAATATATTCAAAATCTAGATCCTCCACTTACTAGTTGTATAATCATAGGGAACATATTTCATGTTTTTGCCTTTTTCCTTGTATATTAATTTCATCAGGTATTTCCTCTCTATTTGTCAAGAAACAAAAGAAACTCTGAAAGCCCATATTGTCTTTCATCTGTGACCATATTATACTAATACACATAAGGCTCACACATCCCTTGTTTTGTTCCATTTCCTACTAACTCCAACACATAAAACGATTGCACTATGTTCTATGAAATGTGTGTTCTGTAAAAGAAGCATTCCTATTTCCTCAACCTCTTCTCTGAAAATGGTCTTCATCATATTGCCCCAACAGAAGCCACCATTTAAAATAGATGTAGGTGAAAGCTGTAGGTGTTGTTGTTATTTCTTTATAAAATGAAATATCTTGAAAAGGTTTTCCTTTAACTATGTCTAATTCCACTTCTCATTTTCTCATGAGTGTACTTTAATCAGGTTTTCACCATGTGATTCCACTGAAACTGCTTTTGTCACAATCAACAATAACTCAACATTACCAGATACAGTGTTTGATTATCAATCCACATTTTATTTGATCAATAAATAACATTTTAAACAATTTATCACTCTTCTCTTCTTGACATTTTTTTTCAGTTAGGTTTTAAGACCAAACATTATTTCCTAATACTCATTTTATCCTTTCTCCATCTCCTCTCAAGTTTCTGCTCTTCTTCCTTAGACCTCTTATCTTCTCTAAATACACATACTGTCTTGGTAATTTCATCTGATATCATGGTTTTAAATACTCATATTTCCTAAATTTCCAGACCAGACCTCACTCCTGAAATCCAAACCAATATGTATAACTTTTAATTTAACAGTACCCCTTTAATGGCTAAGATAACTCCAAGTCAAAAGGACTAAATCCAAAATTCTCATCCTTCCCAACTCTTCTTATTTTCAACCTCCCTTAGCAATTCATCATTCTAGTTCCTTAAGACAAAACAGCTATAGTCTTTACTGATTCTGGTTTTCCTCACAACATAAGATCTAATTCATCAACAAATGCTATTGATTCTACTATAAAAATATGTCCAAATCTTACCACCTTTCACTATATCCAATACTACCACCTTGGTCCAAGCCATTGTCTTGATTATTTAATTAATTAAATAGTGTACCTTCTTCAAGTAAGAAGCAAAGTAAGATCAACCTAGCATCTAGTCTCAACACAGTGACCAATGTGCTACTTCTAAAAAAATAATTTATATCTGGCCACCCTTCTGTAAAACCCCTATAACTGGCTTTCAGTTTCATTCAGTAAATGTCATTTTCCCAACCATGGCCTAAATGTCCTCATATTCTTCTGGCTGTGATACCAACTGGACCTCATCTCTTATTATTTATCTCTTACTACTCTTCTTAAATTAGTAGGAAATGAGAACTTATACATTTTGATTTTATACAATCTCTAGTGGGGGTGAGGGGTGGAAATTTGGCAGTGGATAACAAAGAAAGTTGAATGTGGTTATTCCATGACCAAGTAATTACTTGCAAATAACTTGCTAAATGAGCACCATAGCTACCTGAGGAAATGTTAACCTGATTTCTAAAAGCATCTGGGTAACCTATTTAGCTGCAGTTACTCAATATTAAGCTCATAAATGTTCTTGGATAAGTCTGAGTGTGTCTGGGAGAAAGGCAGATGGCAAAATTGAGTTTATGTCTAAGTATTCTCCAAACTGTACACTAATATACATATTTGGCATTGTATAAATGCAATTTGTACTATATCTGTCCCAGTAAGTTAGTCTCTAGCATGTATTCAAACAGCCTATGTATAGAGAATTCACCTAGCTTTATGTCTGAAAAGAAGGCTTAGCCTAAAGAAGTAGATAGTTCTAAAAGTTCAAGTGTAAATCTCATTTTCAAAGCTGTTATTCTCCACACTGTACACCTACTGGCTAGCTATAAACTCCTTGACACAGCTTTGAGCTTTGCTGACCTCTATGCAGTTAATTTCAAATGTGCTTTCTTCTTCAGTGTCCTTAAATATGCAAACATATTTGACTTACACAGACAGTTTCTAGGCCTAGATTTTCTTTTAGTCCTTTTCTACTATTTACATTTCTCACAATCATTTTCATCAAGAAAAGGGATTAATGCAAAAATACCAAAATCATTTTATCCATTTTCCTTGGAGAGTGAACAGGAATAATGACAAAAGAGATGATATTGTGGCGACTGTTTGAGATTTATATATTGAGATAGTCTAGGGTTATAGACAAATGACAAGAGAAAAAATCTATCAAGGATGTAGGAAAATGATACTTTTAGTAACTGCTAACTGGGGAGGGGGAAACTGAAAATAAAAAAGAAGGTGAAAGTTTTATAGTAGTTTTGTGTTGCTTACTGTATTATTTACTAAATATTGCCTATTAAATATAATAATGTTTATACTAATATATTAGTAGTACCACATTAATAATATATCACAATTATTTCATTCTTCTATGGGAAGGAAACAGATTGAGAAAGGGTCTCAGGGCTCATGGATGCTTTGCTCTCCAGTGCCCTCTATGGATCTAGTCAAGGAATATAGTGGGAGGAACAGTTTCCCCGAAAGACAAAACCAAAGCCACAGAGAATAACGGACTGGGGAATTACTTCCAAGGAGCAGAAACAGGGCTACATAGACAAAATATTGGAGAATCATTTTTCTCTTGACTCCTGCATGTGAGCGAGTGAGGGCCAAATAAGTTAGTCCTTTATATAATAAATAGGTAAGAGCTGTTTTATTTGCACAGAGTCTCAATTTGATGTGGCATTCAATGCACGTTTTGTTAAGCCAGACTGTTTAGTGAGAGAGGTGCGGGACTTCATTCTTGCCATTATTAAAACTGTTTAAGTTGAGAACTCATCATGTTCAACATTAAGGGGAAATTTTGCTCAAAGACCTAACTGCAGGAAAATGGGAGATGCCTTTTGAAGTAGTACATTACAATTGAGGGCAATTTTTAAATGGATAAATAACAATGTTCAAAGGTTACCCAGTTTTTCAAAAAATCATTGTAAAATTCCCTACTCATGTGCTCCAATGACAACTTTCTGAATTAGCCAAAAAGCATGGTTTACAGTGTTTGACTATTTGCTAGTTTACCTTTCATAGATTCAAATAACAAAGAAGATATTTTCTGACCTTAAATTCAAGGAAAAATGAACAAAAATGAAGATTATTTTAATAGTGTGATTAAGGGATGACTTGTTTTAAATACAGAAGATTGAACAGGATTTAGGAAAGTTGTAATAATGATTATGTTTTTGGATGAGTGAAGTTTGGGCATCCAAATTTATGGTATAAAAGAGGTGATGATATACATATGAGGTTCCAGTTGAGATCCCAAACCTCAGAATTATATTTGGGATAAATCATCATATAAATGATAATTCAGGCCATGGTAATAAATAAGACTTTCCAGGAACATTGTTAAAAATGAGAATCAGAAACATCCTCATTTGAGTGATAGATTGATGTAAGAGAAACCTGCAAAATAGTTTGAGAAGTGGAAGTCAATATGCTGTCACAGAAACCAAGGAAACAGAATTTAAGAAAGAGGAAGAATTAGCAATGTGAAATACACAGATAGTTAAAGGAAGATGAAACTAAGAGCAATCCATTTTAACAAGGAGGTCCTTGGTGACCCTGATGAGGGCAATTTCCTGGAAGTGGTGAGGGTTTAAGGCTAAGGAATTCTCAATAGTTGAAGAGATGGAGAAAGTGATTGTAGATAAATTTTTAAAATAATTTTGCCTGGGTGAGGGAAAAGTAAGAAAAAAATAGAAGGAAACATAGGTTCAAATAGTGACATTCTTTTCATTTATCCTTTCACATAGGACAGACTTGAGTGTGTTTAAATACTGACAGAAAGGATATACAAAGAATAAAAGGTTAATAAGAGAGGATACTTGTTGAAAAAGGGTAGCTGCTGAGGTGGACAGGATTAGCACATAGAGCAAGATGAGGCATAACAATTCAAACTTTAAAGTGGACTATCTAGGATGGATATAAGTGCAGGTGTGCTGGCAGGAGGTTCTCTTTCTTCTCTATGTCTTCTACCTCTATAATGTAGAGAGGAGGGAAAAAAGTATAGGTGAGGTATTTGTGAAGAACGAAGGCAATTGAGATACTGTTTGGGGAGAGTGTGTCTAATCTGGAACAGGTATTTTGGAAGATGAATGAAAGACATGAAAAAGAAATAAGAGAAGGATTTTCTGGAAGCATGGGGGACTCATCTTATTATAAAGAGCATGAATCTTAGTGACAATAATGTGATGGTAATTCCAGGAGTGTTCAGCAGCTTGGATGTAGGCTCTGAGAAAATGGACATTTAGATAAATCCAGTGTTGTGGATTTGTCAGAAAAGTGAGACAGGAAACCAGTGGGGAACAATTATATGGTTTTGGTGGTTTAAATGATCCTCAATTTAAATGAAGAGAAGGCAGAAATGGAGAAAATGAAGGCAGACTTTTAGTTGATAGAGAGTAAGTGAAGAAGTCAAAGGAGTGGAGACCCCACCACTTAGGAGATGACAAAGATGAAGATGTAGACAAAGAAGAAGATGAAGAAGAGGAGAAGTAGATGAGGAAGAAGAGCAGTAGGTGAAGGAGAGGAGGAGAAAGGAAAAGAAAAAAAAGTCAGCTGTAATGCAAATAATTGAGTAAGAAATCTGAAAGGAGAATAAGTGTGGACAGAGTGCAGAATGTCTGAGTTTAATATTTTGCAGGTGGTTCAGAGTCCAATATTTAACCATTGGTAAGGGTAAATGAAGTTCTGCGTGGAATGATATATTCTTGCAAATGAGAAAGTGAATGAACTAAGATTCTAATGTTCCAGTTCCCCAGACTGTTTATTCACCCTAACGAGAGAGAGGCAAGCCATAAAACTGGCAAAAAACAAAACCTAGAGTGCAGTGATAGCATTTGGAGCTTGGATCCAGGAGCAGACAAAGACTACTCAGAGCTGATATTAGGAATTTTCTTTGAAAGCACCAGAAGACCATTTGCTTAGACTAAGTAAAAGGAGTATTGTAAAGATACAAATCTGTTTACTTTAATCATAAATCAGACCTATAGTGAGAGACTCAAAAAGAGACAAGAACTAGAAATTTTCATGTCATCTGGATTTTCCTCCATACGTTTTATACCTCCTCTTTGTATGTTTTCTCTCTTCTTCTTTTCATAAAGGCTGGATTCTTCTGCTTTCTTACCCACCAAGAATTGGCACTTTAATATTCCCTGTAATCAAGCAATTATTGCAATAGCGGGCGGTGGAGATGCTCTGTGCAACATAAATCCTTCTTTAAAAGAAATCTAGATATTTAAACTAATAATAAACACACTTTTGAGTTCATAGCTAAATTTGAAATAATTTTAAAAAAAAATTCTTAGTAACCAGATTAAGAAGGAATTGAATTAAAAGGGATTGATGTGCTACTAAAACTGTAGGTACCTTGGAAGATGTTTGCTATATCATATGAGGAAGATGTTGAAATGAAAACACTAAAAGTATATAGGATCTTAGGGGGATGGGAGGGATGGGGTGGCTGGGTGATAGACATTGGGAAAGGTATGTGCTATGGTGAGCGCTGTGAATTGTATAAGACTGATGAATCACAGACCTGTACCTCTGAAACAAATAATACAGTATATGTTAAAAAAAAAAAAAGATAGTAGGAAGGGAAAAATAAAGGGGGGGGAATGAGAGGGGGAGATGAACTATGAGAGACTATTGACTCTGAGAAACAAATTGAGGGTTCTAGAGGGGAAGGGTGTGGGGGTATGGGTTAGCCTGGTGATGAGTATTAAAGAGGGCATGTACTGAATGGAGCACTGGGTGTTATATGCAAACAATAAATCATGGAACACTACATCAAAAACTAATGATGTAATGTATGGTGATTAACATAACATAATAAAATAAAATTAAAAAAATATATAGGATCTTAAAGAAATACGCCTACAGGATGTGTGTGTGTGTGTGTGTGTAAATTCCACTAGCTGGCAAAAGGTTATTTGAAGGAAACTTGTCTGAGAAGGATCTCAGATGCAAGTAGGAAACAAATCGCTTCTCTGAGAATTCCTTTTTTTAAAAAATAATTTATTTATTTGACAGAGAGTGAGGGAGCACAAGCAGGGGGAGCAGTAGAAGGAAGGGAGAAACAGGGTCTCCGCTGAGCAGGGAGCCCGATGTGAGGCTCGATCCCAGGACCCTGGAATCATGACCTGAGCTGAAGGCAGACGCTTAACCATCTGAGCCACTCAGGTGCCCCTCTCTGAGAATTCTTTTCTTTTAAGAGTTTATTTATTTATTTAACAAAGAGGGACACAGCAAGAGAGGGAACACAAGCAGGGGGAGTGGGAGAAGGAGAAGCAGGCTTCCTGCCAAGCAGGGAGCCCAATGCAGGGCTTGATCCCAGGACCCTGGGATCATGACCTGAGCCGAAGGCAGACGCTCAATTCTCTGAGAATTCCTAACAAATTCTCCAACCTCACGCATCTTGAGGTTTCACATATACATTTCTTGCATGGTACAGCAAATGATGGCCAATAGTTAAGAAAATGGTATAGATTGTTATCTTACTAAATACCTGGAAGAAGCAAAAATCCATTATCCCTGGAGAAACATTCTTACAGAATTCTTACAGAATTTCTAGATAAAGCCCAAATTAACATTCAGAATAAAAAGCACAAGAAAAAATAATACACCATGGGCAAGAGTCATCACTAAGACACTCGAATAGCAGATTCAGATTCAGATTTACACTGACCCAATGTATTGAAATGTAATGTAATAATAAAGAAATAAATGAGGAACTATGAAAAAGTAACAAAAGAACTGACTTTCCAAAATGACTACCAAGATTTTTTTTAAGATTTTATTTATGTATTTGAGAGAGAGAGAATGAGAGAGAGAGCATGAGTAGGGGGAGGGGCAGTGGGAGAGGGAGAGGGAAAAGCAGACTCCACTCTGAGACCAACTTGGGGCTTGATCCCAGGACCCCAGGATCACAAACTAAGCCAAAGGTAGACAATCAACTGAGCCACCCAGGCACCCTGACTACCAAGATTTTAGAAAGAATAAATAGAATTCTAAGAATGGTACATATACAAATACAAAGAATAGATTAAGAACACAAAGAATAGGTTAACAGCAGAATACACATGAAGAGAAAACTTGTGAATTGGGAAATAACTCTGAAGAAATTACTGTTAAGCCAGTTTACAGAGACAATGAGATAGACACTATAAAGGACAGATTAACAGATGTGGAAGGCAAAATGGTAAGGTGTGATTTATGGCTTCCAAAAATATTAAAAAAAAAAACAAATATGGAGGACTCACACAACCTAGTTCCAAAACTTATAATAAAGCAATAGTAATCAATACAGTGTGATCTTGGTAAAGAGATAGGTAATCGATCAATGGAAAAGAATAAAAATTAGAAGTAAACTAACATATGTATGGGTTTTTCACTTTCAAAGAAGTGTAATTGTTACTCAATGAAGAACGAATAATCTGTGCAAAACTGGACCTGGAACAATGAAGCATCCATATGCAAAAAAATCATACCTCACACAATACACAAAAATTAATTCGAAGTGGATCATAAAGTCAAACTTAAATCCTACAACTATAAAACCTCTGGCAGAATATGTAAAATAAAATCTTTTTACCTTGGGTTGGTAAAGGTTACTTAGATATAACAGTAAATACAATCTATTAAAGAAAAAAAATAATAAATCATACTTCATCAAAAATTCAGAGTTTTTGTTTTTCAAGAGTGACTTAACAGATTGTAATAAGACACAGAATGAGAAGTATTTGCAAACTATATATCTGATAAAATACTTGCATGTAGAATATATAAAGAACTTTAAAAAAAAAGAACTTTCCAAACTCAAAAATAAGAAAACACACAACTTAATAAAAACAGCAAAAAAATTGAAAAGACACTCCAACAATAAAATATATAGATTATAAATAAGTAAAATAAGTACATGAAAAGGTACAAATTGATACTACAATAAGATACCACTTTACACCTATTAGAATGACCAAAAAAAAAAAAAAAGCAAGCTAATAATATCAGTTGTGGGAAAAGATTTGGAGCAATAGGAATTCTCATACATTGGTGACTAAATTGCAAAATTGTACAATGATTTTACATAAGAGTTTGGCCTTTTCTTTAAAAGTTAATCCTAGGGGCGCCTGGGTGGCTCAGTTGGTTGGGCAGCTGCCTTCGGCTCAGGTCATGATCCTGGAGTCCCGGGATCGAGTCCCGCATCGGGCTCCCTGCTCGGCAGGGAGTCTGCTTCTCCCTCTGACCCTCCCCCACTCATGCTCTCTCTCATTCTCTCTCTCAATAAATAAAATCTTAAAAAAAAAATGAAAAGAAAATATGTATTTATACAAATCTTAATGTGAATGTTTATAGCAGTTTTTTCATAACCACCCAAAACTGGAAACTATCTAAATATCTTTCAACTGGTGAATGATAAACATACTGTGATAAATTTACATAACAGAATATTATTCAGTAATAAAAAATAAGATACAATTATTGGGACAGGACAACATGGATGACTTTCCAATGCATTATGCTAAGTTAAGGAAGCCAGACTCAAAAAGGCTACATAATATAAGAATACATTTATATGACATTCTTTAAAGACAAAATGAAAGGGAGAAAACAGGTCAATGGTTGTCAGAGATTGAAGGTTTGGGAAAGTTTAAACTACAAGCAAGAATAGAATACAAATTTTGGAGTAATAATGGATAATCTAATTAAGTTGATGTTTACACAACTGTGCCTTTGTTAAACTCACAAACTGTTCACTAAAAGGGATGAATTTCACTGTACTTATATTATATATGAATAAAACAAATGAAAAAATGTCTGATAATGTCTATAGTATTTGGGTTTAAATACATGATAGTGTTATTCTACCATTTTGATCTACAAAATGGTAATTTTATATGGCTAAACCTAAAACACTTCAAAACTTTTGATGCATCTAGGTCATGATTTGAACAAAATTTATAGCTCTTAATGCTTATTTTAGATAAAAGAAAGACTAAAACTTAAATAATTCAGCCTCCTACTTAATAAACTATGATAAGATATGAATAAATCATTAAATGCCAAGACTGATAAATTTGACATCTTAAAATAACTATTCATCTAAAGACACCTTTAAAAGGTGAAAAAAATTGCCCATATTTCAGAGAAAATATGCATGTCACATAAAGTTTAGAATATGTTATTTTCCCAAATATATAAACAAGTTCTACCAATCATAAGAAAAATTGCAATAATGTAGTGGAAAGTTGTGAACTGAAAATTCACCGAGGTGGAAATATGAATGGGCAATAGCACATGAAATGACACTTTTCCTGATATGAAATCAGCAAATGCAAATTAAAACTACAGGAATTTCCTTCTGGATATGACAAAATGTTATGTACAAGATTGATGCTTCTGTCACAAACAGAAAAATAGATTAAAACTCTTTGACTTACATTAAGATCTGCTGAGGCAGTCAGGGCTTGAGGAGCAAAATCCTTGAGAAAAACGGCACATTTTGTGTGTGTATTTGTTAAGCATGACATACTGGTATTGCCTTTGCCCTTGGATCATTGGACGATTTTTAATGGAAGCTGAGCATCAAGCCAAGAGGACAATCAGAAGGCAGTGCATAAGAAGCAGAGAAGCCACCAGACTTTTGGCAACCTCATGGGGATAAAGACACAAATACTAGAGTTTGAGGCCATGAAAGCAGTCAGGACTTGTAGAAAAGGGAAAATCTCAGAGAGAAGGGAAGTGTAGAGACATTAATGTGAGTAATGTTATAATCTGTTTCTCCTTTAGGCATTTGCCCACCTTTATGCTGCTACACATGGCAACCTAAGAAAACAGCAGAAGATAGCTGGAAGGCTGATAACTTTATGTACTATTACAGTACACAATTGAATATAAGGGACCCAGCAAAAAGGGTCCTGGTGAAAACCCTAGACTCTCGGTTGGAACACCTGGAGAACCATATGACTTAAAATTGGTGTAAAATAGTAACAGAAATAATCACTGAATAGATGGTAAAAGATGAGTTTGGACTTAGCAGACAACAGAAAACTAATACAGGATAAATCAAGGAGACACATAAAACACATACAAATGTCTACAGTCTGTGTAATTAAAGCTCTAGAAAAAGATAAGAAAGCAGAAGCAATATTTGAAGAGCTGGTGATTAAAAATTTGTCAGAACTGATGAGAGACAACAATCCACAGATACAAAAAAATACTATGAACCTAGTAAAATCAATGTAAAGAAATCCCAACCAAGCACATTTCATAGAAAACTTCTAAAAACAAAAGACAAAGGGAAAATATAAAGACTGACTAGAGAGCAACAGTAAGACAGCTGGCTTCCCAACAAAAACAAAATATAAAAGCAAAAGATAATTGCTTTTATAGAAGATAATATAGATAATACAGAAGATAATAAGATAAAGTACTAAATAAAAAGAACTGCCAAACTAGAATTGCAAATCAAATGATAATGTCCTTCAAAAGTGAAGATGAGATGAAGGTAATTTCAAACAAATAAAATTTGAGAGATTTCATTGCTAGCATGCTAACATTAGAACAAATAACAAAGAAAGGTATTTTGTTGTGTTTGGTTTGGTTTTCCTCAGAGAGAAGGAAGTTTATCCTAAGAAGAAATACAAAAGTAAATGAAGGGGCACCTGGGTGGCTCCATTGGTTTTATGTCCAACTCTTGATTTCGACTCAGGTCATGATCTCAGGCTTCTAGGATCAAGCTCTGGTGTCTCACTCCTAGCTCAGTGGGGAGTCTGTTGAAGAGTCTCTTCCTCCACCCTCCCCCACTTAAATGAATAACTAAATCATTAAAAAAAAGGTAAATGAAATAACAAATAGCTGAACAGGAATGGAACTAGTAATTATGTGACTATGTCTTAACAACTGTATAAAATAAATAAAAATAAATATCAAATAGTGTTGTACACATGTATATATGAGCAATGCATTTTAAATGCTAAACAATAATGTCACAAAACGCAGGAGGGTGTAAAAGGCACAAAATTTCTGTATTCTTAACAATGTTTCTAATTACATTAAGGATGTATAAAGTAATCTCAAGGCAACAAATAGAAGAAGAATAAAAGAATGATTTCTTCATGAGCTTATTGCAGAAAAATTCTAAAAATATTTGAATATTGCTGATGAGGAGGAAAAATGGCATAAAATGGGGACAAAGAAAAAACTGTTCATTGATAGACATAAATCTAGTGTATTGAAATTGCTTATCAATTTATGAAATCTAACTCTGAAATATAGTAACTTGAAAATAACAACAATAATGACATGGATGTCATAGTTATCATATTCACAAACTTTTCTTGCTAAGAAAGTCTTGAAAACTATTAATATAGTTATAGAATAATATAGAAAAATATAAAATAGATTAAAACTCTTTGACTTACATTAAGATCTGCTGAGGCAGTCAGGGCTTGAGGAGCAAAATCCTTGAGAAAAACGGCACATTTTGTGTGTGTATTTGTTAAGCATGACATACTGGTATTGCCTTTGCAATACAAAACAAGGCATCTTAGAAAATGAGTTTTGTATGGAACTTTAGGATTAATCCACTTCCCTCACTTGAGACCAAGAAAGTCAAATAAAATATCCAAGATCACAATGCTAAATAATGAAATAGAACTTTAAAAAAACTGGTGTTCTTAAGATTTACTTTCAGGCGTGCGGCGCCTGGGTGGCTCAGTTAGTTGAGTGTCCGATTCTTGATTTTGGCTCAGGTCATGATCTCAAGGTCCTGAGATTGAGCCCTGCGTGGAGCCCTATGCTGGGCTCCATGCTTGGTGAGGAGTCTGCTTGGAGATTTTCTCTCAGCCCCTCCCCCTGCTCATGCTCTCTCACTCTCTCTCCTCTCTCTCTCTGTCCCTCAAAATAAATAAATCCTTTAAAAAAGATTTACTTTCAGTCCTAGGCAATAATTTGTTATATAACAACATAATAAGAATATTTCCATTAACATTTATAGAATATTAATCACCAGTAAAATTATTAGACTAGACTCAATTGCCATTTGAATGAGGTCATCCAGAACTTTTCTTTCAAATAAGAATGTGCTTCCAAAGAATACACATAGTTTTGAAATATTTTTACAATGAGTTATGGAAAGAAATACATTGTACGCACAAATACCCAAAAAAGTATTACTAAAAAATTTCCAGTGAAAAATTTTACCTATATAATATATATGACACATTGTGCCATTTTCTGTTCTATCCTAGTGTGCTATTTCATTTGTATAAACATGCTTGTCATCCCACTAAATTCATTTAAGGATGCACTGAATGGTTTGAGACCTGCATTGGAGAAACAGTGCTTTAGATACAATCATTTCTCAAATTGTTTAATAGACTCAAATGGTTTACAGTGTCTTTTTCAGCTTTGGAGTTTAGGTTTAATGCCCCCAAAACTGCATCACTCTCTTCTTTGTCTCTTCCTCTCCCCCCCCCCCCTCTCTCTCTCTCACACACACACACACACACACACACACACATATGAGTCAAGCTTCAGTGGAGACCATGTAAATAAGAGATAAACTTTTATTTCTAAATAAAATCTTTGGGCTTTGTGTTATAGGCTTGTTAATTTAGACTTGTTTGTTAATTCTAGGTTTGTTAATTTGTTAATTCTAACTAATAGGTTTGTTAATTCTAACTAGTAGAAGGACCCTAAAGTTCTGAGAATCTAGGTCACCAGAAATTTCAGTAATCTTAACCATTGGGTTATCACTAGGATTGTGGTCAAATAATGATTATCTGTAGATCTGATGACTTCTTGTTGAGAAATGCTTGTAGAGAAGAATTTTTGACAATCTTTCTTTTTGTAAAAGAAAGTTCATTAATCAATGCTTAATTTTATGTGTAAATTCCACTAACAACAAGAAAAAGGGCCTTTAAACTGTAAGGATTTAATAAAGGTCTATTTGTAAAGTATTTCCAAAATGTTACTTAGATAAATTCTGCACATTATGAATGAAAGAACAAAAGTCTTGATCTAATAGTGATTGAACTTTAGAGTGGCAACAAAAATTCTGAGACAAGTGTCATGAGGATAATTTTTAATAACTATAAGATTGTTACATGAAATGGTATTTCTGTGATTCATATATCTGACCTCATTAGTTTTATATTTCAGGTTATTGATGTATTTGTAAAATTTTTTAAAAACATATTAATTGTTTAATGAAGTGTAAAATGATCAATCTTCATTAAACTGACATAAAATAATAAATAAAATTAATTTATTTTTTTTTCTCAGCTTTATCATTGGTTAAAGCCATCCAATGTGACACAGAAATCTACTGTTAAGCAAGATGAAAACTCAGGAAGTCACTTGTTATCAATTAAATATTAAATTAAAAACATTGAGTTCAAAATTAGAATCAGTTAAAATAGGCTCTTGAAGAATTTTTAAGAAGAAAGCTTTTAAAATCATAACAGATTTTTTAGGCCATAGACTAAAAAATAAACATTTTTTTTACTTTGTATCTCTTTATAATATTGGTTAGAAAAACAGTTCTTCTAGAGGTAACTGTCTGCACCAGACTCTCTAAGCAGTTGTTGGGAAATTCAGAGGGCTTACTATTTAAATTTCCAGAGCAAACTTTATGCTATGACTTCTGTGTTTAACATGATTGAAACTTGAAAAAACAGACACAGCCTTTAAGGAAGTCCAACCCTAGTTCTTCTTTAAGTTTCCAGAAATGATTATGATGATTTTGAGAGAAGAAAGGAGATAGAAATCTTTTCCTAGCTGAATGCTAAATCATCGCCTGGGTATTTGTAATTCTGGAGGGTGAACCACTTAAAACAATGGCCTGTGAATAAGAGATATCTGCAACAGATTGGGTATTTTCAACTGTTCTAACAGAAAGCCCAACATTCAGTGGCTTAATAATTTTTTTTTGAATCAAATAAAAACTATTTTAATTAGTCTAAATTTCACTCTGCCCATTTCTAAAATGTATTCAGGAATTTACACGAAAATGATTTTAATGGCCACTGGCTTAAATTTATTTTAAAATATTTATTTTCTTATTTAAATAATTTATTTTAATTTTAATTAACATTCAAAGATGTTAATTTTTAAAGTTTTGATTTAAATTCCACTGTAGGTAACATACAGTGTAATATTAATTTCAGGTGTACAATATAGTGATTCAACACTTCCATACATCACCTGGTGCCCATCACATATTTCACCCATCTCCCCACCCACCTCTCCTCTGATAACCACCAGTTTGTTCTCTACAGTTAAGAGTCTGTTTCTTGGTTTGCCTCTCTCTCTCTTTTCTTTTTCCTTTGCTTGTTTTATTTCTTAAATTCCACATATGAGTGAAATCATATATTTGTCTTTCTCTGATTGACTTATTTCACTTAACATATTACTCTCTAGCTCCATCCATGTTGTTGTAAATGGCAAGATTTCATTCTTTTTATGGCTGAATAATATTCCAGTGTGTGTGTGTGTGTGTGTGTGTGTGTGTGTGTGTGTGTATCACCTCTTCTTTATCCATTCATTAATCCATGGACACTTGGGCTGCTTCCATATCTTGGCTATTGTAAATAATGCTGCTATAAACACAGGGGTTCATGTATCCCTTTGATTTAGCTTATGATTTTAGTTTTGTATTCTTTGAGTAAACACCCAGTAGTGCAATTACTGGATCATATGGTAGTTCTATTTTTAACTTTTTGGGAAATCTCCATACTACTTTCCAGAGTGGCTGCACCAGTTTGCATGCCCACCAACAGTGCAAGAGGGTTTCCCTTTCTTCATATCCTTGCTAACACCTGTTGTTCCTTGTGTTGTTAATTTTAGCCATTCTGACAGGTGTGAGGTGATATCTCATTGTAGTTTTGATTTGCGTTTCCCTGATGATGAGTGATGTTGAGCAACTTTTCATGTGTCTGTTGGCCATCTGTATGTCTTCTTTGGAGTAATGTCTATTCATGTCTTCCGCCCATTTTTAAATTAGATTGTTTTTTGGGTGTTGAGTTGTATAACTTCTCTATACATTTTGGATACTAATAACCCTTTATTAGATATGCCATTTGCAAATATATTCTCCCATTCCATAGGTTGCCTTTTAGGTTTGTTGGTTGTTTCCTTCACTGTACGGATGCTTTTCATTTTGATAAAGTTCCAATAATTTATTTTTGCTTTTTTTCCCCTTGCCTCAGGAGACATATCTAGTAAGAAGTTGCTACAGCCAATGTCAAAGAAGTTTTTGCTTGTATTCTCCTCTATGATTTTAATGGTTTCCTACTTAGGTCTTTAATCCATTTTGAGTTTATTTTTGTGTATGATGTAAGAAAGTGATCCAGTTTTATTCTTTTACATGTTGCTGTACAGTTTTCCCATTACCATTTGTTGAAGAAGCTGCCTTTTTCCCATTGGATATTCTTTCCTGCTTTGTTGAAGATTAATTGACCATATAGTTGTGGGTTCATTTCTGGGTTTTCTGTTCTGTTCTATTGATCTATGTGTCTATTTTTGTGCCAGTACCATACTGTCTTGATCACTACAGCTTTGTAATATAACTTGAAGCCCAGAATTGTGATGCCTTTAGCTTTGCTTTTCTTTTTCAAGGTTGCTCTGGCTATTCAGGGTCTTTGTGGTTCCGTAAAAATTTTAGGATTATTTGTTTCCATTCTGTGAAAAATGCTGTTGGTATTTAATACAATAGGCGTTGTATTAAATGTGTAGATTGCTTTGGGAGTATGGACAGTTTAACAATATTTGTTCTTCCAATCCATGAGCATGAGATATCTTTCCATCTTTCCATTTCTTTTTGTCATCTTCAATTTCTTTCATCAGTGTTTTATAGTTTTCAGAGTACAGATCTTTCACTACTTTGGTTATGTTTATTCCAAGGTATCTTCTTTTTTTTGGTCTAATTGTAAATGGGATTGATTCTTTAATTTATCTTTCTGCTGCTTCATTATTGGTGTATAGAAATGCAACAGATTTCTGTACGTTGATTTCGTATCCTGTGACTTTAGTTAATTTGTGTATCAGTTCTAGTAGTTTTTTGGTGGAACCTTTCAGTATATAGAGTATCATGTCATCTGCAAATACTGAAAGTTTTACTTCTTCCTTGCTGCTTTGGATGCCTTTTATTTCTTTTTGTTGTTTGATTGCTGTGGCTAAGACGTCCAGGACTATGTTAAATAACAATGATGAGAGTGGATATTCCTGTCATATGAAAAGCTCTCAGTTTTTCCCCTTTGAGGATATTAGCGGTAGGTTTTTCATAGATGGCCTTCATTATGTTGAGGTATGTTCTTTATAAATCTGCTTTGTTGAGGGTTTTTATCATGAATGGTTGTTGTACTTTGTCAAGTGTTTTTTCTGCACCCATTGAAATGATCATATGGTCCTTATCCTTTCTTTTACTAATGTATTATATCACATTTATTGATTTGTGAATATTGAAACAGCCTTGCAACCCAGGAATAAATCCCACTTGATCACAGTGAATGATTTTTTTTGGAAGTTTTCCTTCCTTTTCTATTTTTTGGAACAGTTTGAGAAGAGAGAAAACACAACCAACCTACGCTTATAGAAATAACAACGAACATCACAGAAATACAGACAATTATAAGAGAATATTAGGAAAAACTATATGCCAATAAATCGGACAATTTGAAAGAAATGGATAAATTCCTACAAACATATAAACTACCAAAACTGAAACAGGAAGAAATAGAAAACTTGAACAGACTGATAACCAGCAAAGCAATGGAATGTGTAATCAAAAAACTCCCAACAAATAAAAGTTCAGGGACAGATGGCTTCACAGGTGAATTCTACCAAATATTTAAAAAGAGTTACTATCAGGCGCCTGGATGGTTCAGTCAATTAAGCATCTGCCTTCAGCTCAGGTTATGATCCCGTGGTCCTGGGATTGAATCCCACCACAGGCTCTCTGCTCAGCAGGAAGTCTGCTTCTCCCTCTGCCCCTCCCCTCTGCTTGTGCTAGCTCGCTATCTCTCTCTCAAAAATAAATAAATAAAATCATGTAAAAAATAAATAAAAAAACAAAAAGAATTAGCATCTTTTCTCTTCAAACTATTCCAAAAAATAGAAAAGGAAGGAAAACTTCCAAATTCATTCTATAAGGCCAGCATTACCCTGATACCAGAACCAGATAGAGACTCCACTAAAAAAGAGAACTATATGCCAATATCCCTCATGAACACAGATGCAAAAATTCTCAATAAAATACTAGCAAACTGAATCCAACAATACATTGAAATAATCATGAGATTCTGGAAGTGATCAATCTCTGGACCAATTATTTTCAAGGGATAATTTTTTTAGGTTCTATCTTTCTAGTTAGAGATCAAAGAAAAGGTCTTATATTTGTGTGTTTTAGTGATATTTAGCATAAGCAACATATATCTTCTGAACATTCAATAAATATTTAAATGAGTATAACTTGATTTATTGTTACTAAAAGTGCTATTACTGAATGTTTATATGTGGTTCAATGTTCTGTCCTCATGCATAATATTAGAAAGCGTTACTTCATTTATAAGTACTTGATCACTGTTCTAATTATTTACTTAGGAGAGATTTTTTAAAAGGATAATTGAAATACATGAATTATTTTAATATTCTTGACATGTAATGTCAAATTATTTTCTACAAACTTGCATTATTTTGTAAGTAGCTCTTATACCCTAAATAACATACATGGACTGCAATACCAAAAAAATATTTTGTAGAAATAATGTTCATAAATGTCTCAATTTAGTAAGAAACATAAACCTACAGATTAAAGAATATAACTGAACCCCAAACAAAATACTCAAGGAAATCCATGCCCAAACACATCATAATCAATCTTGTGAGAGATTTTCAAGATGAAATCTTGAAAACAGCCCAAGAAAAATAAGGGTACAATAATTTGAATGACAATAGATTTCTCATCAGAAACTGTGGAAGATAGAAGTAAGTGACACATTTGGTCCTTGGGTGTTGAGTTTAATAAGTTCTTTATAGGGCGCCTGGATGGCTCAGTTGGTTGGGCAACTGCCTTCGGCTCAGGTCATGGTCCTGGAGTCCCGGGATCGAGTCCCGCATCGGGCTCCCTGCTCACCGGGGGGTCTGCTTCTCCCTCTGACCCTCTTCCCTCTTGCACTCTCTGTCTCTCATTCTCTCTCTCAAATAAATAAATAAAATCTTAAAAAAAAATAAGTTCTTTATAGATTTTGGATACTAGCCCTTTATCTGATATGTCATTTGCAAATATCTTCTCCCATTCTGTCGATTGTCTTTTGGTTTTGTTGACTGTTTCTTTTGCTGTGCAAAAGCTTTTTATCTTGATGAAGTCCCAATAGTTCATTTTTACCCTTGCTTCCCTTGCCTTTGGCGATGTTTCTAGGAAGAAGTTGCTTCGACTGAGGTCAAAGAGGTTGCTATCTGTGTTCTCCTTTAGGATTTTGATGGACTCCTGTCTCACATTTAGGTTTTTCATCCATTTGGAGTCTATTTTTGTGTGTAGTGTAAGGAAATGGTCCAGTTTCATTCTTCTGCATGTGGCTGTCCAATTTTCCCAACACCATTTGTTGAAGAGACTGTCTTTGTTCCACTGGACATTCTTTCCTGCTTTGTTGATTAGTTGACCATAGAGTTGAAGGTCCATTTCTGGGCTCTCTATTCTGTTCCATTGATCTATGTGTCTGTTTTTGTGTCAGTACCATACTGTCTTGATGATGACAGCTTTGTAATAGAGCTTGAAGTCCGGAATTGTGATGCCGCCAGCTTTGCTTTTCTTTTTCAACATTCCTCTGACTATTCAGGGTCTTTTCTGGTTCCATACAAATTTTAGGATTATTTGTTCCATTTCTTTGAAAAAAGTTGATGGTATTTTGATAGGATTGCATTGAATGTGTAGATTGCTCTAGGTAGCATTGACATCTTCACAATATTTGTTCTTCCAATCCATGAGCATGCAACGTTTTTCCATTTCTTTGTGTCTTCCTCCATTTCTTTCATGAGTATTTTATAGTTTTCTGAGTACAGATTCTTTGCCTCTTTGGTTAGATTTATTCCTAGGTATCTTATGGTTTTGGGTGCAACTGTAAATGGGATTGACTCCTTAATTGCTCTTTCTTCTGTCTTGTTGTTGGTGTATAGGAATGCCACTGATTTCTGTGCATTGATTTTATATCCTGCCACTTTACTGAATTCCTGTATGAGTTCTAGTAGTTTTGGGGTGGAGTCTTTTGGGTTTTCCACATAAAGCATCATATCATCAGCAAAGAGTGAGAGTTTGACTTCTTTGCCAATTCAGATGCCTTTTATTTCCTTTTGTAGTCTGATTGCTGTGGCTAGGACTTCTAGTACTATGTTGAATAGCAGTGGTGATAGTGGACATCCCTGCCGTGTTCCTGACCTTAGGGGGAAAGCTCTCAGTTTTTCCCCATTGAGAATGATATTCGCTGTGGGTTTTTCATAGATGGCTTTATGATATTGAGGTATGTACCCTCTATCCCTATACTCTGAAGAGTTTTGATCAAGAAAGGATGCTAAATAAGTCAATCAGAGAAAAACATGTCTCATATGATCTCACTGATATGAGGAATTCTTAATCTCAGTAAACAAACTGAGGGTTGCTGGAGTGGTGGGGGTGGGAGGGACAGTGTGGCTGGGTGATAGACATTGGGGAGAGTATGTGCAATGGTGAATGCTGTGAATTGTGTAAAACTGTTGAATCACAGACCTGTACCTCTGAAACAAATAATACATTATATGTAAAAAAAAAAAAAAAAAAAAGAAGATAGTAGGAAGGGAGAAATGAGGGGGGAGAAATTGGTGGGGGAGACGAACCATGAGAGACTATGGACTCTGAGACACAAACTGAGGGTTCTAGAGGGGAGGGGGTGGGGCGATAGGTTAGCTTGGTGATGGGTATTAAAGAGGGCACATACTGAATGGAGCACTGGATGTTATATGCAAACAATGAATCATGGAACACTACATCAAAAACTAATGATGTAATGTATGGTGATTAACATAACATAATAAAAAATTAAAAAAAACTATTTCCCCCCCAAAAAAGAGGTAAGTGACACAATAATTTTAAAGTGTTTAAAAACATAAACTGACAATGTAGAAATAATAAACAGACATGTCAGAATGGGAAAACAAAACAAAATAACTACAGCTGTCTACTAGAATCTCACATTGAATATATTAATATAGATAGCTTAAAAGAAACTTCTCAAATGACTAATCTAAGCTTTTCTCTGATGTCACAATCATATATATTATTTAAAAAAAGAACACTAGAGACCAATACCCCTCATAAACACAGGTGCAAAATCTTTAACAATGTATTACCAAACCAAATCCAGCAGTTTATAAAAAAAGAATAGTATATCAGGATCAGCTGGGATTTATGTAAGAGTGTAATTTTGGTCCAATAATTGAAAATCAATGCTTGTCATTCACCAATTAAACAATAGAATCTTTAAAAATTATGTAATCTTCCCAATAGATGCTGAAAAATCATTTGAAAATATTTGACATCATTTCTGACTTTAAAATTCATAATAAATTAAGAAATAAGGGAACTTCTTCAGTGTGATAGAAATTGTACATGTCCTGATTGTCATGGTGGTGACTACATTTGATTTTTCAAAATTCTAAAACTATCACTGTGGGGAGTGAACTTTACTGAATATAAATTATATCTCTATTAAAAATGTAAAACAATGAAAATAAAGATGTAGGCCAATTTATCTAGATATATACACATAAAATATTAATTTATGCTTTAATCTTAAAGCATTAAACAAAAAAATTCTTGCAATTAATATTGAATATTTCAAATGTACTGCTTGAACTTAAATTTAAAATAATTTGAAAATCTGTATTCATCTTGCTGAGAAATTTGTTTTGTTATATGTTACTCACCTTTTGGTAATACAGATCTCATCCAAATGTCCAAAATGACACAAATTCTAGCCTCCATGCTTACAGTCTTTCAGTTATTTGCAAAATTGACAAACGTCAGGGATTTTGAAAAGGGAAACAATTCTGAGAGATCTGGAATAGTTGCCTTAAGGCACACTGTAGTATGAAGAATAAGGCAGTTTATGTATTTTTGATGTGAACATTTTTTTCAAAGTATGGTGTGCTAGTCCAATATTCCATCTTTAGTCATCCCTCCAAGAACAATGCTACTCCAAAGTGCTGATAGTCTGAAGTTTAGAACTGAGCTCACTAGAAGTGCATTTATTGATGCACTTATTGATTAGACCTCTACCAGTTTAGCAGTTAAAAAGAACAAATTGTCCTCAAGATAGACAGACTAAAATACAATAGCAGATCCATCTTATGAAGATGATGAATTCATTGTAGAAGCATAGCAATGTCTCTAAAATGTCATCATTTGATTTGGAGCATAAGGTTTTGTGTTTAATAATGTATTTGATGCTTAAAAACAGGATTTTGAAATATATTAGCTTTCCCCCTTTATTCTTTTTTTAAAATTAAGAGTTTATGTTTTTAAAAGAATTTTTGGGTTTACAGCAAAACTGAGGGAAGGTATAGAGATTTTGTATATACCACCTGCTCTCACAAATGCATAGCCTCCCTTATTATTGACATCCCCCTCCAGAATGACATATTTGTTACAACTGATGAACCTACATTAACATATCATAATCTCCATAGTCCATAGGTAACTTAAAGTTTCACTCTTAATGGTCTACATATTGTGGATTTGAAGCAATGTAGAATGAAATGTATCTACAAATGTAATATTATACAGAATAGTTTCACTGCCCTAAAAGTCATATGTGCTCTGCCTATGCATTCTTCCTCACCCCAACACTTGGCAAACACTGATTCTTCTGCTGTCTCCATAGTTTTGCCTTTTGCAGGATGTCATATAGTTGGAATCATGGAATGTACAGCCTTTTTTGGATTGGCTTCTTTCACTTAGTAATTTACATTTAAGTCCCCTCCTTGTCTTTTCATGGCTGGGTGGCTCTTTTCTTTTCAGTGCTGAATAATATTCCAAGTTGGGATATATCACAGTTTATTTGTTTGTTTTTATTTTTTTAAAGAGAGAGCATGAGTAGGGGGATGGGGAGGAGCAGAAGGAGAGGGAGAGAGAGAATCCCAAGCAGGCTCCATGCTCAGCATGGAGCAGGACACAGGACTCACTCTCACGACCCTGAGATCATGACCTGAGCCAAAATCAAGAGTCTGACGCTTAACCAACTGAGCCATCCAGGGTGCCACCTGGTTTATTTATCTATGCAAGTACAGAAGGACATCATGGTTGCTTTCAAGGTTTGAAAATTATGAATAAAGTTGCTATAAACATCTCTATGCAGGTTTTTGCTTGAACATAAGATTTCAACTCTTTTGAGCAAATACCAAGGAACATGACTGATGGATCTTAGGTAAGAATATGTTTAGATTATCTTAGAAACCACCAGACTGTCTTCCAAAGTGGCTGTTCCATCAGGCATTCCCACCAGCAATGAATGAGAATTTCTGTTGCTTCACATCCTTGTAGGCCTTTGGTACTGTCAATGTTCCAGATTTAGGCTATTTTAATAGGTTGTATAGTGGCATCTCATTGTTTTAATTTGCATTTCTCTGATGATATCATCATGATGTGGAGCATCTTTTCATAAACTTATTTGCCATCTGTATATCTTCTATGTTGAGGTGTCTGCTAAAGTCACTTTTCAATTGGGTTGTTTGTTTTCTTATTGTTGAGTTTTAAGTATTCTTTGTATATTTTTGATAACCCTCTTCATCAGATATATCTTTTGCAAATATTTTTCCCCAGGCTGTGGCTTATCTTCTCATTCCCTTGACAGTGTCCTTTTTTATAGGTAGTGAAAATAGAGGAGGCCTTATTATAGTATTTTTCCATTAATCTAGTTTATATCATGCTAATTATTAAAAAATTGCATTCATTTTTTTCAAGTATGTGAACTTTAATGTTCGTCATATACACATTTCATTATACCCTGAATATAGAATTAGTAAACTGGAAAAGAGAACTAGTTTGAGCTAAGGTTTACTCATCCTATTGGGAGAAAATAGCTAAGGAAGGGAATTGCTGTTTATGAATGCTAGTTTACTGTGGGCTAAATATTGTCCTTAGTCACAAAATACATCATCTTATTTCATCTTCATCACTCCATGAGAACATATTATTCCCATCTTTTTTTTTTAAGAGTAACTTTAGATTTACAACAGAATTTAGGGGGAGGTACAGAGATTTCCCAAATATGCTCTGCCCTTGCATGCATAGCCTCACACTTTATTAACATCACTCTCCAGAATAGTATATTTCTTACTAAGAATGAGCCTACATTGACACATCATAATTGCCAAAAGTCCATTGTTTACTTTAGGGTTCACTCTTGGCATTGTATATTCTATGTGTTTGGACAAATGTATAATGACATCTATCCATCATTATAATATCAGATACAATATTTTGCTGTCCTAAAAAGACATTTCTTTTGCAGAGCAGAAGGTTTTAATTTTAATGAAATCCAACTTATCAATTATTTTCTTCATGGATTGTGCCTTTGGTGTTGTATCTAAAAAGTCATCACCATACCCAAGGTCTTCTAGGTTTTTTTCTTATGTTATCTTCCAGGAGTTTTATCATTTTGCATCCTATTTTTAGGTCTTTCCTCCATTTTTGAGTTATGCTTTAGCTTTTTGAGGTCCTTTTGGTTTATAGACTCTTCATTATTTAATTCTTGGCCTCCTTTCTCTACATTCTTCCCATTCTTTCCCCTGTGATTTTCTTGAACTACTCTTGGCTATCTACAATGCACCATTTTCCTTGGAACATTTAATATGCTGACATATTAGTCAGAAATCTGACTGGAACAGATGAGACATTTTGAAGAGCATTTTAACAAATAGAATTTATAGCAATGGAAGCAACAAAAGTGAAAAGATGGGATCGAGCAACAGTGGGGAATGATCACCACCACCAAGCTGGAAAGGGCAAGGGAAGGGACAATTGCTGCAACCCAGTGACAGCTTTGTTCTCAAGAATGAGGCCTAGACAGAAGCTACAGCTCCGGGAGAAGAATTCAGCAACTGTCAGACTGCAGACTGAATGGTAGGAAACGGGAAAAACACGCACCCTTTCTATTCTGCAAGAGACTATTATTAACTGAGTTCAAATGGAAGCCATGGACATCAAGCCATCTTGTACACAGAAAAAGGCAGAGAAGGATGGAGGACAGATCTAGAGGTGCAAACAGAATATGCAGCACAATACACAAACTGTAGCCCCTTAGTATCTGCTCTAGCCTTTGTTTGGTTAAAGAAAATTGATCCCTTGGCATAGGGTTACACAAAGCCATAGTAGTCATGTCTTCATTGACTTTATACAGTTTTCCACTGATAGTATTATCAGGCATGAGAATAGTAAGTGGAAATGAAGTCAATATTCTGATTCTAGACATCGTTCCTCCTGGCCCCCATTCATGACTAGTATTTAGGATCACTTACTCACTCTTCAGGTCAGTGCTGTGAGGATCTGAAAAATTGCAAGGTGGTGCTCTCAATTTTCAATTCATTAGAATCAACTCTTTGCTCTGCCAGAAGCATTTATCTCTTAGGCACCCTAAGATTATGAAAAAAAATTTGCATTTATTATTATTAATTATAATTGTGAGAGGGTCATTCCCATTTCTATCTTTTGGTCCCTGGATCTGGGCGATCTGGCTATGTGGGAAATGGCATCATATATTGCCCTCTGGTTTAAGGCATAAAATGTATCCTATAGCACAGCATTCCAGTCTTGTAAGATTTTTTTCCTAGCCTATTTTGTAATTGAGACTTCACCATCCTGCCTTATCATTCTGTCAAGCTGCATGCTTTAGAGTAAAGAGCACATGGTAAGACAACTGAATACCTTGACTTTGAGCCTATAGATGTACTTTCTTCATATAAAATACATCCTTTAGTCAGTGACAATATTGTGCAGTAAAGACTCAGGCATTCTGTAGATCCACAAATGGTGATGTCAGCATATGTACTGAGGCAGAAAAAGCAAATTTACGTCCTTATTATATATTGCATGGATTACAACTTCTGCCTCCTCCAAGATGGAAACCATTTTGTAAAATCAGCCTGCCAACATCCACTGTCACCAAGGGATGTATTGATCCCCTCCTCCAGTGAAGAGTGTCATACAGGCCCAGTGTTGGTGCCTTTTATGGACACAGATTATCTTTACACTCTGAGCCCATTCTGGATGTTCAGCCTCATATCTCTTTCCTAAGCTACCTTGTCAGCCATCTTATTTTGTTTTAGTTAACATCCAGATCAGAGTAAAATATTATCTCAACTATTTCTTCTACTCAAAGGACACAACAAGTCACAAGATAAGATGAAGCATACTCTAATCTTTTTTCCTTCCTTCTCTTCCTCCATCCTTATGACCTATGCATGTGTCCTCTCAGGTTTCTAAAGGAACTCGACTTTATGGAAATGACAAAATATCTCTTTATTGTATCTAACACTGTTCTCATATGAATAGCAAAATTATCTTCTCACTTTATTTTACAGAGTGAAGATATGATTGAATAATTGAAAGAAAATGTTAGTCACATTTTCAGAAGATATTTTATCTAGATTCTGCTGACATTAATTGCAATGTTTCTTTGTCATGCAGCTATGTCTGCTATATTCTGATCTATTATAGCAGTGGATGAAGTGTGGCAAAATTTGTATGTGTTTAGCTGATTAAAATTTGCTGTAAAGATTCAGGCAATATGAGCTGTACACATTGATTTATGAATTTATCTGCACATGGAAAATGTGACATTTGCTGTGTAAACCCCTAAGAGATGGGAATCAGAATTTCTCTGGGATGAACATTAATACATAAACTGTTGCCTGAGGAAAGTTGTTAAGAAAAAAGTTTACCAAATTACAGTCACAGAGATGAATAAGTTCTGCTTTCCTTTTCAGCCAATTATCATCTTTCAGTGATGAAATTAGAAATTATTTGAAATGAACTTTACCTGTTACATAAAATAATCAGTAATACTGGATGAGGATTAGGAATATAATAATAATATTCAGTTCTTTACATTTGGTTATCTTTAAAGTAAATTTATGACCACTAATTATATAAATTTTTACTAAGGAAGTTAAATGGTCATGTTAGATTTTCTTTGCTACTAAACACATAGTTATATTGATGGAAAATCAAAACTTTCATTGGACATTTGAAATCTGGTATTTAATTTTGTCTGCACGTAAAGAAGATGTGCTTCCTCCTTTCATCCATAGGTATAGATTAGACATCTTGAAATTTAAACAGCTTGGAATGTGAAGTTTGGGCAAGATTACCTAATTTTTTATGAGGTATCACCTCTGGTTAACAGCAACAAAATATTAATTTAGTCTTTGCTAGGACATATTAGCAGTATAACTCAGAACAGTTTGGTATGCTAATTCTGGAATTAAAATGGTTTTGATTAATGCATCAATCAATATAAAAACTATTAGTTGTCTAAAATGACAAAGCTGATCAAAGCTGCCAAAGTAGTATGGCAACGCACTGCCAGGGTTATATGCTAAGAGATTCAGGGAGCTATTAATGAAACCTCTATTTGATAACATCTGAAATCATGCACAATATGCTGTTTCCCATGCTATTCTGGCTGTACACATTTATAAACTATGAAAATGAATATTTTTAAATTTATCTTTCTACTATGTTAACTTTATTTTGCAGGTGATAAGCCACAAAGCCTGATGAAAAACCTAAAATGTTTCCTTCAGTGTTTGCTGGTTAAGATCATACAAACAGTTTTCAAAATAGGCTGTTAATAATAAAACATGAGGATAACAGGAAAATATTTTCTCCTGCTTCTAGTTAGTTGGTAGGCTAAGAAGGATTTATTCAATTTATTTTTTATTGACATCAAATTGTTTCATAAAATAGACAGGCATAGGAAGAACCCAATAGCCATCATGTGTTTTTTCTTCTGTACTTTTTCCTGTCTCACTCTTACATTTACTGTACTTTTCCCTATTCAATGCCATACCTTTGGAATTGTGCCATAATTCATGTTCATGGTTATTTCTTTGTCACTCAGAATATTCTTCAACCCTAGCCTATTTCCTGAAATATTACAAACCTTGATAGTTGCTAGCCTTATTTACTTTAAACTCTACTGATATGTCTTAAGTCTGTATTTTTCAAACTTTGCACTTTGGATACTTTGTATGAGGCAAAATATTTATATGAAATTTAGTGTTTCTGGTATATTCTTTATCACAACTTTCCATTGTGCTTCTAAGTTTATTTTAAAGAGTTATTTCCACATCAGCCAGTCCATTAAATTCTGCAATATTATACTTAATTTTCACAGTACTCTTGGTAAGGATACTCTAGTCACTTAAATCTTAAAAGTCACACCAAAAATATCACATTATTCAATCTGTTTGGCAATTGGATTCACTGTCAGAGACAGTTAGGGTCTCATTTCTCTTGTCAACATCCTTACTAAGAGGAACTTATCTGAAGACTACATGTGCTCAGATGATCAGGGGGCATGAAAAATGAATGGGATATCTAATAAGCAAAAGTTAAACAAATTAATGTATTACAAACTGGACTTAAAGGTCTGTGCATGCATTCTTCTTTTCTGGAGTTGGGGCTTATAATATTAATAAAATGGTACTTTTGATTTACTTTGGTTACTTTTCTGAATAGCTCAAGAAATTTTAAATTTATGCTTTTAAGTATCTGACCTTTTTATTAGTTTCCACCCTCTCAGAACACAACATAAATTCCATCCTTCTCATAACATCTAAAAGAATCATAAATTCTGTGTATTATTTTTATATTCTAAAAATATTTATTTTCTATATGATTTGTTTCATCCATGATTATCTATTTTTAATTTTAAATATCATGACTGAAGACTAGAAGAGTAAAAGACTATGACCATACTCTTTTTGCATTATTATTTTCAATTTTTCTACTGAATGCCCTAATCTTTGGTGAAGATTATCTTCTTCCCATTGCATAAATAGCTGTGATTTCCCAATCCCTATGAAGATACTATATCCAAAATTTTAACTTTTGTAACTATCCCACAATGTCACATTTGTCACATTCCTCTCTCTTAGTGTTTATTAAGTAGTAAGTATAAATAGCAACTAGCAGGACAAGTGAATGGGGCATAAAGAAGAGCCATGAGTCTTCAGTAAGAAAGCTGACAGTAAAAGAAGATGTGTCTCACACAGCAGCTACATCTGCATCAAAAATAGTCTAGACCAGGGGCACCTGGGTGGCTCAGTTGGTTAAGGGACTGCCTTCGGCTCAGGTCATGATCCTGGAGTCCCGGGATCCTGTCCCGCATCGGGCTCCCTGCTCAGCGGGGGGTCTGCTTCTCCCTCTGACCCTCCTCCCTCTCATGCTCTCTGTCTCTCATTCTCTCTCTCTCAAATGAATAAATAAAATCTTTAAAAAAAAATAGTCTAGACCATTTCTGACATTGCAGAAGAGGCACAGAGAAATTCTCTCTGAACACTGACTACTCTCTAAATTTTGATGAGACTTTTAATTTTAATCGGCTATTAAAAACATTTGCCATATATTGTGGAAACACCCCTGCTAAATTTTTGGATAAGTATATCTGGGACAGAGAATATATTGAACATGAGGTAGTATTTCTCACATCATTGCATGGGTTAGTGCCACCCTGGATATGCCTTACAAATATTTCTTGCCAATTTGAGGTCAGCTAGTTCCCTGTATTTGTTCTCTATATTTGTTGAAATATACCACATGCAGTTGCCTATGGTTATGGAAAATCACTTAGCACTGCATGCCAATCTCATGAGCGTATTTAATGTACATGATGATCTTGAGTTAATAGCTGTACACTTATGTATCACTTCATTTGGTCCATATTGGTAAGAAATATATGGGCTGAGAAGTGGCCAAGGAGTTGCATCATATTTAGTGTACATACTTTTCAAAACCCTGTATGAAGCAATTTCAAACTAAGTCTCAGTGTCATACAATTCAAGGATACAAAAATATCAAGGACCATCTGAATGTATCTAGACATTCTATGGTAAGTTACAGCCTACTTAGTTTAAAGCTCAAGATTCAAGAATTTTGATATACTCTACTTATGTCTATTAAGATTTAAAAACTACAATGGAATAAAAATTTTAAAGCAGACAAAAATTTAGATCTAAATGACAAGCCAGAAATTAGAAACTCATTTTCTTGTCTCTCAGAAGTCATAGTATGTGTTTTAAGGGAGAACTGAAAATCATAGAGTCATCTATGATTATGCCCCTTCCACTGTTATTCATTTGAAGCTATTATAGTGTGGTAAAATATATTCTGGATTCTATATGTTTATCTATCTATCTGTTGCTTTGATAATGTATAACTGATATATAAAGAAATGTACATATTTAATGTATACAATTTGATGAGTTTGGACAAATACAAACATCCATTATACCATCACCACAATCAATGTAATAGACATATCCAGCACCATCCAATTATATACATAAAATCACATCTTCCTTACTTATTCTTGTGGAGATGACACTTAGGTTGTTTCCATATCTTGTCTATTGTGAAAGATGCTTCAGTGGATATGAGAGTACAGACATCTCTTTGAAATATGGATTTTATTTCCTTTCAATAAACACTTAGGGGTAAGATTGCTAGGTCATATGGTAGCTCTATTTTTAATTTTTTGAGGAAACTCTGTACTGCTTTCTATAACTGCTATGCCATTTTACATCCCCACCAAGACTGTACAAGGGACAAGGATTTGAATTTCTTCATGTCCTTGCCAACACTTGTCTTTTTTTAGTAGCCATCCTAACAAATGTGTGTTGATATCTCATTGTAGTTTTTTTTTTTTTAATTTTATTATGTTATGTTAGTCACCATACAATACATCATTAGTTTTTGATGTGGTGATCCACGATCCATTGTTTTCATATAACACCCAGTGCTCCACGCAGTACGTGCCCTCCTTAATACGCATTACTGGGCTAACCAATCCCCCCCCTCCCCTCTAAAACCCTGTTTGTTTCTCAGAGTCTATAGTCTCTCATGGTTCATCTCCTCCTCCAGTTCCTGCCCCCCCCCATTTTTCCCTTCCTTCTCCTAATGTCCTCCATGCTATTCCTTATGTTCCACAAATAAGTGAAACCATATGATAATTGACTTTCTTTGCTTATTTCACTTAGCATAATCTCCTCCAGTCCCATCCATGTTGATGTAAAAGTTGGGTATTCATCCTTTCTGATGGCTGAGTAATATTCCATTGTATATATGGACCACATCTTCTTTATCCATTCATCTGTTGACGGGCATCTCGGCTCTTTCCACAGTTTGGCTATTGCGGACATTGCTGCTATGAACACTGGGGTGCATATGGCCCTTCTTTTCACTACATCTATGTCTTTGGGGTAAATACCCAGGAGTGCAATTGCTGGGTCATAGGGTAGCTCTATTTTTAAATTTTTGAGGAACCTCCACACTGTTTTCCAAAGTGGCCGTACCAACTTGCATTCCCACCAACAGTGTAAGAGGGTTCCCCTCTCTCCACAATCTTTCCAACATTTGTTGTTTCTTTCCCTGTTCATTTATGCCATTCTAACTGGTGTAAGGTGGTATCTCAATGTGATTTTGATTTGAATTTCCCTGATGGCTAATGATGATAAACTTTTTTTTCATGTGTCTGTTAGCCATTTATATGTCTTCTTCAGAGAAGTGTCTTTTCATATCTTCTGCCCACTTTTTGACTTGATTATTTGTTTTTTGGGTGTTGAGTTTGAGAAGTTCTTTATAGATCTTGGATACCAGCCCTTTATCTGTAGTGTCATTTGCAAATATCTTCTCCCATTCTGTGGGTTGCCTCTTTGTTTTGTTGACTGTTTCCTTTGCTGTGCAGAAGCTTTTTATCTTGATGAAGTCCCAAAAGTTCATTTTTGCTTTTGCTTCACTAGCTTTTGGAGATGTATCTTGAAAGAAGTTGCTGTGGGCAATGTCAAAGAGGTTACTGCCTATGTTCTTCTCTAGAATTTTGATGGATTCCTGTCTCACATTGAAGTCTTTCATCCACTTTGAGTTTATCTTTGTGAATGGTGTTAGAGAATGGTTGAGTTTCATTCTTCTGCATGTGGCTGTCCAATTTTCCCAGCACCATTTATTGAAGAGACTGTCTTTTTTCCATTGCAGGTTTTTTCCTGCTTTGTCAAAGATTATTTGACCATAGAGTTGAGGGTCCATATCTGGGTTCCCTATTCTGTTCCATTGGTCTATATGTCTGTTTTTGTGGCAATACCCTGCTGTCTTGGTGATCACAGCTTTGTAATATAGCTTGAAATCAGGCAACGTGATTGTTTTTTTTTTCAACATTTCCTTGGCGATTCAGGGTCTTTTCTGATTCCATACAAATTTTAGGATTGTTTGTTCCAGCACTTTGAAAAATGTCATTGGAATTTTGATCGGGATGGCATTGAAGGTATAGATTGCCCTGGGTAGCATAGACATTTTAACAATATTTATTCTCCCGATCCATGAGCATGGGATATTTTTCCATCTTTTTGTGTCTTCTTCAATTTCTTTCATGCGTGTTTTGTAGTTCCTAGAGTATAGATCCTTTACCTCTTTGGTTAGGTTTATTCCAAGGTATCTTATGGTTTTTGGTGCTATTGTAAATGGAATTGTTTCTCTAATTTCTCTTTCAACAGTTGCATTGTTAGTGTATAAGAAAGAAACTGATTTCTGTGCATTGATTTTGTATCCTGCCACATTACTGAATTGCTGAATGAGTTCTAGTAATTTGGGGGTGGAGTCTTTTGGGTTTTCCACATAAAGTGTCATGTTGTCTGCGAAAAGAGAGATTTTGACTTCTTCTTTGCCAATTTGAATACCTTTTATTTCTTTTTGTTGTCTGATTGCTGTTGCTTGGACTTCTAGTACTATGTTGAACAACAGTGGTGAGAATGGGCACCCTTAACGTGTTCCTGATCTTAAGGGAAAGGCTCTCAGCTTTTCCCCATTGAAGATGATATTCGCTGTGGGTTATTCATAGATGGATATTATGAACTTGAGGAATGTTCCCTCTATCCCTATACTCTGAAGAGTTTTAATCAAGAAAGGATGCTGTATTTTGTCAAATGCTTTTTCGGCATCAATTGAATGGACCATATGGTTCTTCTCCCTCCTCTTATTAATGTGTTCTATCACACTGATTGATTTGAGAATGTTGAACCACCCTTGCATCCCGGGGATAAGTCCCACTTGATGGTGGTGGATGATCCTTTTAATGTATTGTTGGATCCTATTAGCTAGGATTTTGTTGAGGATTTTGGAATCCATATTCATCAGGGATATCGGTCTGAAATTCTCCTTTTTGATGGGGTCTTTGCCTGGTTTGGGGATTAAGGTAATGCTGGCCTCATAGAATGAGTTTGGAAGTTTTCCTTCTGTTTCTATTTTTTGAAACAGCTTCAGTAGAATAGGTATTATTTCTTCTTTGAATGTTTGGTAGAATTCCCCAGGGAATCCATCAGGCCCTGGACTCTTGTTTTTTGGGAGGTTTTTGATCACTGCTTCGATCTCGTTACTGGTGGAATGTTCTGTAAATATCTATGAGATCCATCTGGTCCAATGTATCATTCAAAGCTCTTGTTTCCTTGTTGATTTTCTGCTTAGATGATCTGTCCATTGCTGAGAGTGGAGTATAGAGGTCTCCTACAATTAACATATTATTATCAATATGAATCTTTATTTTAGTTAACAGTTGGCTTACGTAGATGGCTGCTCCCATGTTGGGGGCATAGATATTTACAATTGTTAGATCTTCTTGTTGGATAGACCCTTTAAGTATGATATAGTGTCCTTCTGTGTCTCTTATTACAGACTTTAGTTTAAAATCTTATTTGTCTGATATAAGAATTGCTACCCCAGCTTTCTTTTAAGGTCCGCTGGCATGGAAGATGGATCTCCATCCCTTCACTTTCAGTCTGGATGTATCTTTAGGTTCAAAATGAGTCTCTTGTAGGCAGCATATGGATGGGTCCTGTCTTTTTATCCAATCTGCATCCCTGTGCCATTTTATGGGAACATTTAGGTCATTCACGTTGAGAGTGATTATTGAAAGATATGAATTAATTGTCATCATGTTGTCTGTGAAGACGTTGTTTTTATAGATTGTCCCTGTAAATTTCTGTTGCAGATCACTCTTGGAGTCTTTCTCCTTTTATAGAACCCCCCTTAGTATTTCTTGCAGGGCCGGCTTAGTGGTCACATATTCTTTCAGTTTCTGCCAGTCGTGGAAGCTCTGCATTTCTCCGTCCATTCTAAATGACAGCCTTGCCGGATAAAGTATTCTTGGCTGTATGTTCTCATTTAGGACCCCGAATATGTCTTTCCAGGCCTTTCTGGCTTGCCAGGTCTCTGTGGATAGGTCTGACGTTATTCTGATGTTCCTCCCTCTGTACGTAAGGAATCTCTTCCCCCTAACTGCCCTTAAGATGGTTTCCTTGGTTCTAAGATTTGCAAGTTTTACTATTACATGCCAGGGTGTTGGCCTGTTTTCCTTGATCTTGGGAGGAGTCCTCTCTGCCTCTAGGACGCGAATGTTTGTTTCATTCCCCAGATTAGGGAAGTTCTCAGCCACGATTTGCTCAAATACATCTTCTAGTCCTCTCTCTCTCTGCATTCCCTCTGGGATTCCAATTATTCTGACATTGGAACGCTTCATGGTGTCACTTATTTCTCTGATTCTATTTTCATGGATTCTGAGTTGTTTTTCCCTGGCCTCCTCTTTTCCCTTTTTATCTATTATATTGTCTTCCAGGTCGCTTATTCGTTCTTCTGCCTCACTTACCCTAGCTGTTAGATTATCTAGATTGGATTGGATCTCATTGATAGCATTTTTAAGTTCTGCCAATTCACCTTTCATTTCTGCCCTTAGAGACTCTATGTGCCATTAATTGATTTCTCCATTCTAGCCATTGTCTTCACAGTTGCTAGCCTGAATTCCATCTCCGACATCTTGGTTATATCTGCATCCATTTGTAAATCTGCAGCATAAGTCATAATCTCTGAGTCTTTCCGATTTTGGGGGTTCCTCCTCTTAGTCATTCTGTTGATGGGTGTTTGAGGGAATGTATAGAGTCCAAATTATTGACCAGAACCCAAGCAAGATGCACCTGTTTTCTTGGGACCTTAGGGTTGCTGGCCTCTTGTTTTCCCAGTCTGTCTTCTGTGGGAGGGGCCTGCCACGTTGTTGCTCAGGCAACCCTGTTTGGGCGGAGTTGCCCTGCCCCCCCTGTGGTGGGGGATGGGCTCAACAGGAATCAGTTTTGGGGGCTTTCGTTCTCTGGCAGCTTTCCCTGTGGCTTTCCACAAGTCAGCACAGAAGAGACCGTTTCCAACCCTCTGCCTCAGACCAGAGAGATTGCAGTCTCTCCAGGCCACAACGTCTCCATTTCTGTCCATGCTGCTATAAACTGCAGCACCCTGGTTGTGTGCCCCTCCGCAGCGCTCCCAGTCCTGCCTCCAGGTCGGGGCGCATCTCTGCCCTTTGTGCTTCTAAAACCGCCAGCCGCTCCCAGTTCTAGCACCCGCGACCCCGCCACTCCGGATTTCTGTCCGGGGGCTGCAGTTCGCTGGCGGGACCCTGCCAATCCAGGTTTCCATCCCGGGGGCTGCCCTAAAGTCCTGTCTTTCTTAAATGCTATAACTTATATCATCACTACACTAAATTACAGCCCTTTATTACTCAGTTTCATAAGGAGTTTGACCAGATGCCACTGATTGTTGTTATATTTTACATATATATACATATATGTACACATACTGTTTATATATAATATATTATTATAAAGTAGTATCTTATTTTATTTATTCTTTATTGCTTTATTTTTGTTATTTTGTTTTAAAAATAAAAAACTTAAACTTCTCAAGTCATATGTTCATTGATTATTAATTTTTTATTCATGGAAGATATGGAGAGACAAAAATATCTCAAGAAAGATAAATGTTAACATTAATAAGGGTATTGGCAATGCAGTTCCAAATATACTTGGATATTGGGTGTGTCTAGAACTTACCTCCCCTAGCAATAATTTAATACATAGCATGCCTCTCCTCCTACCCTTAAACCAGAAAGATACATAAATAAAAATAGCTCTTTTAAATCAATTATTCTTTGAGATTGATAGTATTAATGGCATTTATTTAAGATATTGATTTAGTTTTTTGTGGTGTCATTTAAAATTCACCTTTGCCAGGTATTAGTTAAAAAAAAAAAAAAACCTTTAAAATCAGTATTCTTCAAGAAACAGTAAGACTCAATAATGATTTAGGAAGCAGGATTCTAATTAGTGCCTACAAATATTTTACATCATAGACATCTCTTTCAGCTTCTCTGTATGACGTTGGGAAAGCTTACATTTAGAAAACAGTTCAACTTGGTCAATACATGTCATAACCTGAGGATATGTTATAAAGAACATATCTCTTCAGGACTCAAAACAATAAATATCTTATAATACTGGGTAGAGACATGAGTTGTCAAATTCCTGCTCCATCTCTAATTAAATATCCATTTAAACAGTGATGTCTGAGACAGTTGTCCAATGGCCACTACAATGATCAATCTCTCTAGATCTCTATAATCTCTCCCTCCCTCCAATATATATAATGAAACCTGTGTAATGTGACTATATCTTTTCACTCTAAGGAAATATGATTTCACAGAATATAATTTTATGTCCATAAATGTTCATGACAAGTAATACAAGAAATGGCCACATAAAACCAATTCTATTTTTATGTAATTGCTCCTGAGCATATTGCAAAACACCCTTTACAGAGAAATAAATGCCACAAATTCTCTTAACATTTGGGGAAAAGAAGCATTTCCCCCTTAAAAAATAATTATAACTGGCAAACTCATATTTCTAGTTTTCCTTGGTGCCAGTATTTTCAGAATATATTATTTCAAGATTACAAAAGCATGACATATATCTAGAATTTTGATTCATTGTTTTCCTTTGTATTGCTATTATTGTTTTAAATAACCTATTGGGAATTTGTCACTTCATGTTATTTTGTTTCTGTTTATTTTACATAGATTAAATTTTGCAGCATAAATTTTAAAATGATAAATGTGATAGTATTTATTAATTTGTTAGTATTTTAGAAAATATTAACTAAAGGATTGTAATATGAATGAATAAATATATTGATACATAATATATACATAATATATATATCTATATATAGATATGATTGAAAATTATACACAATCATTTTCAGCAAAAGTAGATTATAATATAGTTTTATTTTATTAAAATAATTTTATTAAGCTATTAAAGCATCATATAACATTATCACAAAATCATTCTTAATATTTTAAATTCATTTTACTGATTTAATTACATTGCATCATGTGAATGAAATAATTTTTATTGCAGCAATTTCCAGACTATCAAATATTTAACCTTTTTCAATTTTGTGTTATATGAAATGTACCAATGGAATCCTCATTCAACATTTTTTTGTGCTAGATTTTTTCCTTGATATAGTATTATAGGTGAAACTATTGGGCAAAATCTTTCAACCCTTTTGAAGTTCTTGAAACATAATGGCAAATTATTTATATTAAAAAAATTAATTCATATTCCAAAGATTCATGTTTGCGAATTGGCACCTCACCACATTTTCAACAACTTGATTATTATAACTTAAAATATATATCTAATTTGATAGTTTAAGAATATTTTACTGATCTGTTCAAAATATTGTCAATTACTAGTAACATTGTGAATGCTTTCAAGTGTTGTTAGAAATATTATACCTGTTTCTGTGAATCCTTAATGCACTTTTTGCAATTTTCATTTGAGCTTTGTTCTTATATTTTTGTATTTACAAACATCTTTATGTATTAGGGAAATTTATTTTTATAGTTATTATAAACAAACACACCAAAATATCTTAATAATTTTCAAAGCCTTTATTTGTCTCAAAATATTTATATTATTTTCAGAGCAACTATGTTTGCATATTTTAATATATTAATTTCATTTACACTATTTTCTGCTCAAAAGTTTCCTGTGCCTTCAAGCCCTTCCTGGGTACCTCAGTTTACAATGATCTCTAAACATTTGCTTGAACTTATTATGAACATTATACTTCATTTTTATCTGCTTTTTTAAAATTTTGCATTTTATATGTATTATTTACCTTTCTATTTTATTTAATATATTTGTACCTTGATTTTATAACTAAATATGTAATTTTCTTTAGAGTATAGATTATTCATCACTATTCTGTTTTATTACTATATTTTAGCCTCTCACAGTGACTAGCACATGATCTTGCAAATGAAATTACTTGGTAAGAATTCTGATTTAAACATCTTTTTTCATTATTTCATATATAGTAGGTAAAAATAGATATTTTATACACAAACTTTCTTTTAAAGACTCTCAATTATTTTAATGTAATTCTATTTGACGTTTCTAGTTCAATGTCTTTTTTTCTGTATGAATATATCCATAATTGTATTTTATTTATTTATTTTTATTTTTTATTTTTTTAAAGATTTTATTTGTTTGAGAGAGACACAGGAAGAGAGGGAACGCAAGCAGGGGGAGTGGGAGAGGGAGAAGCAGGTTTCCCGCCGAGCAGGGAGCCCGATGCGGGGCTGGATCCCAGGACCCTGGGACCATGACCTGAGCCGAAGGCAGAAGCTTTAACGACTGAGCCACCCAGGCGCCCCAATTGTATTTTATTTTTAATCAGAGATGATATGCCTTTAAGAATGCTTCAGTATTATCTTTAAACTTGTGTTACAATTACCTAGACAGTTATTGGAGCACTAAAGTTACTATAGTAACTTTTGCGAAAGTAGAAAAGATCTTAAACTTTATCTCAAATAAGATTAAAAAAGTATTAATAATATAATTAGAGCTTAAAATTTAAATCTTCTAGGGCATTTTATGAATCTGTGCAATTTAGAAAACTGTGTTGCTTTAAACTGAATAAAAATTTGAAACTTTCAAGGTTCAGTAGCTGCCCTTGAGGGTAGCAACATATGCAGTCTATGCTTACTGTGCACTATATAACTTTTTTTTTTTTTTGAGATCTCTCTCTCCCTCCAGCATATTTTTTTATTGAGATATCTCTTTCCTTGGAAGGAAAAATACTTTACTGCTAAAGAAAATGTAGCTCTTCACAACTTACCAAGCAAAGAAATTAGCTATTAAAATTAAATAACATATTTGAAAGAAAAACTAAAGACTGTCAACAGAAGTACATTGCTTTTATAAAGCTGCTTCAGTCCTGAAAAATATTATTAGATAAGACCCTAATGACTTTGACTGGTGTGCTTGATTAAATTTGAAGTGAACCTGCTTAATCTTAATATTTAATGATCCTTTACTTGTTCCTTTCATTCTTGTAAAAAGTGGTAGGTATGGGAGTAGATATTTATGATTATTCAAAAGAAAAAACAAGGTACTAACTGATAAAGTTTGTAGAAGTGGAACTCCTAACCTTAATATTTGGGATTTATTCTAGGATATAAATCATGCTTTCAATTACCAAAAGTAAAACACTCTTCTGCTAGGAGATTGAGAAGACAGTATTCCAAAGTTTTTACTATTTTTTTCCTGTAGCACTTAGGTGAGAATTGTTTTAAAGAACTGGGTATTAAGGAGGGCACGTAGGGCGTGGAGCACTGGGTGTTACATGGAAACAATGAATCGTGGATCACCACACCAAAAACTAATGATGTATTGTGTAGTGATTAACATAACATAATAAAGTAAAATTAAAAAAGAAAAAAAAAAAGAACTGGCACATACAATTAATGGGGCTGGAAAATGCTAAATCTGCTACGCAGATCAACTGGAGACCCAGGGATAAGTTGATGCTATGGTGTTGAAGCCAAAGGCAGTGTGGAAGCAGAATTCCTTACTCTCCTGGGGACCTCAGTCTTTTCTTTTAAAACCTTCAACTAATTAGAAGAGGCACACCCACATTATTGAAGGTAATCTGCTTTACTCAAAGTCTACCTATTTGAATGTTAACCGCGTTTTAAAAAAATACCTTTGTTGCAACATCTAGACTGGTGTTTGACTAACTGGGTACCATAGCCCAGCCAAGATGACACATAAAATTAACCATTACAATGACTATTCTTATTTTAAGCCAATTTAGTTAGAATTTCTAATACTTTCAAAAGCATGTTAACAGAGAGAAACTGAAGAAAAAAGCAAGAGTAAAAATGAACAAATATGAAACAAAAAAAGAATGAGCTTACTAGTGATAGCTTACTAGTGATGTCTGTCACAATATTCCCTGTATTATGTTTCTGTGAATTTCATAACACTGTAACTTTCTTCTTCAAGCTAATGTGCAACTGTAGAAATTCTTACATATGCAAGCATTAGAAAAACAAAAGTCCTTTGTCTCATATTCATAAGTGTAGTTCTGTCAATTTAGGAAGGAAGCTGGTTCAACTCATCCTGATTTTTAGCTCTCATATTAAAACATCTAACAAGTTTTATATGGCTTGACCGAGCTGGAAGATAGACATAGGCAAGAAAAATCATGTTGGGATTTTAATCCACTAGATCCTTGTTCTGTACACTTCTTTTTTTAGATTTAATTTTTAAAATATTAAGTTTCTGGGAAAATCCCTACAGCAGTTTTTGATGCTACAAGATGTATAAAATCTATTCTATAATGAAATATCTAAACCATGGTTCCTTTTGAAACTATGACCTCAGAATAATGCAGGAGAAGAAGGTTCTTTCTTTCAGGTATGAATATTCATTATTGCCAACAATATCTTTCCTATACATACGGTCATATTTTGCTTAGAAAGCTGAGTTTTGTATACAATCTATATGATTCAAGAAATAGTTTTTGGATATATTAACATGTATATTTTTCTCTGATTTTCTGATTACTAAATCAATTTCTTTTTATTTATTCCTACTATAAATGTCCCCCTTTTCCAACAAAAACCCATAGAACATATGTTAAGGTCACTTTTTAAATGGCATGACATTTTTTCTTCAAATTCCATAAACCTATAAATCTAAGGATCTAAATGGAATGTTATAAAGAATATCATATATAGTCTATTTTCAAATGTTTCTTTTACGTGTCCTTGTTCTAGAACATAACTTTCTGGACTAAAACAATGTACATTTCTAAAAGCAAGCAGCAAGAATTTGGATTTCCTATGAGGAGTCCCTATGTTATTCATGAAAACCTATAAATTATACTTTTAAAATTATATTGTTAAAAAAATATTATTAGAAGATACTTCACCCTACATTCGCCCCCTGTTCAAAAAATAGAGTCACAAATTAAGCTCCTTATTTGAATGGCAACTCAAGGGTTCTTTTATCAGTCAGGGTCTTCTGAAGGTAGAGGGATAAGGGCTTCCTATGATGCATTACACATATAAAAGACCTTATGCAGGTTTGACATAACAAGTCAAAGTAAAAATATGCCATTTTCTTTCTGTGGGTGGATTTTATACTAAGGCAATTTTATTGTTCCTGGAAATATTTTAATTAAGAAATCTTAATAACCTTATTAACGCCTTTTGAAAGTAATATGATATTGCCATAGCAGAGAAAATCATAGCTCAGTTATCATCACTTAGCATTTCCTGAGCTAAATGTTGTACAGAGAAGGAAGGTTCTTGTTTGTAAGGGAGGTCCTTATCCAATATACAAATTCTATGCTGTAAATTTCCCACAAGTGCTGGCTACTAAATCTTTTAATGTATAGCTACTCACCATCTATCACAATTATTTTTAGTTATATAATATAACATCCTCTTTTTGCAGTTGAAGTAACTGGAAGTTAAATAACTTGTTCTGGATGAAACACCAAATTGACAAAGTTCTAAAATTAGATTTTGGGGTTTAGATTTAGGGTTAGGGTTATTTTTATTTTCAAAGGCTTTTTTTGTGTTTACTCAACTGTGAGGCATGCTATAAAATTTCAGACTTTCAGTGCAATCTAAGCCAGAGAGTCTTAACCTTAGTCTATGGGGCTTTTAGTAATATTGAGATAAAATATTCATAATACATATGTCTCTGATTACAAAACATAAATTTTCACTTTTGAATTTTTAGGTGATCTGAGTCCTTCATTATATAAGGGAATAAACATCTGCATTCAGCACAAGTGCTTACGTAGTCGGGTCAATTTTATAATATGTAGAATGAAAAGGAGATACTAAGTTCACGTGTACTTTCTGTGTGCCTCAGAAATCTAGGTGCCAGCACTACAGAGAGTAAAAGAACAAAATGACCAGAAACCAGCTTTACTCTTATATAGAATCATATGGGAAATATATCTGAGAGGACATCAGACCGTCCTCATGAAATCAGAATAGTTGCTCAGTGGGAGGGAACCGGAAAGCAGACAGACCATACAGGTTTATTCTGCTGTCCTATGGAAACATCTTAAAAACTTAACAGAGGGATGGGGGCTCTGGGTGATGGACATTGAGGAGGGTATGTGCTATGGTGAGCACTGTGAATTGTGTAAGACTGATGAATCACAGATCTGTACCTCTGAAACAAATAATATATTATATGTTAAAAAAAAAAGATAGCAGGAAGGGAGAAATAAAGGGGGGGAAATCGGAGGGGGAGATGAACCATGAGAGACTATGGACTCTGAGAAACAAACTGAGGGTTTTAGAGGGGAGGGGGTGGAGGTATGGGTTAGCCTGGTGATGGGTATTGAAGAGGGCACGTTCCGCATGGAGCACTACATCAAAAACTAATAATGTAATGTATGGTGACTAGCATAACATAATAAAATAAAATTAATAAAAAATTTTAAAAAGTTACAGGAAGAAAAAAAACTTAACAGCAACAACCATGGCATTTATTATCATACTTGTTATTATTATTTTTGTATCTATTAAATAGTTTATAATCAGACCTTGAGAAAAATCAACATAAATTACAATTTTAATAGAAATGTCCTGAGAAATAATATCGGTTGCCCATATATATGAAAACAGAGCAAAAGTCCAGACTAAAATAACGTAAGCCTCTTTTCATCTCCATTCTTTGTCACCTAAAATTTACTAAGATAATTAAAATCAACAGTAGGTAGTAAAATTCCAGAACTGACAATGCACAGAGGTAAACTACTGATATGGAGAACAAATGTGAAACATTTATCCAGGATTCAGAGGAACAAGACTATGGATTTGAAAGTACGAGACAAAAGATAATAGAAAAGATAATAACTTAAATGTGTTTAAAACTGAACTGAGAAAGGGGAGCATAATTATCCATAGAATGAATTAAAGGGCATCCACAGCTCTATACACATTGACACAATTTTGAATTAAAATTCTACAGAAATTATCCTACAAGCATTCATGTTGAAAAAAATAATTAAGATAACCAACTTTCAGATTTTTCTATCTGTAGAATAAATATCAGAAGAAAATGATGCAACTTGTATATACAGGAAAAGTTTCTGACACAAGAAATTTATTTCCACATACATTTCTATTTATGAAAGCAAGAGAAAGATGTTCTCAGATGTTTTAGTGGTCAGAAACTAGAAAAAAGAAATATCATTCACAACAATATTAATCAAAGGTGTTCCTCAGATAACAATAGGATAAATCAAAATAAGAAATCCAAGGAGAAAATTTTTACTATCCAGGAACTGCCAGGGTGAACTAAAATTTGTTAAATAAAAATAATGTAAATAATTGTAATATAAGATTAGAAATTTTTTATAAGAGATACTTTTTTAAAATAATAATTTCATAAAAAGAACTTCTAAATTTTTAAATTAGCTCCTCCTTTAATCTTTATATACAATTAAATGCATGCATTAATTAATGAATACTAATAAATATATAAACCTGTTGAACCCCCACTCCAAGTGTTATTTTTTTTAAAGGTTTATTTATTTATTTGAGGGAGAGAGCAAGGAGAGGGCAGAGGGAGAGCAAGAATCTCAGGCAGACTCCCCATTGAGAGCAGCTGAGCGTGGAGCCTGATGTGGGGCTGGATTCCAGGACCCTGAGACCATGACCTGAGCAATGACCTGAGCCATGACCTGAGCCGAAATCAAGAGTAGGATGCTTAACCGACTGAACCACCCAGGCGCCCCTTACTCCAAGCATTATATAGAAGTTTTTTTCATGTTAGAAATTACTCTTGTGCGTTTCCAGGAAATCTTCCCCCATTGACAATCAAATTTCTAATTTCTACCATAATAGATTAGTTTTGCCTGTTTTTGAACTCCATATAGATAGAATCATAAACTAGATACTCTTTTTGTTTCTGTGAAATTCATGCACATCATCACATGTTTTCTCTTTATTGTTTACTATAATGAAATAATTTGCCCAATTCACTTGCTGATGAGCAATTTGTTTTTTCTCTTTTTTTGTTGGTTATATATAAAGATTGTTCCACATCCTCACCAAATTTTGATTATGCAGGTTTTGTTTTGCTTTTAAAATTTTAGCCATTCTAGTGAAAGTGAACTTATACCTAATTGAGGTTTTAATTTACTTCTAAAAACTATTGATGTGAGTAGCTTTTTATATGCTTACTGGGCATTATATATCTTCTTTGTCTCTTTATATATCTTAAACTTTTTTTATTAAGTTGCTGATGTTTTGTCATTGATTTATAGAAAATAAGTCTTTTTTCAAATATTTATATTGCAACTATGGTTTTGTACTCCTTGGCTTACATTTTATTTTCTTGATAGTGTCTTTTGTGAAAGCAGTTTTTAATTTTGATGAAGTACAATTAATCTATCATTTTCATTATCTTTTGTGATTTTCCGTTTTTGTCCTAACCAGGAAATCTTTGCTTACCACATGGTCATGAAAATATTGTCAAATATTTTCTTTTACTTTATAGTTTTAACTTTTATATTCAAGTCTTAAGTTCGTTATCAAGGTTATTAATTTTTTTCATGTATTTATTCATTTGTTAATGACAATGTTAATGAAAAGACTATACTTTCCACCTTTGCATTGCCCTGGTATATTTGTTGAAAATCAATAGACCATGCATGTATAGGTCCATTTAAGACTGTCTATTTCGTTCTATTCACTCTTCGTCAGTGCTTATAACAACTTATGTCAACACACTGTTTTGATTACTATACCTTTATAGAAAGTCTTGAAATCAAGCAAGGTCACGTGAGTGCTATAACTACATTTGTTATATTTCTACCAAAAGCACTTTGGGAATTTGATTGTTATTATCTTGAATCTATACACCAGTTTCTGTAGAACTGATATATTAACAGTATTGTTCTTGTAATTCATTAAATGTTCTATATGGTACATGTATTTTGTCTTTCTTTAATTTCCTTTGGCAATATTTTGTAGTTTATTTGTGTAGAGGTAGACATATAGAAGAGTAAACATATTTCACTGTTCTTGTTAAATTTATTCCTATATATTTTTATTTTTGAAGTTCACATAAATGAAATTCTAACATTTTATTTGATTGTTTTTAGAATGTAGAAATGCAATTGACTTTCAATAAAATCACTTTTGATTTATACTTTTTTTGTAGTTTCATCAAAATCTTCTGAGGATATAATCATAGCATCTGTAAAAATAGAATATTTTAATTTTATTTTTCTTTTGCTTTTTAACTTCTTTTTCTTGCCTTTTTGAGCTGGCTAAAACATCCAGTACAATGTTGAACATAAGCAGTGAGAGCGAATATTCCAGTGTTGTTCCCAATTTTAAGGAGAATACATTCATCATTATTTATGATACTAGCTGCAGTTTTGTCAAATCCCTTTTTCAGACTGATGGACTTCCTTTTTATTATGCTTTATTTTTATTATTGCTGAAATTAATTTTTTATCATAAATGTTTGCTGGATGTTGTTAAAGGCTTTCTTCTGTATTTGGTGATATGGTCTTTTTTTTTTTTCTCTTTTACTCTGTTAATGTGAATTATGTTGATTAATTTTTGAATGTTAAACTAAATATCCATCCCTTGAATAAAACACATTTGGTTATTATATACTATGAATGGAGCCTAGTTCCTGTTTTCTCTGTACTCTGAGCCACTTCTCTTTAAGGTACACAATGTAACTCTATCTGATAATGACTTTGGAATGGAAAATAGATAAGAGTTCCTCAGCTACATTCTCCAAATAAGTTTTATCAATAATAAAGATGGCATTTTGGCCCATAGTACTTACTCTTTATTTCTCAATTGATTTAGCTCTTAGAAGAAAAAGGGAAATGGTATTCATTGAATCCCTTTGATATTCCAATGACGTATTAATTTTTATCAGAATTCAATGGGACCAAAAAGGGACTCTCTAGCCAAATTAGACAGGTAGAATTGGGCTTGATGGTACCAATCCTGATGAATTAGATATCTATACAGATTTAATCTGACAGCCAAAGAAAATAGAGTCCTCTAAGAGGTCTTGTATTTAATTTGTACAGCGGCAGAAATTTCACCTGATTATTCATTGGTTTTCATTTAAAAGATGGAAAATGAGGGCGCCTGGGTGGCTCAGTTGGTTAAGCGACTGCCTTCGGCTCAGGTCATGATCCTGGAGTCCCGGATCGAGTCCCGCATGGGGCTCCCTGCTCGGCGGGGAGTCTGCTTCTCCCTCTGACCCTCCCCCCTCTCATGTGCTCTCTCTCATTCTCGCTTTCTCCAATAAATAAATAAATCTTTAAAAAAAAAAGATAGAAAATGAAATAAAAGTGTCTCTGGCTTATAAAATGGACACAATTTTGTAATTGTCACTACATTACTTGTCTAAAATTAAGCAAAGAATACTCATTGCAGTTATTTTGGAAATTTTGCATATACCTGAAACATAGACTATGAACCTTTACTTTTGTCTCACATCTATTTTTAAAGGCACACATGTACAATTGTTTTATCCATTTAAGTTTCATTTTTAATTATAAAGAACAAATAAGGCTAACTACATTTTTAAAATGAAGACATGGGTGGGTACAAATTGAATACGAAGGAGGAGTGGAACTGAGTTCCTTACTCTGCCATTTTTACTTAGGCTTCATGAATGTAGGATAATTAGACACTAATTTCATTTTAATTCTATATTATGTTTCCTGATTTCATTATGTTCTAAAATCATAAAAGAAAGAATACTTAAAATTTAAAACAAAACAAAACAAAAGATAAGATAAGATAAGCCTTGTGCCTGCTTGGCAAATGTGTTTTTTTTCTTAGAAAATTAGAATTGTGTGTATGTGTGGTTTGGTTTGGTTTTTGTTTTTTGGGGACTTTTTTTTTGATGATTGTGTATTTAAGAAGTAAATATCTCATTTTTTATAGTCTGAATGATATATCATAAGCAGTCTTAACCATTTTGTAATTGCCTAAGTGGACTTTGCCTTTGTTGGTGTCCTCACGATCACCTACTTTTTCATCATCATGATGATCATCACCATCCTTAGGTTACGACATGAGTCTCTTCTTCAATGTATCCCTTCCTTTAGGACAATTCCTCACATGAAGTAGTTGTTTAATTAGTAGTTTCCAATGACTAAATGAATTATTTTTGTTCTTGATGGGCTTTTACCATGGTAAATTTTCAGAAAGATTAGGAAAGGGGCTCATAGTATCATTTATAAATAATTTAAAATTGATATGATTATATTGGTCTGTATGATGAAGATATTTGATTATCTCACATTATAAGAAGTTTGAGAGGAAGGAAGCAAAAATTTATTTTGGTGTCTATCTCTTTTTATTGCAGGAGGAAATTTTCCTAGAGAGCTTCCAGGATGCTCATGTTTGTCTTTTTTTTTTTTTTTTTTTTTAGATTTTATTTGTTTGAGAGAGAGAGCTTGAGAGAGAGAGAGAACAAGCAGGGGGAAGGGATAGAGGGAGAGGGAGAAGCAGACTCCCTGCTGAGCAGGGAGTCCACTGTAAGACTTGATCCCAGGACTCTGGGATCATGACCTGAGCCAAAGTCATACGCTTAACCAACTGAGCCACCCAGGCGTCCCAGGATGCTCATGTCTTCCATCTCACTGACCATTGCTTATTTCATGTCTGTTGATGATTACAAGGGAGGCTCAGAAAATGAGCCCCAAGAAAAAGAAAATGGAATTACCATGGCTGAGTAAATATTTGGGCCTCTTTCAGAGACTGCTCTTTTCCTCTCTTAGGTCTGTACCACAAAGAATGCTTTTTCTGAATTCTTAGCAGTCTTTTCTGTGAGTGTATACAGAGGAGTCTACAGAGAAGAAACTTCAAATGGCTTCAAACTCTCTCTAAATCCATGGCTCTCAAGGCCTGTATAACTCTTGCTAGTGCATACTTAGACTATGAATTATTTCAAAACTCTAGCTGAATTCTTCTAACTAATGTCTGTCTGTGTCTGCTCAAGTTGAAATAATGCTCAGGTATCCTCTCTCCCTGCAGGTCTGTCTCTATAGATTTTGGACCAGTTGGTTGCCCTATAATCTTCACTTTCTTATAGGTTCAAGAAAATTCCTATGACTTTAGTGCTCTTAGAGGTTCAAGAAAACTCATGAACTAGCAGTTTATATGGCTATTTTGTTGTAATGCTGGAAATATTGCTCTTTCTAGTTCTATATTCCAAGCAGAAACTGGAAGTCTATGTCTTTAAATTTTTATTTTATATTGAACATTGTGATTACACGTTGTAGGGATGCTGGTTTCTGTTATCTTTCTCAATAGGGTGCATGCATATGTGCATGTATGTGTGTGTGTGTTTCTGATTATTACTTCAATAACTGTGAAGGCTTACTTCATGTGTAGGCTTACATTTTATTGGGGACAGATCTGTGAAAAATCCAAGGTATTTCCTAAACCTCTCTAACTTGTTGAAATTCAACTTCCCAATTCTGCCTCCCTTATGAATCTTGTTTGAGCTTGGTCATGGGCTTTTCTATGGCATATCTTGAGTATTTTACCAGCTGCTATCTATAATTAAGGATCACATGTGGTCCTTAATTATAAATAGCAACTGCTGTCTCATTTCGTGTCTAGGGTACTAACTGGGTTTCTTAACTGATTGATCCTTGTTTTCTGCACACAACTTCTTAGCAACCATATTATAGAAAACTTCATGTAGATTTGTCTTGTGTGTTTGCAGCCATCCCTCAGTCAAGAAGTCTTAGAGGACTCCCATATAGACTTCTGAGGCTATTTTCCACACAGCTTTTTCTTCATTACCCTGCCACATGGATTCTAGTTGCTTTGGCTGACTTGCATATTGATATGTGTTGTCCTCAGCTTAGCTCCACCACTTTGTTCTGCTTGAAGAGCACCTTGCTGTATGTCAGGAAAGTGTCTCCAGACAAACACCTAAGGTGATGATGGGGCTCCTTTGATATTTTCCCTTCTCTCAGTGATCATAATCTTTCACAGCCTATTATTCAATGCCTGATTGTTGCTGTTTACAGTGGGAGGGATAGTGTGACACCAGATACTTTATCATAGTGTATGATTAAGTTTCTTACATCAAAACAGAACAATAGGATCTTATGAAAGTAAGTCCAGTGTAGGTCTAGTTGTTTTGTAGTGTTCAAGTTTTCTCTCTCCTTTTTGATCTCCTTCGTAGTTGTTCTCTTTATTACTGAAAGTGGGGTATTGAAGTCTCCATCTATTACTGTAGAACTATTGTATCCTTTCAGTTTTGTCCATTTTTTTTTCATATATTTTGCTTAGATTGGACCAATTACAGAATGTCTGTATTCCCTGTTACGTGCAGCCTGCATCTCTGGTTTGCATTGTAGTCACCTGATTGAACAGGTATTTCCTTAAATGCCTTGAACAAGTAAGTCTTCCACCTTTGGCAGATGGACTGTTTGTGATTTTAGCACATTTTCTATCTCCAGCAATTTAAAACTATTCCCTATTCTTTATTCTCTGCTTGTTAAGAGACTCAGAACCAGCCAGAGGTGAGAAATTGGGACCTTTTCAGACTCTTCTTTAAATATATGCATAGCCCTGCATATGTCTGTAGTGATCTATATTCCAAATAGTATGTCATAGTGTTTTCAAAGCCCCTAATGGATATCTTATTCCCCAATCTTCCTTTTATGCTTTTTGGTGACCTTTTTGTTTTCCCTAACTGTTGTCACTTCAGGCAGGTGGGACATTAAAAAATCGCCAAACACCCTGAGTGTAGGGCTTTCCCACAGAATGAGCTCTGAGTCAGGTCAAATGACAAGCCCTGTGTGTAAGATGTTTTCAGTGAGCTGACAAACAGTTCATCTCATTTCCTGTGGGTAAGGTTTCGAGGAACTATAAACCCAGGCTGCTCCTTTTGGTGATTTCCAGGCTGCTAGTTTTCACAACTCCCTTCGTTCTAAAGGCGTTAGTTTTCAAGGCAATCATGAGAGTGAGGAATGAAAGATGAGATAGGGCAAGTTGAACACCACAAAGCTAATTGTTTTTATTGAGACTCAGTAGCTTCTCATCACTAATGCTCCTTCAATTATTGTCTTTATTTCCGCACTTTTTAAAAAGGTGATTTTGTCCTGTTCTTTTCATTTTTTGTTTCATTTATGAAGAAATGAATTTTCATTTATTTTTATTTGAGTGTAGTTGACACACTATGCTACATTAGTTTCAGATGTATAAGTTAGTGATTTGACAAGTTTATACCTTATGCTGTGTTCATCACAAGTATAAGCTACTATCTGCCCCATTACATTGTCATACAATATCATTGACTGTTTTCCTTATGCTCTGGTTTTTATTCCCGTGACTTATTCCATCACCGAAGGCCTGTATCTCCCTCTCCCCTTCACCCATTTTGCCCACTCCCATACCCACCTCCACTCTGGCAAACATAAGTTTGTTCTCTGTATTTATAGTTCTGATTCTGCTTTTTGTTTATTCATTTTTTTTAGACTCCACTTATGAGTGGAATTATACTGTATTTATCTTTCTCAATTTGACTTATTTAACTTAGTATAATATCCCCTAGGTCCATCTGTGTTGTCTCAAATTCTCAAATGGCATGATCTCATAGTTTTTATGGCTGCATAATATTCCATTGTGTATATATACCACTTTTTCTTATCCATTCATCTATTGATGGACACTAAGGTTGCTTCCATGACTTGGCTATTGTAAATAATGCTGTAATGAATGTAGATGTTCATGTTTCTTTTCAATTTAGTGTTTTCATTTTCCCCAGGAATTTACCCAGGGAAATAGTGGAATTATTGGATCATATGGTATCATCCATTTTTAATTTTTTGAGGAAACTCCATACTGTTTTCCATAGCGGCTGTACCAATTTATATTCCAAAGGTCCTTACTCCATAATTTCAAAAGAGCCTTATATCAAATTTTTGAAATTTAGATTAAAATTAACAAATTACTAAAGAAAAAAAACAATAAAATTTTCTCCAAATGAATTGGGATATTTCTATAATCTTATATTTATTTAAGAAATTGAGGGGCACCTGGGTGGCTCAGTCGTTAAGCATCTGCCTTCGGCTCAGGTCATGATCCCAGTGTCCTGGGATCGAGCCCCACATGGGGCTCTCTGCTCAGCGGGAAGCCTGCTTCTCCCCCTGCTTATGTTCCCTCTGCTTATGTTCCCTCTCTCACTGTCTCTCTCTCT
>NW_023270807.1:74287482-74338479 GCF_011800145.1 Mirounga leonina
TCCTTTAAAATAGAAAACCAGGATTACTCACATAAATTTGGACATGGACATGGACATGGACATGGACAAAGGGCATTCTTTTCAATATATGGTCTGGGACAATTAGATATACAGAATAGAAAGAAAATACATGTACAAATTGATAAGACAAAGACAAACAAATCTACAAAATTTACAAACATTAGTAACTACCAGAGAGTATCCCAATAAATCTTATAAAAAATTTTCAATAATAAGAGAGATAAAATTTAAAATTCTGAGAAAACAAGCTATTGGCCAGTATGTGGAGCAATAAAAATTCTTTTTTTTTTTTAAGATTTTATTTATTTATTTGACAGAAAGAAACACAGCAAGAGAGGGAACACAAGCAGAGGTAGTAGGAGAGGGAGAAGCAGGCTCCCCACTGAACAGGGACCCCTATGTGGGGCTGGATGCCAGGTCTCTGGGATCGTGACCCAAGCGGAAGGCAGACGTCCAATGACTGAGCCACCCAGGCGCCCCTGGAGCAACAAAAATTCTTATATCTTGTTATTCGGAATCTAAATTGTTTAACTATATTGAAAAACAGTCTGGCATTATCTAGTAAAGAATGTAACCACCCTATGATCTAGCAATTCTACTCCTAAATGTGCATGCGTTAAGTTCTTCTAGATACATGGACAAAAATGTACTTAACTACATTACTTGTAAGAGCTCTAAATTAGAAATATCCCAAAGTTCCATCAATACTAAATGGATACATTGTAGAAGAAGTACACAACAGCATTTTATACAGTAGGAAAATGAATGAACTAAAATTTATGCATTAACCTCTTTGCATTTTACAAACATAATGTTGAGTCAAAGAAATTCGTCACAAAAGAATATATACTGAATAATTCCATTTACGTGAAGTTTAAAAGCTGGCAAACGTACCTATATTGTTTAGGAATGCAGTTATCATGGTAAAACTATCTTAAAATTTTATTAATTTTTACCATATAATACAGGAAAGTGGTTATTTATAGAGAAGGGATGGAAGAGGTTGTAAACAGGAAGGGACACAAAGGGAGTTTGGGGAGTAGCTTCCAATGTTTTATTTTTGACCAGACGCTGGTCACATGGAAGATTATTTTATAACTATTTATTAATCCATATATAGATATTTTATGCACATGTGTGTTTTCTGTGTATGTTGCATTTCACAACAAAGTTGTTAAAAATAAAGTAGAAAAATAAAATAAATTTGTAAAATTAGTTGACTTGTAATCAAGCTGTAATAATATGAAATTGTTTAATATAATTCCTGAAGAGAAAGCAGACCATGTAGGTAATAGTGATTGATTCAGGGGATTTCAAGGATAACACGAGATATTTTCTATGGAATCAGTTCTATTTCTATTTTCTAAATTGGTAGCTGCTCCTTGATTCTGTATCATCCCTTGCTGTTTTTTCTCTGTTGGCACTTTTTATCCAGAAATCCTGGCTTGCCCCACCTCACTCATTGTTTGGCCTCCCATTTTTTTTTTACCTGTGGAATAGCTATTTCAAATTTTTCACTTTCCTCTTTCTAATCAACCTTTGCCTTTTTCTTTCTGCTTTCAAACATTTCAGTGATCTTTGAATGCTTTTGTTTGACTTTACCCTTTCCACTTATTGTTTTCATATTATTTTCTTTTCAATTTGGAATGTTTAGAGTGTATATTCTTTTCCTGCTATTTCCTTTAGTTTTTCCCTGAGCTCTCTCTAAATTGCTTTGGTTTGAAACCATACATGTAACATGTCCAGTGACCTCTTCAAAACTGCCTTAATACCTGCTTCTAAGCTGCAAACAGCATGATGAGTCATTCTTCCCAACTTTTAGTCTTTCTCCCTAGGATCAGTATTTATGCACTGTCCTTTCTGACATATTTTTGTAGTTGCTTTAATAATTCTTCCTCTTTACTTTCTAATTAAAATGAGAAGCTCACCGATGCTGTATCTTAAAATCTCAATTCTTCTCACCACATCTTCTCCCTTATTTTGTTAATGAAACTTTAGATTTTATTAATTGCATAGAATTGAGCTATTTATTTCCTTTCCTCCATTAAATCTGTAGAAAAATATTGAAAGATATTTTGCATTTAGTGTTGTACTTGCTTCTTTTATACTCCTTACACAAATTAAATATTTTACTTCTTATTTTACCCTAGTACTCCTTCATATAGCCAGATTAAACCATGAAATGGCTGTGTGGGTCTGTATTGATCAAGGTTCAGGCTAAGCTTCTCAAATTAGTCAAGATAGGGTTCATTGCTACAGCAATGAACAACGTCTAAATCTCAGTGGCTTATCATAAAGGTTTATTTCTTGCTTACACACTAAGTATCCATAATGGATTGGCATAGGCATTGCTTCATGTTGTCTGCAGTCCAAAACCTAGTTCGACAGAGAAATTGCTATCTGGAATACTGCTATTCTTGTGACACGGGAAAAGTAACACAATGGACAATGAACTGGCTCTTCAAGCATGCTTCCTGAAAGTGTTTTATTCCCAGACACATTTCATTGGTTGAAGCAAGTCACATTGACTTCAGTGGACCATGGAATTACAATCCAAATAAATGTGACATAGTAACCAAAACCAGAAATAATTTATGGAAATAAGACTTTCTAACATAAGAGTTCCAAGTTAAGCAATCCATGAATTAGGGATGGCTTTGTTAACCCATGGTTAATTAGGGTTTTAGGTTGATTCTCTCGGTTTTCTAAGAGTATTGTCATAATTTGCATAACTGAAATGGAATCACTATGTCCAGATCCAGACAGTAGAAAGAAGAAGGTACCTTTAAAGGACCTCATTCTTAAGACCCAGTCCAGGACATGGTTTAAATCATATTGCTCACATTTCATTAGTATGAAGTTTGTCACAAAATTTTCTTGAAAAAAATTGGGATTTTGATTGATATTGCATCAAATCTATACATAACTTGTGAAGTTGATATATTTATGATAGTGAATCTTTTAAGCCATGAATATGGCATATCTCTCCACCTATGTATGTTTGTTTTCTATAACACTCAAGAAAGTTAAGCCACACCTAACTCCCAAGGACAATGGGAAGTGCCATTTTGCTGACTTGGTTGGAGAGAATGAATTTTTAGAACATTCATACCTCCACCTTAGTGATTCAATGATAAAATTAGGCAAAATTAAAAAGCAAGTTTTGTTTCACTGGAATGCACAATTTTGGAACCCATAGTTTCTTATGTTGAGTTTTCAACATTATATAACAAGGAACTTGAATGTTTTAAGTTATATAAAACATTAAAACATTACATCCAACTCATCAGTTTAATTTATATTTCCAAATGTTCTTCTCATTAAATATAATAAATTCTTCAGGATATATACCTTCAATAACTACTTAAAAATGTGTTTATTTTCCTTAGCAAAAAGATAAAACATTTAAAATATATGTTTAATTATATTCATTCTTATCCAAAGTTTGTACTTTGTTTTAATATTTGAACAGTAAAAATAAACTTATAATAAATAAAGGATGAATGTCACTAAACGGTACTGAATGTGACTACATCATTCCTTTTCCCCCTCAAGAACAAACAACTTCAAAGTTCTTTGCATCTATGATGAGTTCAAATTCTAGTTTTCCTGTTTCTATTATTGTTAATTCCCTCATTGTTTTCATAACATTTAACTTGCAATTTATATTTTATATCCTGACTTGTTGTTCACTGGAAATAGCTGCTCCTTATGGAGTCCCAATGTTCCTTGCCTCTAAGACTTTAAATCTAGTCTCTCATGTTATTTTATTAGTCTTTAAGACATTTCAATATTTATATCAGAATATGTTTATTATTTTCTCCATTGATCCTTTTAAAACAAAGACTTTGACATATTACTTAACTATATTTAACTACACCTACAGCTACAAATCTGGGAATTGTGAGGTTTGCTTCTAAATTGCCACATAAATTCACAGTAGAGACTACTAGTTTTTTTAACTGTTACCACTAAAAAGAAAAAACATAAAAAAGAATTAATAAAGTAAAACCACTTATTCTTCCAGCACACAATTTTGTATATTAGTGACAAATGTCCCATAACATCAATATTTTGTTTCTCCCATTAGTGTTTTCATAGCCATTGCAATAGACAGTTTCCAGAGAATGCAGTGTTGCCTATGTAATACAATTGTAAGCTAGAGCAAAAATCAGCATAAACACTTTTAGATTTTATCATAAAAGTACTCAGTAATGCATTAATTCAAAAAGCTACTCCTTTAACTGAGCTCCGTAAAAGGTGGCAGAAAATAATATCTAAAGCTTTTTGTCCCTGTCCTATCCATTTACACTGAAAACAAATTGCAAAGTGATGACATTAAGGCAGCTTTTCTATATTTAACAAGAAATAAAAGGTTCATTGAAAGTAATAACACTGTGTTTTTCTGCTATAATTGCCATCAATGTGTGGAGTTATTCTGAAAAGGAAGATGATTTAATAAAGATTTACATGTAGCTGGGAAGAAACGTTGAGTGTTGTCAAGAAATATTGAAACAGTTCTCATGGTAGGTATTTTGGGGAGTACCCTCTTCATGTAATATATACAAATATAAACAAAGTGGTTGTTCTGTGGAAACATCTAAATTCTAGAGAGATGAGAATCATGGATACTGCCTTCCCCACAAAAAGCAGTTAACTTCAGGAATAATTAATAAGCATCCACTCTTTGCTGACCTCTAGAGAAGGACTGAGAAAAGGATCGACTGGAGATAATAAAGAGAAAACAAAGACACACTATTTTCTTCTATCTTCCATTCTTTGTCAAATATATGAGAAAGCTTAAATTCAAATAAATATATTAAACATATAAACAGTAGGCAAATGGTCAATAATTACGTTTTTTCTTAGATGGAGGATCTTAACTGGATCTCACTAATTTTAAAATGAACTAGTAACAAAGCATATTATTGTTTTCATCTTTTGTCATGTGTCATCTTTTTTATTTTCTTTGTCTTATGATTAATATAATTTTATTAATTAATATGATTTTATTCTTTTCCTATTATTTTCCTAATCCAGTCTTCTAGGTAAATATGGGCTTCTTTCATTTCTATTTTTAGCCTTGTCTTTCTCAGTTTACGTCTTTGCCATATTCTGTATTACAGACAAAAAAAGCATCATGTGAAAAGTCAGGAAAATTACTTATCACAGAACATTTGACTGACAATACAGTTCTATAAGGATGGAATATGACAGAGGTTAGGTGATGTGGGAAGCTGAAGAGAGTGTCAGAGGCCAGTTTGTGAAGGCTCTTAGGTGTCATACTAAGGGCCATATAATTTAACAATGGAAAATAAAATAACTTAGCAGAGGAAAGGCAATGAAGGGTTCTAAACAATCATAATCTTGTTTGCATTTGGTCAATCAGAGAAACACATGTATCGTATGATCTCACTGATACGAGGAATTCTTAATCTCAGGAAACAAACTGAGGGTTGCTGGAGTGGTGGGGGTGGGAACGATGGGGTGGCTGGGTGATAGACATTGGGGAAGGTATGTGCTATGGTGAGTGCTGTGAATTGTATAAGACTGATGAATCATAGACCTGTACCTCTGAAACAAATAATACATTATATGTTAAAAAAAAAAAAAAAGATAGTAGGAAGGGAAAAATGAAGGGGAGGAAATCGGAGGGGGAGAGGATCCATGAGAAACTATGGACCCTGAGAAACAAACTGAGGGTTCTAGCGGGGATGGAGGTGGGGGGATGGGTTAGCCTGGTGATGGGTATTAAAGAGGGCACGTTCTGCATGGAGCACTGGGTGTTATATGCAAACAATGAATCATGGAACACTACATCAAAAACTATTGATGTAATGTATGGTGGATTAACATAACATAATAAAATAAAATTAAAAAAAAAGACACGAGATGTATGATCTCTATTATCCACAGTTAAGTACTTAAAAGACATACAATAAAATTATAAAGACAAAAAAAAAAAAGAAATATCAGTGCAGCAGCTGGTATCAAGAATTGGAGAGAATGGATGGAAGCCAAAAGACTGTTTAGGAAACTTTACAGCAATCAAGTAGAGAAATTGTGGAAGAGTAATGGCAGTAGGAGTAGAGGAAAAACAAATTTGATAGGATGTGTGAGTTACATAACTGGCAATTTTAATGGAATTGGCTAAACATAAATGATGAATGAAAAGAGACAATCAAAGATTAGTTTAAGCCAGAGGTCTGAAATCTCTTTCTGTAAAAGGCCATAGTTTGAAATGCCTGGTTTAAGCAACTGAATGAAAATCACCTGTGTTCTTCTAAAAGTTTTATGGCTTCACTTCTTATGTTTAAAAGTAAATTCAAAACTATCAGAGAATGCATGGCAATTCAACTAATCACATGAAGAATTTTTTGACAAGTGACGGCAAAGCAACGGAAAAGGCCATATATAAAATGAGAATACTACTTCATGTTTTTAAAAACCTAATTTTGATTACAGCAATTAAAGTCATATTTCAAGTATTTAAAACAATGTCATTCTGAAAAGAGTCAAATAAAAATGCATACTATAACTTTTTAAATCTTTGAAGTCCCTGTAAGTTTTATATATTACAAAATTAGTATTAACCAAAAGGTCATTTTCTTATTTCTATTCCACTTCTCATACTATGGTCTTGGTGTCAAGAGTATTAACTTTTATATATTAGTTCCTTTTTTGGTGTTTTCTAGTGCCCGATAAATGCGTCCAGTCTTCCAGGCAATTTAGTTTGTGATTTCTAAAATAGTTGGTAGTTTTTCATATCAGTTATACTGAGTATTCATGATAGGTTTGTTCTGTTTCAGTCTAGTAATTTTTAGTTAATTTAATTTTTATATAGGTAAAATATTTACAGAGTTCAAAACCTAAATATATATTCTGCACCAATTGTATGGAAGATTAGATTTTCTAATATATCTTCCCACTGGAAAACAACTAAATCTTGAAAAAATATATACTCTTTCTTTAGCAGAGGGGGTAGAGAGGCAAATCAATTACCAAGAGAAGTAGATTCCTATGTGTATCCTATGTATATCTTATTTCTATGTGTATCCTCTGAATTCCCATAGAACAATTTTTTTTTTTTTTTAGAGAGTGAGCAGAAGCAGGCAGAGGGTCAGAGGAAGAGGGAGAAACAGACTCACTGCTGAGCAGGGAGCCTGATGCGGGACTCGATCCCAGGACCCTGGGATCATGACCTGAGCCAAAGGCAGTTGCTCAACCACTGAGCCACCCAGGTGTCCCAGAACAATTTTTTTTTAAATTAAAAATAAAATTGGTATGGGAGTACAAAGGGATGTTTGGGTTTTTTTTAATGCTACTAAGAATCTGGGAGAAAAATATGTAGTGGATTATAGATCCAATTTATAGGCAATCCTTATCCCAGTAACTTCTTTATTTCTAATTTTCAAAGTTTATTCTTTCTGTTCTGAAAGTGAAATATGGGAAGAGAACATTTTCTTTTGAGTGAATAAAACAATTTCAACTATCATCTTCTTTTTACCGCTAGTTCAAAATAGCAAAATGCTTAATAACTGTAATGTTGAGTACCATTAAATCCTTGATCTTTTGGGGGGTTTCAGTTGCTTTTCATTTAACATATCAAACTGGGAACAAATCAATTCTTTGGTTCATTCTGCCACACTATCAACCTGTTAATTCTCTTTGTAGTTCTACCCAACAAAGTAAAATGATTGTGCTGAAAAAACACAACTTATAGACTTTAACCATTTGGTCACCTTGAATTTCATAATTGAAACTATTAAACCAATTCTCATCCTTACTTTGATAGGATTTTTGTTCTAAATATGAACTGCCAAATTGCTTTGTTGTTTAAAATGTTCTGAGATTTTGTGTGTGTAAAATTATAATAGTGTCATGTTATAACATTCACACTTTCAACTTTTTAACTAATTGGTTTTTATAAAATAAAAATTCCTATCCCATGTCTGTTCAGTTTGATCAGTCATCCTTCCATATAAATTACCACATAAATACATATTTCTAGCCATCAATTTTAAATTTTCTTTCCTAACTTGTAATATTTTTATAAATTTACTAGATTTAAAAATTACCATGCAATAATATTACTAGATTCCTTAGATGATATAAAACTAATGTTGACCTTTTTATGGCAAAATTCATCTCATATTCATTTCTATACCTCTTGTACATGTTTTACAATAGGCACTCAATGGACATTGAATAAATAGATAAATAGATAAATAATTCAGTGGAAAGCCTTAGAATATTGAATTAATTTTATCAACATGTGCTCATTTAAATCTGTCATCTTGCCCTTGATACTAATAGAAAGTCAGTAAATACAGACCCCAGTGGTGGACAGTCTAAGTTCATGTCCAAGAATTATGCCCTGCTCTCCCTGATAGCCTGCCCTACAGATTTAATATTTGCCTAGTTAGCCCCCACAATTACATAAAACCAATTGCTTGCAATAAATTTCTTACACATCATCTACTGGTTCTAGTTCCCTTGTTAAACTTTAACTGATACAGGGGTTATAGAGTCAGAATGCCTGATTCAACTCCATACTCCACCACACATTACCTAATTTTGAACAAGCTAATTAAACCTCCAAATCTATTTCCTGGTGTGTTAAATTGCTATAGTAACAGTATCTACTTCTAAGCTTGTTGTGAAGACTCAAAGCTTATTGGTTAATATAGTGCTTAGTGCGATATTATCCATGTTAGCTACTATTTTATTAAGTCATTATTAGAATGAATGTAGAATGAGATCTACAAAAGATAGCTGGACAAATGACTCAAGTTCAGAAAAGACATCCAGGGTATGGTTGAATTTAAGGGTCCCCATCACATAAATTGGTGTTGACCCCACAATTTGTATGAGATCATCCAAGGATGATCTATTCAAGTAAACCTACTATTCAAGTATATCTATTTTCTCTAATCTCTGTCATACAATCTAAACTCTGTCATACAATCTTTACTGATAAACATTTTTAGTTTATCAATTGAAACTGTGGGAAATATGATTATCAAATTGTAAACAATACAAAACCTGGGAATGTAATGTAGTTAGCAGGAATGTTGCAATATTTTGCAGATATAATACGTACTGGTAGTGTCCATTCCCATTCTTTGGACTTACCCATGTATTCCACACAAACTTCCAACTGTCACTGTCTGCTTCTTTGTGTTTCAGTGCTTGTGTCTCAATCTATGGAAGGTCACTCTGCTCATGTCCTCTTGAAAATCCAAAAGTGCTATAGAATTAGTATATACTTGCTTACCCCAGTAGCATCACCCAATGACTCTCCAGAGTTACTGTATTTATCTCCAGCTTTCTTACTCTTGGGTAGGGATAATTCTAAGTTGTGTAGTTTGAAGTGCTTCCCAGAGTTTCACCAACAAGCTAAGCTCCATTCAATGACTGTGGTAGATGGCTTGATAGTGTATACTTTATTAGCTGAATTTCCTTGTCTGTTTTATATCTCTCTCCCCTGCCAGTGTCCCTCACACATTTAAATAATCTATCTGCCCTTGAATACACTTGTCCCAGCACCATTTTCTGTTGGAACAAATTCTAAAACGGGGCACTCAAAATTTAGCTGAACTGAGAGGTCAAAAGCCTTTGTTGCTATAACTTTTGGGTGATTTAGAAAATACTTTATGGATATGGACATGGCCTCTTGACATTTAATAAATAAGCAATAACCTTATAAGTCACTTTGTGTAACCAAAGAGTAAGTTAAAATATTTGATTCTGGTATGCTTATATATAATTTATAGGAGTGGCTGATGTCCTCCATTTACATACCCTTGGACTCTCTTATCCTTTGAATATTTTTCTGTTTCCTAAACTTCCACAGCTACTCACTGGGGAGGGCATTTTCACTCTCATCTGAGAAAAAAAAGAAGATTTTACAAAGTATTGGAGGAAATCTGAGAGTTGGAGAAAGATGGAAAAAGTCAGAGAGTCAAATATATTATGAAGAAACCCAACCACTTATTACTATGATTGATAAACTGTCACCTTGGAAATTGAGTTGGAGGTAATTTCCTCCATTATTTTTCATTATAGGAACCAAATTTAAATAAGTCATATTTAACAAATTCTGAGTTACCAGTAAAAAAAAAAAAAGCTAAAAAATCTATATGAAATATTTTCCCAGAAAAAAGCATTAGACTTTAATGACTGCAAACTGGGTGATGGAAAGCATTTAAATTTATCTAAGAAAAAGGTTTTTTAATGATTTCACTTATTCTTTTTTTAATAACCCTGTGAAATTGTCATGTAAAAATCTCAGAGATACTCCCAAGTGTGATGTTGAGAGGCAATTTCAACACCTATTATGGAACTTCACAGTGTAATATAACCTCACTGCTTAATCACATAATGGCATTTAAAAATTGTTCACACTGCCTAGCAAAAATGTCTTGCCACACACTATTATGGCAATATGTATTTTATTATGTTGTTTATATCATAAGAAAACATATCAAAGTGCTCAGGAAACATCTTAAGTGAGTAGCCATAACAGGATCACCAAGGAGAGCAAGAACTTTATGAACAAAGAACATACCTAACGAGAATTACTTTTCATAAGGCATTGCTATTACAAAACATGCATATTTTTAAGCCTCCAAAAACTTTATTACAGAAACTATCACTGAAGCAAGGTCAGTGAGACTCCCTAGTGTCATATTATTATATATTTTCAAACAAAGGAATAAATTGATAATTTTTGGCATCTCAACAATAAAAGGAAATTATTTATTATATCTAATTATAGAAACTGTAAAATATAACAGAATATTTTTAAATTCCTATCTTTATATGTTATGTACACCTCATGTTCTTAATAACTGTAAAATGAATCTATAAACAAATTCCTAAAATGTTTAAACAGTAAAACAAAAGCTTGCTCTACGGCAATATAAAATGTTTCACAACATGGATCTGGAGGAGTCTATGTATCAAAAATATGTTGAATTAATTGTCAAACATTTGTGTTTTAGATAAAAAATATAGAGAGTAGAAGTTCATTTTAGGAAAAATACTTCAGAAAAGATATTTTTAATAGAAAATAGTCAAAGCAGTATATGAGGACACTGTCTTGCTTTAAGATGGATTGCATTTGGGGATTACTTCTGGACAACTAAGTAAAGTTGTTAAGTAGGTGACATTTGTTTTTAGCTCTTTTCTGCTTCCTATACCAGAACTTTTCAACTCTGCAATGCATTAAGTATGGAAATCACATTCCCAAAGGAATTTCTCTTATCTAGTTTCCAAAACCCACTAAATTAGGAAATCACCTTTCACAAATCTAAAGTAGTTATCCTTCATAGAGATATCTGCATTTTCAAAGACAGAGGAGGTTTTATTAAAAAGCCCTTCAAAATACTAAACATTACTTCAGAAGGCCTAACCAAGAAAAGTAGGTGAGAGTTTTAATAATGCATATTTTTATTTAATGTAACGTGAGAAATTTTAAAAACCAGAACTCTGGCAAAATGTCATTGTAACTATGCAGGCTAAATCAGAATAGTTACAGCCAGAAAAATTAAAGGTGGTAAGTTTTTAGGTTTGGCTGCTAATTGTGACCAATTCTACTTGGAAGTCTCAACTTTTCAATGTTTTGGTTTCTTCATCTGAAATATAAAAAAGCTAATATTTCCAGTTTTTATATTCTAAATGTAGTATGGTTCCATTTTAGAAAAATATCAAAACTCAAACTAAGGAAGTTTGTATAGTCCTTGCCTCAATAACCATTATTTCCTCCTTATGAGAGGAGACTATGGGGTTTTGGCTTCTTCTTGGTATTCTCATGCATATTTCTCTTTAATCTGAGCAATGACATACTAATATACCATTCCTGTTTGACATAGTAACTGAGCTATAGCACATACTTTTTAGTAAATGTATACCATGGTCTGGATATATTCAATAAATGATTTGTGAAGGTACTTCATGTGATACACTTTCTGAAATTGTTCCAGTTGAACGGTTATTATCCAGTAAAATCATTCCCTGTTTAAAGTATTTTCTTTCTGGGTGCCTGGGTGGCTCAGTTGGTAAGCAACTGCCTTCGGCTCAGGGCATGATCCTATAGTCCCAGGATCAAGTCCTGCATTGGGTTCCCTGCTCAGCAGGGAGTCTGCTTCTCCCTCTGACCCTCCCGCCTCTCATGTTCTCTCTCTCTCTCAAATAAATAAATAAAATCTTAAAAAAAAATAAATCCTGCAAAAAAATTAAAGTATTTTCTTTCTGCCTTTTATTTATTTATTTATTTATTTTTATTTTTATTTTTTAAAGGTTTTATTTGACAGAGAGAGCACAAGCAGAGGGAGAGAGAGGGAGAAGCAGGTTCCCTGCTGAGCAAGGAGCCTGATGTGGGACTCGATCCCAGGACCCTGGGATCATGACCTGGGCCGAAGGCAGCCACTTGACTGAGCCACCCAGGCACCCCTCTTTCTGCCTTTTAATAACATTGTACCACTGTCTTCTCATGTCCATTGTTGCTGATAGAAGACTGATACTGGTCTTTTCTAGTGTCTTCTGGGGTGATCTTTTAAAAATATTTTCTTAGAAAATTTTAGTGTTTTAATTTCATGTTTGATGTTATAAAATAATATCATTATATGTCTATGGGTTTTTCTTTTTTCTTATTCTATTTGACATTTCACAGAGTTTTAGAATCTAAAAACTCATCACTTACTAGTTTAGAACAGTGTTCTTTAATTAGGCTTTTGTTAGTTTTTTTTTTTAAGATTTTATTTATTTATTTGACAGAGAGAGAGAGACACAGTGAGAGAGGAAACACAAGCAGGGGGGAGTAGGGGAGGGAGAAGTAGGCTTCCCGCCAAGCAGTGAGACCCATGCAGGGCTCGTTGCGGGGCTTGATCCCAGGACCACAGGACCATGACCTGAGCCAAAGACAGACGCTTAACGGCTGAGCCACCCAGGAGCCCCGCTTTTGGTTAGTTCTAAACCAACTCTGTCTCTATTCTCTTTTTGTAGAAGTTAATTTAGATTCATACCAGAATTTCTGGATCGATCATTCATGCCTCTTAACTTTTTTTTCTTTTCCTTCCCTTTCCCTCCTGTTTTTTACAGGAGAGAATCCTTCAGCTTAGTTTATGTTCATTATTTCACTCTTCTGTTTCCATCTGTTTTTTATCCCATTTACTGGTTTTTGTTTTTTTTGTTTTTTTTTTTAAGTAGACTCCACGCCCAGAATGGAGCCCAGTGTGGGGTTTGAACTCACAACCTGAGATCAAGACCTGATCTGAGATCAAGAGTCAGATGCTTAACTGAATGAGCCACCCCGGCACTCCACTGAGAATTTTTTAATCAACATATGTTTGTACATATTAAATAGTACAAGGAGAAAATAATAAAAAGCAATGATACCTATCCTATATTTTCCCAAGTCTGATATCAGTTTCAAATGCAAATGTGTTTAAAATGTTCTAATGTTACCTCTAAAAAAAATGTGTATGCTGTTATGTCTTGATTTCCCAAACTTCATCTATTGGCTTTATATTGTGAAATTTAGTTTACACTTATTACTTTTTCTCTACTTTCTCTAAGTATTATCTGAATCCATATTTTAGTTTATCTATTGCTTATGTGGGCAAACGTAATACATTCACAACTTTTTGTTTTTGTTTTACCAACTATACTATGTATCTCTTTATTGTTAACAATATAAGAGATAATATTAGTGTTTTATCCTGGAGTTTCTGGTTGCCTTTCTTTTTTTCTTGTTGAGAGAAGAAAGGCTAAGTCTCCTTCACAATATTCTTAATGCATTATTTTTTATAACTAGAAATCAATTTGTCATTTTCCTTGAATATACACATTTCCATTCTAACTTTAAAAGTTTGCTTCATATATGGACCATGTTCCCTTCTATAACTTTTTGTTTCTCCTAAACATTTGAATTTCCTTTATTTTTTAAATTGGGTTTCTCAATCAAATTTATACTTTTTTCAGTCTCTTCCTTATATCCACTATTTTGCAGAAAATAATTTCTTTTCCAAAAATAATCTTTCTTGGGGCGCCTGGGTGGCTCAGTCGTTAAGCGGCTGCCTTCGGCTCAGGTCATGATCCCAGGGTCCTGGGATCGAGCCCCGCATCGGGCTCCCTGCTTGGCGGAGAGCCTACTTCTCCTTCTCCCTCTGTCTGCTGCTCTGCCTACTTGTGCTCTTTCTCTCTGTGTTAAACAAATAAATAAAAATCTTTAAAAGAAAAAAAAAGAAAACTATAAAAAAAATAATCTTTCTTAACTTGTTCATCAAAGTGGAACAAATGTAGGTTTTTTGTTTTGGTTTTTTGTCCCTTTTACACAGCTACTATACTGGGACTTTATTTTACATTCTCCTAAGGCTGCATCCACTGATTATTTGATTCCAAAGCTAAATGAGGATATGTCTTTCATATGAATCCTTAATAAAAAACTAAATAGGAATTAAAGCTTCAAGTATTTACATGCCTGAAAAATACATTTATCCTACCTTAACCAGTGATGAAAAATTTGCCTGCATATGGAATTTTAGATTGAAAATTATGTTCCTTAAAAACTTTGAAGGGGAGGCATGCCTGGGGGGTTCAGTCATTAAGCATCTGCAGGGTGCTAGGATCGAACCCCACATGGGGCTCCCTGCTCAGTGGGAGGCCTGCTTCTCCCTCTCCCACTCCCCCTGCTTGTGTTCCCTCTCTCGCTGTCTCTCTCTGTCAAATAAATAAATAAAATCTTAAAAAAAAAAAAAAAACTTTGAAGGGAAAAAGATCAGAGAAATTAAACAAATTTCTGCAATTGATTTTATTCTTTAGGGAATTTGACAATTATGATAATGAGCAAGTTACAAAACATTCAGTTCATGGCCATGAAGGACGCAAGTGTCAAGATACAGAGAAAATAGCAGAAGTTTGACAGTGTTGTGGGGAAGAGAGACTGACATAAAAACTTTAGAGGTTGGTATTCTGATGTGAAGAAAGTAGCAGAGAAATGAGTACATCAACCTGTTGATTCTGCCTCAAGACATTTGCTGAATTCTCGAGGATTAGGCATGCTCACTATTGACTGCCTCAGTAGCAAATGTATTTTCAGTACTTTTATCTGGATTTTCCACTTGTTTTGGCAGTGACATTGATTTTTTGCAAGCTACTCTGTCATACTTGGAAACTGGACCCTTGAGATCATGGATTTTTGTGTCAATTTTATAGCCTACAAGGTTCTCATGTTGTTTATAGAAACTTTTTTTCACATTGATTCTTTGAAATTATCCAAATATATAATAACTCATAATCAAACATCTTTTTCTACCTATTATGCCTCTAATGCTTTCTGTTGTCTAATTGCACTGGCTAAAACTCCTAGTCTTGTATAAAACAGCAGTGGTGACAACAATCATCCCATTTTTTTTTTTTCCTGAAAATAGCAGGAAAGCCTTTAATATCTCCCCATTACATAAGGTGTAAATTTAGAGAGCGTGAGGAATACATATATATACACACATGTATAAATAAGGATACCATGTTAAGGAATTACTCACCAAATTCTAATTCATTGAGGGCTTTTAATATAAATGTGTTTTGCATTTTATAGCATGAGTGTTCTGCATCTATGGTCCTATGACTTTTCTATATAGATTAATTAAAATAGCATTATAGGTTGAATTATGCCCCCCTAAAATTTATATATTGAAGTCCTCACCCCATAACCCCAGAATATGACCTTGTTTGGAGATGTCTATCAGAAATTATCAACTTAAGATGGGGTCATTAGGATGAACCTTAAACAAATATGACTGGTGAACTTATAAAAAGGAGAAATTTGGAGACAGATACACATATAGGAAGAATGCCATGTGAACATGAAGATGGCTATTTCTATAAGCTAAGGAGAAAGTCCTGGAAAACATTACCTTCACAGTCCTCAGAAGGAACCGATCTTGCTTACATCTTGATTCTGGACTTCTAGTTTCCAGAACTATGAGACAACAAATTTCTATTGTTTAAGCCACCCAGTTAGTAGTACTTTATTATGGCTGCCTAGCAAATTAATACAAATGGTAAGAACATTAGCAAAAATGGAGAAAGGACTTCCAAAATTCTCTTGTCCATAGAAGCAATGAAAAAACTGACAAAAATTGACAGAATCAACTTTTTTAGAACTCCAGAAATTAACCAAAAGATTATAACAATCTAAAGAGCATTCTTTCAAGAAAATTGGCTAAATGTCAGTGAAAACAATAAACTTTGTGACTTCACTTGCCCTTTTCCCATCCCCCATTTCAGCTCTACAGTAGACTTGAAAATCAATGGCCTGCAAACATGGTGAAAAACAGCAGTCTAGTAGCCAATAGAGGGGCCAAAAGGTGGTTGGACCTCCTTTAAAGTTTCATTTCCAGAGAAATAATATTATTTGAACTGTATGGTGGTTCCCTCACAAGGCTTCTTTATGAAGGTCACCTGGAATGAAAAGTCTTTTTTCCTGGGGGCTTTTGTTAAAAAACAATTAGAGTCAATTGATTAATTCTTTGGCTGCCTGAGGTGTTGGATAATAGTAGGGCAAATGGAAAGCTAAACAAAAGCTTAAAGGGAAAAGCTAGAGAATATGTCTGCAGGGCCTTTGAAAAATTCTGACATATTACTAGGAACCTAGAAAGACACACATAGGTTGGACTGTGTGGATACACAACGCTGTGCGCATGCACTGAAAAGATGTGAGAAACCCCTAAACTCTTACCTCTGGCTAACCCTTGAAGTTATGTTCAAGTGGAAAGTGAAACCTAAAGCTGAGTTGTCAAAACTCTGCCTGCCTGAGTGTTAAGTGTGCATCAATATACACCCACAGCCCTTTATCAAAGACTTGGAGACCTATTTTTTTGTTTCAGGAATTTTATGGAAATCTTTGTCTAATCACTAGCTAATCACTAAGCTAACTGAGAAGAAACTTCAGAAGCCATTGATGACAAAGAACACTGACTTCATGGAATTAGTTTAGAAAAGTCATGAAACAAATAAACAAACAACAACAATAAAGAATAGCATTAACAAAAAGCCTTGGGGAGGGGGAAGAATCTGATATCCAGAGTTATCAGAGCATATTATTTAAAATGCCTGTTTTTCAACAAAGAAAGTATGAAACATTCAAGAAACAGTAAAGTATGTTCCTTACACAGGAAAATAATTGCTAGAAATTGTGCCTGAGGAAGTCCAAACATTGGACTTACTAGAAAAAGATTTTAAATCGACCATATTAAACATATACAAATGCTAAATGAAACTATGTCTAATGAACTAAATAAAATTATGAGGACAATGTCTCATCAAATAAGACTATCAATAAATAGATTTTTTAAAAAGACCCATACAGCAATTCTGTGGTTGAAAAGTACAGTATTTAAAATGAAAATTTACTAGACCGTCTCAATAGCAAATTTAAGCAGTCCATAGAACTTGAAGATATGCCAATTGATATCTAGTTTAATGAACAGGAAAAAAAAAGAATGAAGAAAAATAAGCAGAATCTCAGAGACCTCTGAGATACCATCAAACATACCAACATATGGATAATATTAGTTTCAGAAAGGAGAGAGAGAAAGAGACAAAAGAATACTTGAAGAAATAATGGCTTAAAACTTCACAACTTAAAAAAAAATAGTCTACACATCCCAGAAGCTCAAAGAAGCCCACTCTCTCACTGAAATCCATTCCTAGACACATTATAATAAAACTGTCTAAAGACAAAGACAAAGAAAATCTTGAAATCCTTGAGAGAAGTAAATCATAGTATACAAGGTATTCTGAAAAAGATTAACAGCTGATTTTTCATCAGACCATAGAGGACAGAGGCAGTAAGAAAAAGACTATCAACTAAAAATTCTAAATCCAGCAAAACTATCTTTCAAAAATGAAGGAGAAATTAAGCATTCTAGGGCGCCTGGGTGGCTCAGTCATTAAGCGTCTGCCTTCGGCTCAGGTCATGGTCCCAGGGTCCTGGGATCGAGTCCCACATCGGGCTCCCTGCTCGGCAGGAAGCCTGCTTCTCGCTCTCCCACTCCCCCTGCTTGTGTTCCTGCTCTCGCTATCTCTCTGTCAAATAAATAAATAAAATCTTAAAAAAAAAAAAAAGAAAAGAAATTAAGCATTCTAAGATAAAAACTGAAAGAATTAATTGTTGACAAGAAATTAATCAAGAAATACTAAGGGAGCTCTAAAAGCTGAATTAAAAAGACACTACACAGTAATCTGAACCCACAGAAAGAAATAAAAAGCACCAAGATAGGTAACAAAAACATAGAAAGATGTATAAATGCATATTTTGTTTGCAATTCTCTTTTTTCCCTCTTATTTAATTTAAGAGACAACTACAAAAACAATAATTATAAATCTGTGTGCATAAGCACACAATGTACAAAAATGTAATCTGTGTGATAATTAACACAAAGGAGTGGAGAGGGAAAGGAACTATATTGTACAAAATTTAAATTCAGTTGTTATTAATCTGAATTAGGTTATTATAAATTGAGATGTTAATTGTAATCCTAAGGGCAACAACTAAAATTAACTTTTAAACAAAATGTAGTAAAATAAACAGTAAGAAAATTAAAGTCTTCTATATCTAATGCTAAATTGTATTAATAGATTTCCTAATTGGTGCATTTCTGGAGTAAATTGCACTTGGTCTTGCTGTTGGATTCTATTGCTACAATTTTACCTCAGGGTCTTACATCAATATTCAGAAATGACATTAGTCTGAGTTGTCATGACTGTGAAATAATATCAAAATAATGTAAAAGTTGTTTTTTCCTATTTTCTGAAACATTTTGGCTAGCATTGGAATTATTTGCTCTTTGTCAGTTTTTTGGAAATCCCCTCTGCAACCATATTGTTTTCATGCTTTTCCTTTGGTAATTACTCAATTTCTTTCCTAATTTCCTATTTATAATTTGGTCTATTTAAATTTTCCATCTCTACTGGGATCAATTTTAATGCACTTTTATTTTTCTAGAAAAATATGAATCTCAGGGTACCTGGGTGGCTCAGTCAGTTAAGTGTCTGCTTTTGGCTCAGGTCATGATCTCAGGGTCCTGGGATCAAGCCCCACATCAGGCTCCCTGCTCAGCGGGGCACCTGCTTCTCCTTCTCCTTCTGGTGCCACTCTCCCTGCTGGTGCTCTCTTTCTCTCTGTCAAATAAATAAATAAAATCTTAAAAAAAAAGAAAAGAAAAATAAGTATTTTAAAGATTTAAATTTATTTGCATAAACTTTAATGACTACCACGGGGAATGGAATAACCTTTATTTTATTTTTTATATATTTTTAAAGCTAGGTAATCTTTTTTTTTAGATTTTATTTATTTATTTATTTGACAGGTTGCGGGGAGAGAGCACAAGCAGGGGGAACAGCAGGCAGGGGGAGAGGGAGAAGCAGGCTCTCTGCTGAGCAAGGAGCCTGACACAGGACTCTATCCCAGAACCCTGGGATCATGACCTGAGCTGAAGGCAGATGCTTAACCATCTGAGACACCCAGGTGCCCCTGGAATAACCTTTAAAAAGCAGCATAACTGCAGGGCACCTGGGTGGCACAGCAGGTTAAGTGTCTGGCTCTTGGTTTCAGCTCAGGTTGTGATTTCAGGGTCATGATCTCAGGGTTGTGAGATCAATCCCTGCGTTGGGCTCTACATTCAGCAAAGAGTCTGCTAATATTTCTCTCCCTCTTCTCCTCCCCACCATGCTTTCTCTCTCTCAAATAAATTAAAAAGAAAAAAAGTAGCACAACTGCTTTGAAATATAATGTGGCATTAATCTCTAAAATTTAACATGTGTATGTAATATGAACCAGCAATTCCATCCTACCTATATATCCAACAGAAATGCATGTCTATATGCACCAAAAAACTGTGTGCGTATTCATTGTTTTAGGCTGTGTGCTATAGAACATGAGGTAATGATAAAAATGTAATACTTTGGGTGCCTGGGTGGCTCAGTTGGTTAAGCGACTGCCTTCGGCTCAGGTCATGATCCTGGAGTCCCTGGATCGAGTCCCGCATCGGCCTCCCTGCTCAGCAGGGAGTCTGCTTCTCCCTCTGGCCCTCCCCCCTCTCATGTGCTCTCTCTCATTCTCTCTCTCTCAAATAAATAAATAAAATCTTTAAAAAAAAAAGTAATACTTTGAGATGTATAAACACCCAAATGCAAGAGTGAGGAAAAAAGGAAAATAAAACAGAAATAATATAAAGCACTGTAAAATGACTTACTATGCCAGCTACTTCTTCATGATCATTTGGGAAGAAATTACTGGATGAATGCTTCCACTTTGCAAGTAGGAATATTGTGATGAAACTTCAAAGAAAAACTTTGTGTCAAGGTAGTCCATGGACTAAGAAAGCATGTTTCTATGACATGCTTAGTTTGCTTCCTTGGCAGCCCTGATGGCCTGTTTCCTCTAACCTCCTGTTCTTGCATTGGGCAGTCCCTCACCTGTAGGGATTAAATTCATTCTGGGTCTAAAATTTTGTCTTCTGGTTCATTTGATGAATGATGGTCAGATCCCAAATCTGTTGTGTTTTATTTTATTTAAGCACAGAGTAGCTGGAGAAGTCAAAAATCTCAGGACTGATAACTATTTGGTACAGGGATGATATGTTGCAGGAGTAATCAACAAGGCTGAGGAAATTGTAGTAGGTACCTATTTTGTGTTCAGTAAAAGAATGTTTATAGCTGGGGCGCCTGGGTGGTTCAGGTGGTTAAGGGTCCTACTCTTAATTTTGGCTCGGGTCATGATCTCAAAGTCGTAAGTTCAGGCCCCATGTCAGGCTCCATATTGGGTGTGCAGATGCCTTAAGATTCTCTCTCTCTCTCCCTCTCCCTCTGCCCCTCTCTACCTCTAAAAAAAAAAAAAATGTTTATAGCTGTATTATATTCAATAGACTTTAAATAATCCATATGACCATCAACACTATGATGCATAAATAGCGGTATTTAAATAATGAAATGAGTTAAACTATGGTTATATGTAATGACATGAATCATTTCATAATTTTGAATAAAAGAAGTCATGATCACAAAAATGTATAATTTCATTTACATAAAATCAAAACAGGCAAATTGATCTATAATGTTAGAAATCAGAATGGTGCTTACCTTTAGGAAATGGGGGTTGGTATTGAAAATGGGTGATAAAAAGGACTATTGCTGTGGTGCCAATAAGTCCATTTCTTGACCTAAGTGATGGTTAAATGCTATGCTCACTTCATTAAATAGTATATTGATCATTTGTGCATTTTAGATTATATAAGTCAAAAGTTTATTTAAAATTGTATTTATACAGAGTTGGGAAAATAGCAGAAGTATACATACACACATATACACATTCTCTCTAGTTTTAGTTATTTCCCTTTTTTCCAGTTCTAATTTGTGTTTTTGTTACTTCTTTTTCTGATTGTTTTTTGTCTTCATTATATTACATGATAGTTTATTTTGTTTTTTTAATTTATTTATTTTTTATTTTTTATTTATTTAACAGTGAGAGAGGGAACACAAGCAGGGGGGAGTGGGAGAGGGAGAGGCAGGCTTCCCGCTAGCAGGGAGCCCAATGCGGGGCTCGATCCCAGGACCCTGGGATCATGACCTGAGCTGAAGGCAGTCGCTTAACCATCTGAGCCACCCAGGCACCCCTGTTGTTTTTTCTTTTTAAATCCTGCTTTTAGACTTTTAATTTTTGTATTTATCTTTCTAATCTTTATTAATTCCTACTTATGCTTTTGTTTTTTGTGTATTTTTTCTGTTTTGTAATGCACTAATTTTTATTTTATTTTTTATTCATTAATTTATTCATGTGTATTTTTAAGTTTTTTTAAATTTTGTGCTCTTTCAATTCATAAATATTTAATGATATAAACATTTAATTTTGTAATCTATTCTGTGATAATGGCTTTACCTGTATCCCATAGATTCTTAGATACTGATGTTCTGTTTTCAGCATCATTCTTTTCCAAAAATTTGGGAATTTACATAAATATTTCCTCTTTGGCCAAAGAATTATATGGCATATTTTAAATTTCTAGTCAGAATGTCTTTTTAAAAATTATTAATCTAGTGGCGTTATGTTATACTCTATTGGTAGGATCATGTGATTTTTCTTTTTCAGATTTTTGATGTGATGGATTACTCTAAATATTCTAATTAATGTTGAACCAGTTTTGCCTACCTGGGATAAACCCCAGTTGGTTGTGCTGTACAATTATTTTTAGACATTATTGAATTCAGTCTGCTAATATTTTGTTGAAGATTTTTGCAACTATGTTCATGAGAGATACTGGTTTGTAATTTTCTTGTACTGTATTTGTCTGCTTTTGGCTTGCATTTTCAATGCAATGATTCAATGACTTATTTGATGGACAGCTTTTTTTTTATTTGAATGAAGTCAAATATGTAAATTTTTTAAGTCTACTATAAGAAAATATTTTTCCATGTCTTCCGGATTTTTTAAAGTTTCACTCTTTATATAAGGGTCTATGATCTATCTATATTTCCTGTGTATAGCTTGAGGTAGGAATCAAACTTGTTTATTGTTTCTAAATGTCCATTTGGTTGTTCTGCATCATTTGATGAAAATGTTCTTTTCCCCATTGAATTACCTTAGAACCTTTACCAAAAGTCAGTGCATTGTATGTGTTATTCTCTTTCTGAATTCCCTATTTTGTTCCATTAGTCTATTTACCTACTCTCACACAAATGTCACCCTCTCTGATTAAGGTAATCTTATAGGTTTTTTTTAATCTTTTTTTTATTATTATGTTATGTTAATCACCACACATTACATCTTAGTTTTTGATGTAGTGTTCTATGATTCATGTTTGCATATAACACCCAGTGCTCCATGCAGAATGTGCCCTCTTTAATACCCATCACCAGGCTAACCCATCCTCCTCCCCTCCTCCCCTCTAGAACCCTCAGTTTGTTTTTCAGAGTCCATCGTCTTATAGTTAAGTTTTAAGATCAAGTAGTGTTAACTCTACAAATTTGTTTTCATCTTTTAAGATTTTTGGCCTACCCTATGTCCTTTTTAAGAGTTTTTATTTAAATTTCCATTAGTTAAAATATAGTGTAATATTAGTTTCAGGTGTACAATACAGTGATTCAACACTTCCATACAACACTGGTGCTCATCACAAGTGCACTCAACACCCATTGGTTATTTAACCCATTCTCCTACCTACCTCCTCACTGGTAATCATCAGTTCTTCATAGTTAAAAGTCTGTTCCTTGGTTTGCCTCTCTCTCTTTTTTCCCCCTTTCCTTTTGTTTTGTTTCTTAAATTCCACATATGAGTGAAATCATATGGTATTTAACTCAACACTCCAAAAATTAATAATCCAGTTAAAAATTGGCAGAAGGCATGAATAGACATTTTTCCAAAGAAGACATACAGATGGCCAAGAGACACATGAAAAGATGCTCAACATCATTCATCATCAGGGATATACAAATCAAAACCATAATGAGATATCACTTCACATCTGAATGGTTAAAATCAACAACACAAGGAACAGGTGTTGGCAAGGATGTGGAGAAAGGGGAACCCTCTTGCACTGTCGGTGGGAATGCAAACTGGTGCAGCCACTCTGGAAAACATTATGGAGTTTCCTCAAAAAGTTAAAAATAGAACTACCTTATAATCCAGCAACTGAACTACTAAGTATTTACCCAAAGAATACAAAAATAGTGGGGCACCGGGTGACTCAGTCAGTTAAATGTCTGACTCTTGGTTTCAGCTCAGGTCATGATCTCACAGTCATGGGATTGAGCCTCAAGTTGACTCTGCACTCAGTGTGGAGTCTGCTTCAGATTCTTTCTCCCTCTCCCTCCCCCACTGCCCTTCTCCACTCACCCTCTCTCTCTAAAATAAATAAATACAATCTTTAAAAGAATACTAATTCAAAGGGATCCATGCCCCCTGATGTTTATAGCGGCATTATCTACAATAGCCAAATTAAGGAAACAGCCCACCTGTCCATCAATTTATGAATGGATAAAGAAGGGGTGGTATATTTATATTCAGTGGAATATTACTCGACCATAAAAAGAATGAAATCTTGGCATTTGCAATGACATGGATGGAGCTAGAGTATTATGCTGAGCAAAATAAGTCAGAGATAGCTATGTCTTTTAATTGCCATAAAACTGTTAGACTAAACAGTCAGTTTCCACTCAAAAAGCCAATCCATGAAGGTGGTATATCTATATATTAAGTTTTTCTAATTTCTCTCCACATTTTTATTTTTCATTGTATAGAATTCACAATTTTTGTCAAATTGTGTTTAAGTATTTTATTTTTTATTCCAATGCAAATGATATTTTGAAATCAATTTTGTTTAGACATAATTTACATGTAGCAAATTGCATAAATTTTAAGTTTATAATTCAGTTACTTGTGAAAAAATATATATACCCATGTAACCACACTGCACTCAAGATATAAAATGTTTCTATCTCCCCCAACCCCTCGATAGCTTTGGGCCTTTTTGAAGTTAATCACCATACCTCCCAGTCCAGGTTAGCTTGGATCTGATTTTTATCATTATTAATTTGTTTTATCTGATCTAGAATTTCATATATATAATCATTAAATATGTATTATTTTCTATAGATCCACTTTTACTCAGCGTAATGATTATGAAAAAGAATCATCTATATTTCTGGTGTATTATTTCTTTTTTAAAAAAATGCCTAATGGTATTCCATTGTTGTGGGCCTGGGCCATGATATTACAGATTCCTCCTTTTTTGATGCCGACTTTACAACAGTTAAACATAAGAAGCAAACATCATTTCCAGACATGTTACTTGATCTCCCACGCTGTGGTTTCATTATGGTTTTTTACTGGAACTATTTTTTTAAAGTGCCAGCAGATTTCACTTGTTTATCTCCAGGAGAAAAAAATGGATTTATGTACAATTCTTCCCATTTTTTCAGAATCCACCCTTATTCAGAGCCCACTTTTTTCTCCTTGGAATTAGGGTGATTGGCTGCATGTTGGTTTATTTCTACATATTTCTTTCAAGGCTGTATGTATCTGTCAAGTTTTGAACCGGGCTTTGGTAACCTTCTTAATGTGGTTACTTTTTTTTTAAAAGATTTTATTTATTTATTTATTTGAGAGAGAGAGAGAAAGAAACAACATGAGAGGGGAGAGGGTCAGAGGGAGAAGAAGGCTCCCTGCTGAGCCAGGAGCCCGATGTGGCACTCGATCCCAGGACTCCGGGATCATTACCTGAGCCGAAGGCAGTTGCTTAACCAACTGAGCCACCCAGGCGCCCAATGTGGTTAATTTTTCAACAAAATATGAAAGATCTTAACAATTCTGGAATCATGAGTACAAGCTCTTTTTTCTTCCTTGTGCTGATGTATGTAAGGTTTTCTATATATTTATATTTTCTATACAGTTTTAATTGTGATTAAAGACAGACACATTTACACACATCTATTTATTCACATCTACGGTATACATTGTTTTCAAAGTATATTATTTATCTGAGTGGACTTGACTGATAACATTTACCTAAAAATAAGCAAGCTTCATATACAAAAGGAAATATTCCATAAGGCATATATTACAAAGGAGTAACAGTCCTAGATCTCAAAAAGCTTGTTCTCTAATAGGAGAAACAGATATATGAATAAATGGCCACAATATAGTATATTAAGTGTTATGAGTGATGTACGCCCAAGGGGCTGTGGAGGCATACAAGAGAGGCATTGTTGATAAATTGATGTGGGGGTTGGGAGAAAAACAGGCAAGATTCTCTAGGAGTGCTAACTGAATTCTCTAAGCTAAAAGGGAAGTTAGAAAATGTTAGTGATAATTAGCATAGTGAAGAGTGAAAAGCTGTATTTCATATTTCATAGCAAAAAGCTATGAAGAATGAGAAAGATTGATTCATGAGAATCTCAGAGTTAATCAATCACTTAAAGATGAAATACAGTTGATATAGAAATGCTGTAGAAAGTAGCATCCAGAAGCTGTACATTTTAAATCTGACTCAGTGGGAAAATCCCTTCTGAAATGTATGATAGCATGCTATTGAGCTGTATAAATAGTCAAGCAAACATTACATAAGTATGTATATATGCTGAATATCATCAATTACATGTTAATTCACTTTAAGTCTTAATGTCACACTGATAATATTTTGTAACAAATCAATTATGACAGTTAATTGTGATACTTTTCAATGTGTTTTATATTCATCTGTGATAATGACACTTCAAGTTTTTCAGTCATATTTAATATTTAAAATGATACATAGTGAATAGCCTCATTGTGCTGTTTTTTAAAGGGATATTTTTTCAAAACATGCAAGTTGATCTCATAATATGGCAGCTTCAAAGACATATTGATATCTGTCCATTTTCTCAAGCTGTATTTTCAAAGTAGTAATATAAATATAGAATTGCTATTGAGAATTGATAAGATCTTAGGGGTTATTTTTTGCTAAATATAATAGTCTGAAGAATTTTTTAGAAAAGAAACTTTTCTTTTAAATAACTTGAGAGCCTATTTTGGAGAGTTCATAATGTTTATTTAAAGTAGCAGGGAAGTATAGAATGAGATACATGGTCATCAATTAGTCCAGTTTTTTTTTTTCTCTTTTTCTTTTTTTTAAGTGAAGCATGAGATTAAGCATAAACAGAAAGAGGGGTATTCAGACAAAAGTCAGGGATGGTGTCAAAGACAAGTTTCCCATCTCACATTTAGCTTGTATGTGGCCCTGAACTGAAAAAAGATCATAGAAGACTGATAATAAATCCTTTTAAACCCTGTGCTTTCTCAGAGCTGATTCAGGATCAGAAGCATGATGTCTACTTTATATGGGGGTAATTTATCTCCCTAAGAGAGTAAAGTTAGAACACTGTTTTACCCTTTGTGAATAACTTGAAACTGTCCCTGACAGGCATTTGTCAGTGTGATGTCAGCAGCACCCTATTCACTGCATTAAGTAGCAGAAGAGTCCTGTTCTCTAGCCACTCATTTTGTTAACTGAGTTCAATAACTACAAAACCTATGAGATTGTCCGGTAGAATTGCAATTAGCTCTCGTTTGGAAATTGGCTCCAGATAGCAATTTGTTATTACCTTCTTCTTAGTTCTTGTATATATGCAAGAACTAGATCTTGTTTAGTATTCAATCTTTACCATAAACCCCTGTTTTAAATATTTAAGTTTAACTCAGTCTTCCTTTTTTATAGGTTCACTACTTGGTTGGTTTTCTTTATTCTATATTTTTCTGCCTTTCATCATTCTGAATTTAAACATTCTCATATCTTAAAAATATTATGGCTGTTTATAGATATTTTCCATGAACAAAGATCTAGCAGCTTAGTGTCATACTATTTTCAAATGATTCCTTTGTCAATGAGGTCTCCTGACATAAACAACAGAACAGTAGCAAGGTGTCTTTCTGCTACTAAAAGTGACACTAGATTGTCTAATATCCATCTTTGAAAGGCAGAAACTTGTATTTTGAGTTCTTAAAGAGCTTTTCTTTTAAAATATAAATGGAAACTTTCTTTAAAAATAATTTTCAGTCCATTAATCCTTAAATTATACTATCTTTAAAAGAGAAATTTAGATATGAAATTACTTGAGATGGATATATTTCTTCAATTTTTCCTAAGAATTGTCTTCAATGACTCAAGTGGTAAATTAAAGGAGATTGCAGAATCTCTAAGCATGACAATTTATGACTGAATGTGGTACATTATAAGGAATAAAACCATCAAATAAACAACTTCTGCTTCTGGCCAAGGTGGATTAACAAGGACTGGATTTACGCCCCTATCTGAAACAAAAACAACAACAGGAAACACAAAGAATATGTGAAATAATGGTTTTTATGTCACTGAATATTAGGCAACAAAATTTCTGATCTTTAGGAGAGTAGAAACCAAAGATATGTTCTACAATTGCCCAGATTATTTTCTGGAGTGAGTTTCCAGGCTATAGAATAGGGAGAAAGAATCCAGATAGATCTGTCAGAATCCCTACATTTAGGAGACAGAGCTAAAAAGTCTGAGGAGACAAGGCAGCTTCAGTTCATAGAGCAGAGTTCAAGTGAAAATTAAACTGCACAGAGAATTCCAGAGATCTGCTCAAGCTCTCTCCCTTGCATCCTCAGCAGAATGCTGATTAGGGCATGCATGTGAGGAAAATGACCAAGACTAGAGATGGAATAATTTCTGATGAGAAGAAGAGAGTACCCAAAGATTAGACAGGGCTATAATAATTCCTGTTTCCACAAAACAGACTGGGAACACTCATAATCTGTTGGACATTAAGTAGAGCACATTGAAAGATTTTGCCTTGCCAATAAAACAAAACAAAACAAAACATCTAAGGGTTGTTTTTCATTTGCTGTCTCAACTAGCAAATCTCACTTAACTCTTAAAACCAAGACCTGAAAAGATGAAGCCATTTGCAAGTAACCAAATGCATACCAGAAAAAAGCTCAGCAACTCAATAATATTTATAGAAAAACCAAATACTCAATACCCAATGAAGTAATGTTCAAAACATCTAGCATCCAAGGAAAAAAAAAATTCAGGTGTGCAAAGGAAAAGGGAAGTATATCCCATAATGAGGAGAAAACTCTGTTAATCAGGAGATATGTAGAACTGAAATAAATTTTAGAATTAGCAAACGAGTATATTAATATTGTTTTTAAAACATTTTTGTTACTTCTTAGATTCTTTTTTCCAGTTTTACTGAGAACCAATTGACATACACCACTGTATACGTTTAAGTCATACAGCACAGTGGCTTGATTTATATATATATATTGTAAAATGTATACTAAAATAGGTTTAGCTAATATCCATCCTCTTACATAGTCACAATAAAAAGAAAATAAAGAAGAAAAAAGGGAAAATTTATCTTGTGATGATATGGTTTTTAAAATGTATTATGTTAAGTAAACTAAAAGAAAAACTGGAGATGTAAAATGAAATATTAATGATAAAATTATTGCACTTGAAAATCCAAGTGCAGAAAGAAAAAAAATGAATGTAGAAACAGACCTTATATCTTTCACAAAAAAGTAACTTTTGAATTTAAAAATGCAAAAACTATAAACTATAAAACTCCTACAAGAAGATAACATAAGAAAAAAATCTAGATGACTTGGGGTTTGGCAATGACTTTTTGGATAAAACACCAGAGACACAATCCATGAAAGAAATAATTGATAAGTTGAATTTAATTAAAATGAAAAGTTTTGGGGGTGCTGGGCTGGCTCAGTCACAGAACATGTGACTTTTGATCTCAGGGTCATGAGTTCAAACCCCCCCCCCCCCGTTGGGAAGTAGAGTTTACTTAAACAAAATGAAAAACATTGGTTCTGTGAAAGACAATGTCAAGAGAATGAGAAGACAAGCCACAGACTAGAAAAAATATTTTCAAATGACAAATCTAATAAAGGATTGTTAATCCAAAACATTTGAAAAACTATTAAATTCAACAATAAGAAAATGAACAACCCAATTAAAAAAATAGGCAAAAGACCCAAACACACATTTCACCATGATGACTTATAGGTGGTATATGATATATAAATGATATATCACAGAAATTATAATAATCATATTAGTGATATATCATAAATAAGCATATGAAGGGGCATCTGGGTGGCTCAGTTGGTTAAACAACTGCCTTCGGCTCAGGTCATGATCCCCGAGTCCTAGGATGGAGTCCCACATCAGGCTCCTGGTTCAGCGGGGAGACTACTTCTTCCTCTGACCCTCTCTACTCAGTTCCTGTTGTTTCTCTCTCTCTCAAATAAATAAATAAAATCTTTAAAATAAATAAATAAGCATATGAAAATACGCTCAACATCAAATGTCATTAATTTCAAATCAATAAGATCTCACTTTGCACCTACTAGAATGACTAAAATCCCAAACAATGACAACTCTAAATGCTGAAGACAGAGCAACAGGAACTCCCAATTATTGTTGTGAATGCACGATGGTACAGCCACTTTAAAATACAGTTTGGCAGTTTCTTATAAAACTAAACATAATCTTACTTTGCAATCCAGCAATTGCTTTCTTTGGTATTTACCCAAATGAGTTGAAAATATATGCAAATATTTTTTCATATATTTTTCGTATATTTTCATATATTTTTTCATATATTTTTTCATATATTCAAATACCTGCACATAAGTGTTTATAGCATCTGTATTCATAAAAGCCCAAACTTAAAATCAACCAAAATTTCCTTCATTAGGTGAGAGAATAAATAAACTGTGGCACATCCATACAGTGGATAAAACATTGAGCTCTAAAAAGAAATTAGGTGTCAAGCTAAGAAAAGACATAGAGGAATCTTGAATGCATATTGCTAAGTGAAAGAAACCAATCTGAAAGGCTATATGCCATTGATGCCAACTATATTACATTCTGGGAAAGGCAAGACTATGGAAAAAATAAAAAGATCAGTGTTTGTCAAGGGTAAAGGGGAAAAGAGTGATGAATAGGTGAAGCACAGGGGATTTTTAGGGCCATGAAACTATCCTGTATGTTACCACAATGGTAGATACATGTCATTCTGCATTTGTCCAAAATAATAGAATGTATAACACCAAGAGTAAACTGTAAAGTAAACTATGGACTTTGGTTGATAATGATATGTCAATGTTGGTTCACGGATTGTAACATGTCTACCACACTGATGTGAGATGTTAATGGTGAAGGAGGTTATGCATGTGCGGGGTGGGGAGGGCATATAAGAACTCTGCACTTTCAGTTTTTCTGTGAACTTAAAACTGTTCTAAAATTAAAATTAATAATTAAAAATAAAATTGAGCCTCTGGAGATGAAAGTTTTAATATCTGAGGTAAAAAATACTATGGATAGGGTGAAAGGAATATTATATGGCAAAATGAAAGATTTTGAGTTTGAACACATAGCAATAGAAACTATCCAAAGTGAAACACACTACAGAAAAAAAAGAGATAAACTAAACACAGCATTAGTGAGCTGTGGGACAAATTGGTCCGTAGAGGTGGGAGAAGAATAGCTGAAGAAACAATGACCAAAATTTTTCAAATTTGATAAATACTACAAGCCCATAAATCTCAATAGTTCAAGGATAAAAAATATGAAGAAAACATCATGAAGGCACATCACAATATAATTGCTCAAAGCCAGTGATTTTAAAAAATGCACTAAAAGGAGGAATGCATAAAACCATATTTTATGTACAGAGGAACAAAGATAAGAATGACAGATTTCTTATATGAAACATTCAGGGAAACAGTGAAGTCAACATCATTCAAGTATTGGAAAAAAACAGTCAACCTACATTTCTATACACAGAGAAAATATCTTTTAAAAATTAAGGTAAAACGAAAACTTTTAGGCACACAAAATTAAAGAATTCATCACAAGCACATCTACACTGCAAGATGTCTTAAAAGGAGGGAAATAAAATGGGCAAATGGAAAGACAAGGAACAAACAGCAAGTTGGAAGATTTAAACCTAACCATATCAATATTCATGTTAGGGGGACCTGGGTGGCTCAGTCGTTGAGTGTCTGCCTTCGGCTCAGGTCATGATCCTGGGGTCCTGGGATCGAGCCCCGCATCGGGCTCCCTGCTCCACGGGAAGCCTGCTTCTCCCTCTCCCACTCCCCCTGCTTGTGCTCTCTCTCTCGCTGTGTCTCTCTCTGTTAAATAAATAAATAAAATCTTAAAAAAAATAATATTCATGTTAAACATAAATGACCTAAATATTTCCACATAAAAGATAGAGAACATTGGATTATATAAAAAGGTAAGATCCAATTATATGGTGCCTATAATAAACGTATTTTACATATAAAGACAATAATAGGGTATAAGTGAAAGGATAGAAAAGAAAATATATGATAAAATTAATTTTTGAAAGACGACAGTGTGTAGTTCACAGCAAATGGTATTTTTAGGTCTTGAGGTGGTCACTTCATGATGATCAAGTTTTCAATTACTGAAGATAATAAAACAATTCAAAATGTTTATGCACCTAATAATATTTTACATGAAGCAAAGTAGAATACATGAAACAAAAACTGACAGAATAGCAAGGGGAAACAGACAAAACCACAACAAAGTAGGAGGTTTCAATGCCCACTCTCAAAAACTGATAGAATAAGTATTGAAAAAATTAGGGGCGCCTGGGTGGCTCAGTTGGTTAAGCGACTGCCTCCGGCTCAGGTCATGATCCTGGAGTCCCGGGATCGAGTCCCGCATCGGGCTCCCTGCTCCGCGGGGAGTCTGCTTCTCCCTCTGACCCTCCCCTCTCTCATGTACTCTCTCTCATTCTCGCTCTCTCAAATGAATAAATAAATTAAAAAAAAAAAGAAAAAAAAAGTATTGAAAAAATTAGGGTATTGAAGACTTAAAAACCAACTATCAACTAATTTGACCTAAATGATAATTTTATGACAATTTCCCAATAGCAGAATACACATTCTTTTCAAGTTTGCATAAATGTTTTATATAGATAAATAATATTCTGAGCCATGAAAGGAGTTTTAGTAGTTTTAAAAAGATTTAAGTAATACAAAATATTTTCTCTAATCATAATGAAAGTGTTAAAAATAATAAAAACTATCATAAATTTTTACATTTTTGGAAACTATCACATTTCTAAATACCCATAGATCAAGTAAGATATGAAAAGGGAAATTAGAAGATATTTTTAACTGAATGAAATTGAAACCACAACATGTTTAAAAGGAAGAAAGTTTTCAAATCAATGATGTCAGATTCAATCAGAAAACACACACACAAAAACAAAAAACCTAGAAAAAGAGAGCTAACTGAATCCAACATAAACAAAAGCATAAAAATGATAAAGACTAGAGTAGAAATTAGTGAAACAGAAAACAGGGGGAAAAATTGAGAAAATCGATAAAACCAAAGGCTCATCTTTGGATTAGTAAAATTGATAATCTTTAGTTAGACTGATCAGGAAAAAAAGAGAAAAGACAAACATTTCCAATATCAGGAATCAGAATTCTGGCATCATTACAGATCTACAGATATTAAAAGAACAATAATGAATTTAAAAACTTTATGCCAATAAATTTAATAACAGATTAAATGGACAAATTTCTTGAAAGAGATGAACAATCAAAGCTTACTAAAGAAAAACAAGATAGCTTCACTAGTTCTATATTGATTTTTAAAAATTAAATTTATAATTAAAAATCTTCCCCAAAAGAAGCCTCCAGACTCATATGGCTTCACTGGTGAATTCTAATACATACTTAGGGGAAAAATAATACCATTATTTTGCAAGAGTTCTTCCAGAAAATTAAAAAGGAAGGACTACTTTACAACTCTTCTATAGAGTTGGCATTAACCTGATAGCAAAACCAGATAAAGACATTACAGAAAAGCAAACTATAGATGAATATCTCTCATGTGTGTAAACACAAAATTTCTCAACAAAAATTTAACAAATCAAAATCAACTTTATATAAAAATGGTAACACATCATTACTAAGTGGGGTTTATGTCAGGAATGTAAATATTTAAAGATCAATCCATTTAATTCACCATATTAACAAACTAAAAAATAAGAGTCATATGATCATCTCTATAGATATATAACCTATCATTTGACACAATTTAACATTCATTCCTGATTTTTAAAGAACCCTCTCTGCAAATAATAAATAAAAATAACTCATTCAACTTAATAAGGGTTATCTATACCTAAAACTCACATCATGCTTAATGTTGACAGACTGAATGAGTCTTATGAAATGCAGGAATAGGGCAAGAATATCCACTGTTAACACAATTATTCAACAATTTATTAGAGATAAAAGCCCACACAATAAAGCAAATAAAATAAAACCTTCTAGATTGGAAGAGATAAAGCATAACTATACCTTTGCTCATATATGACATAATTCTCTTATAGAAAATTTTGAAAAAATAGTTACTAGAATTAACAAGTGTGTCTAGCAATGTTATAGGATTCAAGATTAACATACATTCAACATAATAAAACCAATGTAATAAACCAATGAATAAATTCAATAGAATAAAGCGAACCCAGGGGATCATCTTAAAGATGTAGAAAAAGCATTTGACAAAATCCAACACATTTTCATGATAACATAATAGGGCTAGAAGGCAACTTAAAAAAAAAAAAGAATAAGTCAAAGACATCCTCCCACCACTTCTATACAACACTTTGTACTGGATATCTTAGCCAAGGCAATTGGGCTATAAAAATAAATAGAAAGCATTTAGATAGGAAAGGAAGAAGTAAAACTCTATTTGAGATGACATGATCTTATCTATATAACAGCCTAGGGAACACACACACACACACGCACATACACACACACACACAACTAAACTATTAGAACTAATAAATTCAACAAGGTTGCAGGATACAAAAATCAGTGTACAAAAATCAACTTAATACACTGACAACAATCTAAAAATGAAATAAATTGCATATTTGGTAGCATCAAAAAATATTTAAGAATACATATAACAAGAGATATTCAGGATTTGTACAACTGAAAACTACCAAATACCTATTGAAAGTAATTAAAGAAGACCTAAATAAATGGAAAGAAATCTCATGTTCATGAATGGGAAGACTTACTATTGGTAAAAGGGGTAAACCCTTCAAATTGTGCTACAAATTTCACCTAATTTCTATCAAAATCCCATTTAGCTTTTTTTTTGTACAAGGGATCCAGAATAGCTGAAACAGTCTTAAAAAAAAGAATAAATTTAGAAGATTCATACTTCTAGAATTCAAAATTTACTACAAAGCTGCTCTAACCAAGATAAAGTGGTAATGACTTAATGATGAATTACATACATAAATAGAATCAATGGAAACTCCAGGAATAAACTAATGCGTTTATTGTCAACTGATTTTTTTATAAGGATGCTAAGACCATTTCAATGGGGAGAGAATATTCTTTTCAACAAATGGAGTTTGATATCCATGTGCAAAAGTATGAAGTTGAAACTTTATTTTATACCATATGCAAAAATTAACTGAAAATGGCCTTTGGGTCTTTAGACGTAAATGTAAGATCTGAAAGTATAAAACTCTTTGAAGAAAACATAGCTGTAAATCTTTGTGGCCTCAGATTAAGCAATGATTTCTTAAATATGACACTTAAAGCAAATGCAACCAAAGGAAAAATAGATAAATTGGACTTTGTGAAAATTGAAAGGGTATGTGCCTCAAAGGATACTATCAAGAAAATGAAAAGATGATCCAGAGAATTGGAGGAAATACTTTCAAAACATATATCTAATAAAGGTTTATTATTCAAATGTGTAAAGAATTCATAAGTCAAAAAAAAGAGAAATAATATAAATAATAAATGAGTGAAGGATTTGAACAGACATTTCTCCAAGAAAATATATAAATGGACAATAAGCATATGAAAAATTGTTAGTCGTTAAGGAAATGTAAATAAAAACTACAATGATATACTACTTCACACCCCCCAGGATGGCTATAATTAAAAAAAAAAAAAAGATAACAAGGAGATAACAAGTATTGTGAGGTTGTGGAGAAAATGGAACCCTCTTATATTACTGGTCAGAATGTAAAATGATGCAGCCATTTCAGCAGTTACTCAAAAAGTTAAACATAGTGATCATCTGACCTAGCAATTCCCCTGTTGGTATAGAGCCAAGAGACTTGAAAACATGTTCACATAAAAATATGTACATGAATGTTCATAACAACATTTTTTGTAATAGCCAATATGTGGAAACAACCAAAATACTCATGAATGGATGAATTGACAAATGTGGTATGTCCAAATAATAGAATATTATTCAGCCATAGAAAGGAATGAAGTATTGAAGTATGATGCCACATGAATGAACCTTGAAAAGCATTATGCTAAGTGAAAGAAGACATATACAAAAGGCCATATGCCAAAATACTCTATTTATATGAAATGTTCAGAAAAGGCAAATGATAGAGACAAGAGGGTAGATTAGTGGGGAAGGAAGGGTAGTTGCTAATGGATGCAAGGTATATCAGTTGTATTTCTACATAGTAAGAACAAACAATTGAAAATTGAAAATTTTTAAAATGCTATTTACTATATTATCAAATATGAAATCATTGGGATAAATCTCACAAAAGACCTGTGCACTGAAAACTAAAAATGATGCTTAGAATTTAAAATAGATCTAAACAAATGGGGAGAGATAGCTTGTTAATGGGCTGGAAGACACAGTATTGATGTCAATTCTCTCCATTTTGATCTATAGATTCAATGCAATCCAAATAAAAACTGCAGCAGATTTTTTATATAAAAATTCTGAATGTGATTCTAAAATTCATATGGAAATGCATAGGACTTACATTAGATCATACAATGAGAAAAATAAGAACATTGTGGCAAGAACATATCCATTTTCAAAACTTATTATAACATAGTAAACAAGATAGTGTGGTATTGTAAATAATTGTTAGAAACTAAACACTTAATTAATGACTGAAATTTTTTCAGGAGGTACCAAAAATATAGTAGGTAGAAAATATTACAGATGACAAGGGGTTACTTTCCCAGTCCATTTAAGAATTTAATGTATAGAACTTTAAAATCAGTGTGTAAGGGCTTTTGTTTTTCACTGAAATTTTCAATGTAGAAATTGATGAATCGATAAGTAATATAATCATGTGTCAGCTCAGTTTTGAATTGAATACAAATATTTTCAAAAGAAATTCCAAAATTATTATTAAATTTTATGAATGTTGGTCAGATAGGCCAATTGTGCTTTAGAACATATTTCTCTCTGGTAAGTCAATCAAGAATGCCATTCTTCTCCTTTCTCCTTCTTTTCCTTCAACATTCCCTCCTCTTTCTCTTTCTTCTTCTTCAATTTAAACTTTATATTTTTCATGTACTTTTTTTACTTACTGACTGGTTTATGTCATAATAACATAAATAAAAAACCATTCATTTTACTATACATAGACTTTAGGAGAAGGCAAATCAGTTAAAAACAGTGTGAGTTGGTCAAATTTTATAGATTCTTGCAAGGTCAATGTCTTCTTGGCAAATCAGACCTCCTGCACAAAATGTAGATGAATCTGTCTAATAAATACTTAAGGGGTTGCTGTAGTACACTGTCTTCATCAAATTGCTATTTGTGACTGACAGTTGAGGTCTGTGATTATAAGAATGTCTATTAATTCAGAAACATCAAAAGCTCTAATGTCAGCAAAAATAACTAAACCATTTTTGCTGATTAGTACTACATATTGAAATAAGCATTCAAATGATATGATTTTTCAAATAGTTGCCATAAATGTAATTGCCAATATTCTTTTAATATATGCAAGGCATTTTGCTAGAAACTACCAGTAAACACTTGATCACAAAGATAATACCTTCTAAAAAGATGATCCAAGTGTTTTCATATGCTAACTCATTTAATCTTCTTTACAACCATTAGCAACCATTATCTCCATTACAAATGGGGAAAGCTATGGAATAGAAAAATTAAGTAACTTTCTTAAGTTTATACAACAGATGTACTAAAATTATATAAAGAAATGAAAGCAGCCTTATTCTCAGGAACATTACTTCTGTAGTAACTCTATTCTTCAAATGTGACCTCAGATGACTGGCATAAATAATCACCATCTCAAAACCCATGTGTCTGCAATAAGGATATCCAGTTTTGTTCAGCAGTCGAGTTAGTGATAGATAAGGGAGGGGTACAGACAGCAGCATTGGCCTCTGGCTCATTTTTTTTCTTTTCCTTTGAATTTTTTTACTTAAAATAATTGTAGGTAGAATCAAAAAAAGTTACAAAAATAGTACAAAAAGTCCCATGGACCCTTCACCCAACTTCCCCCAATAATGACAACTTACACAGATGTAGTACAACATAAAAACCAAGAAACTGACATTTGTACATTTCTATTAACTAGGCTATACCGTATTCAGTTTTCAACATTTTAAAATTTGTATTTGAGTGTGTGCGTCTGTGTTTATATATAGTTCAATGCAATTTTATTCTGTGTATAGATGGACTTATTTCATGTATAGTTTCATGTCCCGTGTATAGACTTAACGATTCATATCAATGATCTGATAGTATTAGAACCAATCCTTTCTTCTCATCCTTATTCATCCCAGTGGTTCTGCAGGAATCTCATTGCCCAGCTCTGCTCTTGGACTCATCAGTCCTGGTTTACTACCTTGGAACACAAAGAAGAGGTGGAATTTCCAATTCCTTTTAATCAGGAAAACGTTCCTCTCTTGTGCAAATCAGGGCTAGAAATTCCTTAATAGTGGGAAGGAGAGCTTTGTCCAACTCAATCACATAGTATGTGCCCACCAATTCCCCTGGATACATCAGGGAACTTTTTTCTATTCCATTTGAGTCTGAGTTCAGTCAGAATGCCCTACATACTCAACCTCATGGAGCATTTCTGTTTAGATTTTCCAAGCCACTTCCAGCTCATCATTTACAAAACAATATTCAATTTTACTCTTATGCTTCCTTTTTTTTCAGAATTTTCCCTTTCAATGAAATACACCATTTTAGGATTAACCAGAAATCTTGACAAATCCTAGACTCCTTTTTCATCAGCCTCTGCCTCTTCCAAATTTAATTCATCGTCAAATTATGGCAACTTTATACCCTTGTTATCTCCTTGTTATCCTTGTCTACTCTCTTGGCTACATTCTCTTAGCCACTGATATATTTTAAGCCCTTAATATTTTTGTCTGAATGATATCATTTGCTTTTTAGTTGTTCTTTCTATTTCCACAAAGACATAATATATCCCTTATATTCCACTCTGCTATCAGACTGAATTTAAATAACATGTAGCATATGAACACACTCTCTTGTTAGATACTAGTCATTAAGTTCACCATAGCTATAGGATACAGTTCAAATTCCTTAGAATTATGGTTATGACTCTTACAATTTTACCATTTCTATCTCTTCACTCTCATTTCCTACCAATTCCTTTCCCAGAGCTGAGGCTCCTTTGAAGGTCAAACTACCTGATGTTCATTGAATGGCATATTTCTCTTGTACCCCCATGCTTTTGCAAATACACATTCAGTTCTTCCCTCTGCTTAAAAACATATCCTTACCTTCTTAAATCACAAACTTCCATTCATCTTTCATAACTCATAAAAACTCTTTTCTAAGAAGCATTTCATTGTTCCTACTCCACCCAGCTATTCACAATGTTTCCAATATACATTACAATTCCATACTACATTTTACTTTCCATCTTACCCATTGAAGTGGAAGACATTGAGTGTCAGGACTGTTACTTATTTCTATGTTTCCAGTATTCTAGATGTATTATAATTTTCATGAATTTCTGTTGAGTAAATAAAGATGTCATAAACAGCAATTAAATTTATAGGATGTAATTGTTTCAAGTGACCTGAGAAGTTATTTTCTTTATATCCTTCATTTTATGGATGATAAAATTGAGTCCCAGAGAGATATCCACGAAGACGAGTTATGGTTGAATTGTGTCCCCCAAGAAGATATGTTGACATCTTAACCCCCAGTAGCTCAGGATGTGACTTTATTTGGAAATAAGATCATTGCAGATATAATTAACTTAAGAGGAAGATATACTGGAATAAGATGGCCTCTTAATCCAATATGCCTGGTATTCTTATAAGAAATGAGAGGACACTGACACATAAGGGGAGAATGCTATGTGGTAAAAGAAACAGCAGTTGAAGTGCTATGTCTGCAAACTAAGGAATGTCAAGGATTGCTGGCAAACCACCAAAAGCCAGAAAGAGGAAAGGAAGAACTCTCTCCCATAGGGTTCCAAAGGGAGCATGGCCCTACCACCAACTTGACTTCTGACTTCTAAGCCTCCAGAATTGTGTCTAGGATCCCTGTTCCTGACAACATGTTTCTAATATTTTTTATTCCATCCCAGTAACAAAATGTGGATGCCTTTCTAAAGATAAGTAAATTTACTTTTGTAAACAGACTTTATTGATAAATCATATATTACCTTTGTTTTTTGCAGATACCACTTTTATTTTATTGCAGTGGTCCTTTTTTTTTTAAGATTTTATTTATTTGAGACAGAGAGAATGAGAGACAGAGAGCATGAGAGGGAGGAGGGTCAGAGGGAGAAGCAGACTCCCTGCCGAGCAGGGAGCCCTGCAGTGGTCCTTTTAATAGAGTTATCCTGTCTCTGACAAGTTGCTTTCTTTGGGAAGACATACATTTGGGTCTGGCTATCTAAGATAACCTGGAATAAATGATACATTCAGCTTAATGTTTGTGATGAATTCTGTGATAGTTATTTTTATATGTCAACTTTTCTAGTCTACAGTGCCCAGTTGTTTGGTCAAATACCAGTCTAGATGTTGCTGTGAAACATTTAAAAATATTTGGTTAACATTTAAAATCAATAGGCTTTGAGTAAAGCAGATTACTATCTATAAATTGATGGACCTCAACCAAGCAGTTGAAGATCTAAGAATAAAGACTGATATTTCCTAGAAGAAGAAATTTTGTCTCAAGACTGTAATATCACTCTTGCCTGAATGTCCAGCTTACTGGACTTCCCTTCCTTACGGATCTCCAATTTGCCAGCCTCCATAAGCCCATAGCCATAAGCCAACTTCTTAAAATTCTGACCCTCCTCCCTATATAGAGACTCTCTCAACAGATGATACCGATATATGAATAGAAATAGATAGATACAGATATATAGATATAGAGATAGAGATAGAGATATAGTGTTTCCTCTGGAGAACCATGAATAATACAGATGCCAGTTAATGAGGTGATACCATTTCAATGCAGAGAATAAAAGAGGAGGTAGCTGGAACCTGGGAGGAGCAATGCCCAAATAACCATGGGACAAAAAGTCAAGGTATCCTCAAAGAGCTGAATATCTGAGCTGAATAGCTTCTGCTGTGATTTTCCTAGTTCCCCAGTACAAATTATAGCATGAAGACTATATGGAATGTGTGGCGATGTGAAGGTTCAAAAATGTGGTCAGGTGAGATGAAGGTGTGGTTTGCAAATATAGCATAGTATTCTATAAGGCCAAATTCATTCCTAATTGCCTGAGAACCCTAAGGACTATGAGCAAAGGTCAATGAACAAAGTTTTGTTTTGTTTTTCTTTTCTATGTTGTGAAGTGGGTTGAGAGGAATCAAGAGATAGTTCCTCTACAGGGAAATAGGTCCACACTTAATTTAATTGAATATTATTCTGCCAATCATCTACCTTTATTTTATATATATATACATACATATATCTATATGTATGTATATATATATACATATTCCATTGAACAGTAAACCTTACTCCAAACACTCACACAGGCACACATAAACATACACAGACTGTTCTAGGACCACTAAGGCTGCAAAATGGTATAGAAATCCCTATACTAAAGAACCTTAGAATATACTAGGAAAGGTAAGAACTTTAGAAATGTCTAATGAATTTCAGATGGGATAAATGCCACATTCCCTTAGCAAGATTTCTCTCCATTTCCCTCAGTCACTACCCACTATGCTCCTGAAGCCCTCAATCCATGCCTCTCTAATACAGAACATACCATGTTGTTTATACATATTGGTTTTTAGCCTGTTTCCCTATTGACTTGACCTCCCACTTGACTATGAACTCCTTAGAGGCAGCATTGCTGTGCATAGCTCTTACTCATCCCTGTGCTATCTTTCATCCTAGCTCCCAAGACAATGTCTAGCATGCTCTTGGTAATTAAAATGTTAGTAAATGAAAACATGAATCAAAGAGTAAATGAATTTCAGGGGGCCTGGGTGGCTAGGTCTGTTAAGCATCTGCCTTTGGCTCAGGTCATGATCCTGGGGTTCTGGGATGGAGTCCCGCCTCAGGCTGCCTGCTCAACTACTCAGAGGGAGTCTGCTTCTCCCTCTCCCTCTCCTTCTCCTTCTGCTCCTTTCCCTGCCCTCTGCTCATGCTCATATGTTCTCTCAAATAAATAAATAAAATATTTTAAAAAAAAAGAGTAAATGAATTTCAGAATAAAAACATGTACAATAGTCAAAGAAAAAGGTAAAAGAACATCGCTCAATTCAAAATATAAGAGACAATCATAAGATACGAAGGCTGGCTATGTAGCAGGTAGCCAAATTCCATTAGGTCATGTTATAGAATGGCTGACAACACTGTCTCACTTTGGAGTCTGCAATGACTAAGTGAATAATTTGAGCACTTAGCAAAAATATTTTCCTGACTCTGTCTTCTACCATCTCTCTGAATATGAATATCATGGAAACTGTATATGGAGACATTTCTAAGGTCATGATTTTATTCTTCGAGGGTCCCATCCTCTTAAACAATATCAAAGACTTGTGAGGAAACTGGATATGTTTATTTTTTTGATTTTTCACTTGCAGTGTCTGTTTATCATTACTGAATCATATACTAAGCCATTACTAAACTTGTTTAGGTGTGTACTTGATTTTGTCTCTTTAAGCTTATTTATGTGAGAAAAAAATAGAAATTGTGATGTTTGAAGAAATATGGACTGGTAACTCTTGTTAGTCTAAACCAAATGGAATTTTTGCAAATGTATCTCTTAGTTTGACTACTCGAATAGCTAGAATACAAGAAATAATTACAAAAACCCTATAATATATTTAAAATCTCAACATGCAGAATTCTTACCAAAGAAATTAGAAAAGTAGAGTAACTAATGCATTTACCTTCAACTTCTCCCTCCACTGTGACAGAAAATCTATTTTAGTGTGATTATACCAAAAAAGATATACAATATAACAAAGTAAGTTATTCAATCTCCAAGGAAAGAAAAATCTAATGAGACTATATATAGATAATTTTCAAGTGATAAAAGTTTACTTAATAAAATGCCAGTTTCTCATTCCCTAAGGCACAAATATAATACCATTAACTGAAAACCAAGTCCCCAAATGCTAACCATTAAGATTCTTAGAAAATACAGATACATAGATACCTAGATATGTAGTTAGACTACACAAAAAATAGCTCTGACTTGCAATCTGTATTGGATTACTTTATTCATTTGATTTTTATAACTTTTGCCTTTTTTATCCATTTGATGAACCACATGGGGAAAAACAAACAAATAAACAAAACAAAACAAAACAAAAACACCTGAACTGAGAGATATCCTGGAGTAATGGGAAAGAGGGTGGTTTGTGGTTAAACAGGCACTCAGCCTCTCTCAAATTTATTTGTTATTTTACAACTGTGTGATGATAGGAAAACAATTTCAAACACAAACTTTTGGTTTAATTTTGAGAAAAATAAAGGAAATAGAAATGCATGAAAATATTTATCACAAAGAATTCCATAAAGAAGATTCATAATGAATATCAAGTCCTCTCTCCTCTTTTCTAGTCTTGGGGATTTTCTTTTTTTAATCAATAATATGAGTGGGCCAAAGCTGTCTTTCTCCTACTCCACCCAACAAAGTAATGAAAACATGATAAAAGGATTGAAGAGATAATAAAAGAGTTGTAATAGAGTCTACTTTTGATCCTCTCCCTTCTGTCTACATCTGGACAAAGTAGTAAGAAAGCCTAGTTGTTCCCTCCTTTGGCACCATAAAGAAGTTCATACCACATAAGCCTTGCTCATGCTTATGGGGAATTCTTACCCCAGCCTCACTCCCTAACTATCATAAAACCCTAAGCCAGTTGATCTTTCTTATTCTCTCAAGACATTTTTATACCAGTCTTGGAACATACTATGATTTACCCAAAAAGCCTCATATGAAAAATTTTTTATACCCTCTTGGCGTGCAAGTGGCTTCCTCAGCCCCCATATCCAAACCTAATTTTGGATTGAGTGACCCATCCCATCTCTATGAAAGGCCACAACAATGGACACCAGGAGCAGAGTGTATATGTGATGACCACCACCACTAAGGGTCTTTCTTCTCTTTCTTTGGCTTGCTATATGGCTCTTCTGCTTGTGGTCTAGCATGTACTTTGAGATGTTGCCTACTGACTGGCTTGTGATTTTTGCTGTGCTTGTCCTTTGTGTTGCATTTGCTGAGTCTCATGAAATTTCTGTTAGAGATTTAACCGACTAAAGACAAAATTTTCAAACATTTAGGGGCAAGAATGTGAGATTAAAACCCTCTTTAAAATGGCATTGGATTGCATATCTCAGTTCAGACTCATCTGTAAATTTTAGACTAGATTGTGAATCTCCAATCCAGCATAATCTGTGATTGACACTAGGCTCAGGGAACAACTCTTATGCTGTAACTGTGGGTTGTGTGTGTCAACCAGGCATTGGTCTTAATCTCTAGAGTTCTCAGGGGGAAAGACTAGTACCCTGTGCAATATGTGGACCCATTGGGTGGTCACTTGTGTAGAGGAAGAGCAGTTATCCTGTGGCATGCTGAGGTCATATTTCTAAAGTAAATGGCTCACTAGGACCCTCAACTGGCCTTTGCTGATGCTGCTACACATACCTCTGTTGAAAAAAATATCCAGATCCTCAGAGTTACAGGAAGAAACCCATGCCCCTTCCCCAGCCCATGGGATAGTCAAGGGTTTATTTCAAGCTTGACATTTAAGCTCAAGGTCCTTAAATCCAATAAAGCAATTACTGCCATGGGAAAAGATTTCTTACCCTGATGATACCAATTTATAACTTTCTGAAGGAAGAAACTTATAAATATGAGAAAGGTAGTGACAACACCACACCCAAAATATATTCAGCAATTACAGAAAGAAAGAAAAAGAAAGAAAGAAAGAAAGAAAGGAAGAAAGAAAGAAAGAAAGAAAGAAAGAAAGAAAGAAAGAAGGAGAAAGAAAGAAGAAAGAAAGAAAAGAAAGAAAGAAAAGAAAGAAGGAAAGAAAGAAAGAAAGAAAGAAAGAAAGAAAGAAAGAAAGAAAGAAAGAAAGAAAGAAGAAAAGAAAGAAAGAAGAAAGAAAGAAAGGAAAGGAAACTAGACAGGGGAAGAACAAACAAACAAAAACTAAAAAATACGTTCATAATTTGACCCAGTTGAATACCATATATTCACTAAAATAATTTTTATAACAGAAGATAAATGGTGCTGATGGATTTTGCACTTCTACAACACAGGCTCTGAGTTAACTTTAACATCTACTGAGATGCACCAATTTGCAAACTTCCCATGGCCTTAATCAATAGTGGGGCTCAAATTAGAGTTATGCTTAGAAATCCACTAAATACAAGAAATTGCCCTTTATACTCTTGAGTTACCAAATATAAAATAGAAAAGAAATATTTATATTTTACCTTATTCTTCTAGTTTAAACTAGTGCTTTGCCTAACTTTCCCATGGTTATATTCTAAAATACCCATAGCAGGTATGGATGCTATAACTCAACAAGTATTAAATAAAAATTAAGTCACTGACGTTTACAACTGGCTTGACAAAACACCCTGTGTCCCTGCCCTTCCCCACCAGTTAAAATAGTCAACCTTTTAGAGAAGCGTGATTACCCTCATTGCTCCATTAAATAGCTCCATTTGGCCTGTTCTTATACTTAGAAAGAATGAATGGTATCTCAGGGTGGATTACTACAACCTCTGTGATTGGTCCAACTCATTAAGGCCCCCAGACCTATTATTATTGAAATTACTGACGCCATACAATCAGTAATTGGTAAATATTTTTCCATTACTGACTTGGATAAGTTCTGTTAAATATCTATTTCAATAGCCTCTCAGCTGCAGTTTACTTTCACTTTCAAAAGGACACAATATCTCTTTACTTGGCTACCAATGGGGTACCTCAACAGTCCTGCCTTACAGTCTTTGTAGGCAAGATTTTAACCACATCCAACTTCTCCATGAATACAGTTGCAATTTTATATTAAGAACATTTTTCTCTGAGGAAATTCATTTGACACATGTATTCAGAACATACAAATAGTCACAAAGGACACACAAAAAACAGGATGGTTCATATCCTTACACATAGTGCATGGCCCCAACATCTCTGTTGAATTTCTGAAAATTATCTGGTCAACTGAATACAGGAAACAGCTACTGACCCCATCAGCGTCTACAGTGTTAAAACAAGCTCAACACCTTTTTTTTTTTTTAAGATTTTATTTGTTTATTTAACAGAAAGAGACACAGTGAGAGAGGAAACACAAGCAGGGGGAGTGGGAGAGGGAGAAGCAGGCTTGCAGCTGAGCAGAGAGCCTGACATGGGGCTCCATCCCAGGACCCCTGGGATCATGACCTGAGCTGAAGGCAGACCCTTAACCAACTGAGCCACCCAGGCACCCCAAAAGAAGCTCAACATCTTTTGTAGACCTTTTGAAGATAATCCATTCCTCATTTACAAGTTTTACTTAAGTCTATTTATACTGCTACAAATTGGCCCACCTTGAATGTGAGCACCTTCAACATACTCTTCTCCTTTGGGAAGATCCAAACATCCTTGTGGCCAAGGCACTCATTTCACTAGTTAAAATGTATAGTGTTGGACTGTTGAAAAAGGAATTAATTAGCCTCAGGCTATGGGCCTTATAGAGTGCCATAATGGCTTATGTAAACAAACCCAAATTCAATTAAATGAAACGTTATATTTCCATTATCAGTAAATCTTCAGGAGTGAATTGTAGTAAAAAAATCTGACTCCATTTTTTTTTTTTAACCAAAGACACTTTGTTACCTCTTACAGTTAAAAGTCAAGAACAAATAATAATAACAACGAATAAAAATAATTTGCAAGGGTACCAGACATTAGACATAAACAAGGACACTATTAACATTAAAGACAGCGCGTGCTGGGTGTGGCTGTGTGCGTGCTGGTGGCCACAGGGAAGGCCGGGGCCTCCACGAAGGACCTCTGGAATCTGCGTCCCGAGCCCGGACATCTGGAGCTGAGGAGCCAGAGCACGAGCTCCCTCTTTCACCATCAACCAAACAGAATCTGCAATTTCTCAAAGTGACCTCCAGCTCTTGCCCCTGGGGTGTTGTCTTCACACTCCTGTAGGCTCCAAGTCGTGGGTAGGACATGAACTGGAGGAAATGTCAGTTTACTCATTGAGGAGGAGGATCTGAGGACGAAGGTGGATCCAGGGAGCATTCTCCCATACTCATCCTCCCAGCCGGAGCAGATGGGAGCATCTTCCCTGAAGTCAGGGCAAATGTCTCCAGTCAGCCACAGAATCCCTGTGCACACCAGAGAAACATGCCCCGCCCTGACTACTAGAATGGTAAAAATTGGGGACCATCCATGGCCCTTGACCCAATGTAGGAGCTTTTCTTTTGAGTGTTTAAAAGACCAATGGAGAAGGGAGAAGCCAGGAGGATCTGGCCTTTGGAATTCCTCTGCCACCCAGCACCCAGCCTCTCTGGATAAAAATCTGACTCCATTTTTGATGTTTAACCGTTGATAGGTTTTAAACCCGCCGCTCCCCTTCCTTTCAGCAGCACGTCTGAGAAAGCTGAAAAGAAAGCCTGAATATTCCCACTTTTGGCACCAGTGGAAAGTTCAAACCATACAAACACAAGTATGTACATGTGGAGACCTCCATCCCAACCCACCCCCTTACCACCATAAAACTGTAAGCCAGTGCCAGTGCCTTCTTTGATCTTTTCTCAAGCCATTTTTGGATCAGCTTGGAAACCAGCCTTGCTCTCCCTCGTTATGTGATCTCTTTATGTGACCAATAAATCTTTTCATGCCCTCTGGTTATGTGTGTGTGGTGTCATCAGTCTCAATATGCAAATGAAATTTTGAGTGGAGAATCCATCTTAGTTCTTAGGGCTAATCTCAAGAAGATAAATACATCATTTCCATAAAGTGTGCTTTGCTGGAAAGGGAGTCTTGTTGCTTTTCACACTGATTTACTTTACTCCTTATTTTTCTTTTCCTTTTCATTCTTCTGATTCAGGAAGAAGCTTCAGGCTGATTCTTTCTTGATTGGACTTGCCTCCTCTACTTCTTCTCCATCCCACTTCAAACCCCATCAATGGAAGGCATTGCAAGGTGGTTTTCCAAGTGTGGTCCAGGAGTATCAGCACTACATGGGAGCTTGCTAGAAATTCAATTTTAACAGGCCTACTGGATCAAAGACTTAGAGGTTGGGGTACTCAGCATTCTGTTTTTAACAAATCTCCAAGTGATCCTGCTGTACCTAATGTTTGAGAACTATTGGTCCACAAATAGGGTCTGATGAAAGGAGATAAGAAGTAAGTGTCTCAGACTCATTGTGCTCCAGGATTCTCTTTTCTATTTTATTTCCATGTCAGTTTTTGAGATGTCAAAGGTAAAGTTTAGAGGATTTATGTTGATATCCCAAACTATTAAAAAATAATCCTAAAAATACATTTTGATATAATCAACCCAAAATTTGGGTTGAATGTCAAAACTGATTATCCAGAATAAGAGAATGCCTGAGGGCGCCTGGGTGGCTCAGTTGGTTAAGCGACTGCCTTCGGCTCAGGTCATGATCCTGGAGTCCCTGGATCGAGTCCCGCATCGGGCTCCCTGCTCAGCAGGGAGTCTGCTTCGTCCTCCTACCCTATCCCCTCTCATATGTTCTCTCTCTCTCATTCTCCCTCTCTCAAATAAATAAATAAAATCTTTAAAAAAAAAAAAAAGAGAATGCCTGAGAAAATCGAGCCAAAGCCTTCACTTAAAATAAAAAGTTTATTGGCATGAACTGCTCTATATGTGTGTCATCTCTGTGTAAGGGTAGAGACAAATGCACATACATATAATACATACCCTGGGAAATCAAATTGGCAGGAAGTGGGCTGGTTGTTGATTTGTTGTTCTGCCAACTCTCTTTCAGTCAGGGAGACAATTAACAAGCAAGGTGGAATAAATAATCTCTAATAGTCACTCCAGGTTCAACATTTGAAAGCCTATTAATAGTATTGAAATTTTCATCTTAGGATCAGAGAGACTAGGTCTCACTCTTTTTTGCTTTTCCGACTTTCTGGGGGGCAGATTTTCTGCTGCAAATATTTCTTTAAAGAAAACTTTGCCCATATCTGTATATATTTTTCCACTTGCAAAATCTTCACAGTCGGGTACAAATGGAATTTTTTTCCTACTACTTTCTAATTGTGTTTAGTAATTGAGTTTTATATTATGGGAAAAACTATATTATAATGGGAATATTAATCCAGTGGTTATCAGAAGATATTATTTAGTATGAACAAAAAATGTTGGGGTGCTAGGTGTCATTAAGCGTCTGCCTTTGCCTCAGGTCAGCCCCGCGTCAGGCTCCCTGCTCAGTGGGAAGCCTGCTTCTCCCCTTCTCCCACTCCCCCTGTTTGTGTTCTCTCTTTTGCTCTCTCTCTCCCTCTCTGTCAAATAAATCAATAATATCTTTTAAAAAAATGTTAACAACTTCTTTCTATTTTCATGGTGTTCTTAAATTCTTTCTGCCAAGATTTTATGAGATCAGGGTTTTTCTAGTTTATGCTCTCTTCTTGAAATTTTTGTTTTAATAGAGGTCTGCAATATTACAATAATTCTAATAAATAAAAAATAAACTTCCTAAAACTAAAATAACCTAAGCCTTTGAAAAATTTTGTGTATGCAGATGCTTTCATTTATAAAATTATTATGTTTCAAAGGTAATTAAAGGATGAGTTTAGTTTCTCAAGAACTGACATGTCTGACAGTCTCTAATTTTAATGTGTTTTTTAAGGTTCATTGACATGATTGTCTTTCTAATGATTTTTTAGGTTTTGTTTTTTTTTTGCTTGTGTATATTTTTTTCTCTTCTTTCATTGATTTCTTAATGAAAACTGCAATAAATTTAAGAAAGCATCTCTTTCCTCTATAATATCTCATTTATCTATTTCCAGAAACTCAAACACTGCAAGCATTTACAGAGATGACCACTCATTTATGAATGAATTATTTTAGACTATCCTGCCAGTCTGATGGGATGGGGGACTATTACTTTAGGATGTGAAGCAGTGTCTCCCCTCATTCTAAAAGTCATTTTCCACTAATAGATTCTTTAATTTTTCAATAGTTATCCTTTAAATCCCTGGACTGGGATTAAGAAATTCTTAGTTTTTATCTGATTCTGTGTGAAAATGAAGTCACACAACAGATTCTCATTAAGTAGAACTCACATATTACATGATCTAAGAGTAGTGAAGAATTTGTACCAAATTCCTGTTGATACTCATTAGAGCAGTCCTAACCATGGGAATAGAGTCAAGCTAACTAGTCATCTTGGGAATTGAATTGTTATCAGAGCAAACCCTATCCCCCAGGCTAAAGTGCAGCAGGCCTAGAAACTGACTTAGATTGAGCCAACTGGGCATTAATTAGTTTTGAGCTTTTCTGAGCCAGATAATCTCTAAAGTCACATTCAATTATAAGATCTCATGTTAAATTAGCTATATCTTTCTTGTCACTGATAATATTTAAAAATATTCTAACACTATTAAAACATTTATAAGTAACTTCTTAGTTCAGGTTATTTCTAAAGCTGGCTAATCATTTGGATTTTGTTCTGATTCTTGGCTTCATTTGTAATTAATGACATGAAAAGAGAGCTCATTGTGCTACCAATTATCTTACATGTTAAGAATAGGATTAAGTATTACTAATGCAAAATTAAAATTACAGCTTTTGTTGATAATACCACTTTGAAAAAAAAAGCTAGACTTGGGTATTGTTTACACTTAATACTAGTAGTTAGTATTAGTTAAAAGATCCTTCTTCTCCCTACTTCATCTTTACCTTATAAGCCTTCAGCCACACACCTTCAAATTAAGGTTCTGAGCTTTCCTCATCTCTTGTCCTTTAATATCAACTGACAGGGTATTAATTTCTAGTGCTGTTTTTACTTCCCTACAGAACAACATAACTGCAGGCTTTGTATTATAAGCATTGTGCATATTATATATATATATATATATATATATATATATATATATATATATATAT
>NW_023270807.1:74338489-74446294 GCF_011800145.1 Mirounga leonina
ATATATATATATATATATATATATATATATATATATATATATATATAGCATACACATACCTATAGTATGTATATAATACATATAGAATATCTAAAACCCTCTCATCAAAGATCTACATTTAAAAATGAGGAAAGCTCCAATTATGAACCAATTCTCCTCCTAGCTTCTACTTTAACCCTTACTTTTCCCTCAAAGACCAAACTATGTAAAAGAAGTAAATTTTGCAATTCTTCAGTCACAGGATTTATCAGAGTGCATGTAACTGAGCCTTACCTCACCTATTAGAAAATCTTATGGAATAAGGACCGTGTCTGTTGTCTTCATAATTTTACCTCAAACATCTTGTATAGGGTATTATGTATAGCAGTAATTCATTAATTAGCTGCTGAATTTTTTCTGTTTATTTACCTCTCATTTATTCTGTAACCCAGTGCAGTCTGTTTTTCTTGCCCATAATGCTTTTAAAACTATTCTTGTGATGGTCATTTCTCTAAATACAGCAGAAATTTTTAAGGCTCTAATTTATTTGACCTTATTTTAGTAGTTTGAAACTGTTTTGGGGATGCCTATCTTGAAATTTCCACTTCTTTGATTTATGTAATGATACTTTTGATTTCCCTTCCCCCATTTTCCAGTAATCCTCTATCTCCCCCTTTCTCTGAATCTGCTAACCATTGATGTTCTACAGAGTTCCATTTTCAGTCTTCTCATTTAATCTCACCAAAAGTATGCCAAAGATTCAACACCCATCTACATGCTGATGAATCTCAAGTAATCTTCAATCTAATATGGTTTTCCAAAACTGTATAACTAAATCTCCACTATATATCTCCAACCAGATAAACCAAAATAGTTTAAGTTCATGGATAAAACCAAACTTTTTATCTGCTATTTACCTCCTTCTCCACTTTTAATCTGTTTTAATTTTATAGTGCCCATATCAGTGAATGACCTAGGCTTTCACCCAGTTTTCAACATTATAAAATCAGAAACTGTCATTCAGCTCTCTTTTTGCTCATGTGATTAGTTATCAAATTCAGTTGATTCAGTTTACTTATACCTTCTTAATTTGCCCCATTCTTTTTACATCCTCCATAACTTCAAGGACTGTCATTCTCAATTCTCACCGAGATCATAAAAACAGTCTCCTAAGCAATCCCATACCTCTAGTTCTAGTCCTTACTCCCTTCAACTGCTAAAGTCCTTACTCCCTTCAACTGCTAAAGTAAGTAAAAATATATGATGCCACTCCCAGTTTAAAGTCCTTTTGCTATTTCTCACTATGTGTAATAAAAGGGACAAACCACTTAACAAATTTCTCAGACTCTTGCCTCATAAGTGACGCTCCCCATCAGTCTCAATTCACCACTAATTTCTTCTTTGCTGTAGCACCAGGCATGGGAACTATTCCAAGCTGCATGAAGTACATTAGACAGGTCTCCTCTCAAGTGGTTGTATGTGCTTCCTTCCTCAATTTAGTCAACTCCCAGGTCTCAATCATCACCTCCTCCATGAAGTTTCCTGTAAGGTTGTTCTGCACCCAAAATGCAGCTTTGGGGAACCCTTTATATATATTCTGATATCATCTCTTGTAGTTCTACTATAGAAATTATTATCCTGTATTGTAACATTCTCTCTCTTTTCTCTACCCTTTCCAATACCCAATTATATTGAAATCACTTGAAGGTAAGAATGACTTATCATTTGCGCAGCACAATTCTTGACACAATGCAATTCTTCTATTAATGAGTGAATGAAACCAGAACCTGAATCCCATCAAGACTGCTTTTTCAGGAAGTATAGTCCAGTCTCTCAATATTTGCAGTGTACATTCATGTCTGTGGGTCTTATTGTTTAATATTTGCTATTTTTCCTTATGAGTATTTGCTTTAAAATGTGCTTTCTATGGATGCAAAGTAATTTAAAGGCATTTAGAAAAGTTTTCTAGACTAGTCATGTTCTAATTTTTGTATGCTGTGGTCATTCATTAAATGACATTTTTCTCTGAAAATGTTCATCCTCTTGCATTTATATCCCTTAATCTTTACCTACAAGTCATATGTAACCTAATAAACTGTGTTTTGTGAAATTAAATTGTTTTGAGAAAGCTGGAGGAGACTATAATAATGCTTTAATTTAGTTTCTACTTGGTGTTTTTAGCTGTAGTAGAAAAGTTAACAAACTCAAATCTCAATATTTCACTACCATATGGTGGACACATTTCTGAAATTTAATACAAGGTTAGAAATACAAAAGAGTCAGATGTTGAGCCTAGATTTAGAAAAAGGTATTTAAAAAATTTTCAAGTTATCTTGAAGAAAAATCATTTTTTTCTCATCTAATTTGTGTATCTTGAAAACATCAGGGGCACCTGGGTGGCTCAGTCATTAAGCGTCTGCCTTCGGCTCAGGTCATGATCCCAGGGTCCTGGGATTGAGCCCCGCATCGGGCTCCCTGCTCCGCGGGAAGCCTGCTTCTCCCTCTCCTACTCCCCCTGCTTGTGTTCCCTCTCTAGCTGTCTCGCTCTCTGTCAAATAAATAAATAAAATCTTTAAAAACAAAAAAAAGAAAATAAGATTTTTTTAATCTAAGTTACTTTGTTTACTGAAGTGTTAATTGTGGTTGTTATATCAACTTATATTAGACCTTTCCCTATGTGTCTGCTAGATTCCAAGAGGATCATTTATCCTTTAGCAAAATCTTCACATCTCTAAAATTATTTTGAAAACTATTGTTTCTTTGTAATGTTTTACCCAGAGTCTTCCCACCTTCCATTTTAAAGTCCTATATGCATTTACTCCTCCTTGAAATTAAATCTACCAGTTTCTAAGCCATATGCTTTGTATAATTCATTTTAGTGGGTGCTAAAAATTGTAAATGTTAACTACAGTAGAAAAAGAAATTTTAACATGTGCTAGCAAATGTCCTCGAACATCAGCAGTAGAAAGAATCCCAACTAAAAAGTCTTACCAAAGATGATTTGATCATAAACCTCTCAAGCAGAAAATTGGCAATCACTGTAGAAACAATTCCTCAGAAAGGTATTCAACTTTCAAATAACCCTGAAACAAAGCTACCAAATGACATTTGCTTTCCAAAGAGGAAACCACACTCGTCCTTCCATATCAGGGTCCTCTAGAAAGCAAGCCTGGAGCAAAACTGAAGACTCTGAAGAAAAGAGTCACTAGAAAATATGAGCCTTCTGTAATCCACAAGAGGTGAAAATTTGTGTTCTTTCTTTCCTGAACACTATAGAAGAACAATTTGTTCCAAAGTCTTTGAGAAATGGTATGGATTTGAATGGTATAGGTTATATAAAGACCATGAAAATGGACAGCTCATTAACCTCTTGGTGAGCTGAAATACGTCCATAGCATTTTGTACAATTCAATACAATCAGCCCTAGTCTGCAGTGATTCAGAACGCAAATAAAGAAGAACACTTGTTGTATTTCTTTCAGTTTTAATTTAAGACATTGAGTGGGTGTGATATGTCTTTGTGGCTCTGTCCCTTGGACATTTTGTATATATCAATACAGACACACACACATTGTGTGTGTGTGTATATATATATATATATTTTTTTTTTAATTCCACTTTTAACAGAAATTCTAGATGATTACTTTTTGACTATATATATATATATATATATATATATATATATATATATATATATATTTCAGCTACTAATAATTTCCAGAATAAATTTGAATTTGGATTTAGGTAAGGCATTAGGAATTATAGAAAATCTATTCTATTATTTGACTTAAAACATCATGATAAAACTTCACAAGTCACTGAAATAACCATGTTAGAATTGAGAAATTAAACATAATCTGAAATTTGAATCTGCTAATATATATGACCCAAAGTAAACAGAGAAGAAAAAATATATTTTATTGTACTCATTCAGTCCTATCTTCTTACACTTAGGTTATACTCATTATATAAAATGCTTACTTAACTAGTTTGTCATTTCTAACATACTTTTAGCATCAAAAGGAGGCTCCCAAGCTACAATGTTTTAAATGCAACCAAACATAGGAAATTATACCAAAGCAAAACACAACCATAAGGACTGCAATATAAGAAAGAATTCAACACTATAGAGTGTATAGAGGGACAAAAGATTCTGTTTCCCTTCACAACTGTAGAGTTCAGAAAGGAATCAGGCAAATGAGGTGGTTAGAAGGAGTCCCGCTATCTGGGTTAGAGCCCTAGGTCTTCCAGTACCTTTGAAGGTGATTCTCTTATTGAGCTCATTATTTTACAAAATAAAGGGATTGAGCTAGACTACATTTCTTTCATCTCTAAAGATCTGTAATGTAAATGAATTTAAGCTAGATTCCTCGGGAAACATTTCAGATATGATTACTATTTGTTTAAAGAGACAATGTCATGTGGAAGGGATTCTAAAAAAACTCTATTAAAAATGGATAAAATAGAAATAAGCATTAGTGATTAAAGTTGGTTAGCTCCAATTATTTGAAAACTTTTATGTCTGCATAATAATTTTTTTAAAAAAACAGTGAGCACATTAGGGAGTCACTGCATTTCAACCAAAATTTAAGAGATATTACTAATTTAAGAGTAGAAGTATATATTATTGACACTAATCCACATACTTAATATAAAATAATATTTTATGTTCCTAAAAATTAGGTTATTGAATCTAATTAGCCATGTACTCAAGCAATCCCAATTCACTCATAAATTTGAACAAAATAATATTAGATTGAAAATGCTAACTCAGAATACATCTACAGCAGTAGAATGTGTAAGGTGACAATAAATTCTCTAGAAAGTTAAGTGGGTTATAAAAGAACAGTTTCATGGAGTGATTAATCCAAATTTAGGTATGTTAAGGATGCAATTTTCATGACACAACTGTAGTGTGCAATTTAGGAACAGAAGTGGTTGACAATTTGAAATGTATTTCTTATTGAAAAATATACTGAACAGATGTTTGATCACCAATAAATCTTATCATTTATATCATACTTTTGTTTTGCTCATGTTTTTCTGAAGCAGAAGTAAAAGCAGATTGGTGTGGTGTTAAGATACTTGTGTTCTGCTCCTAGCTCTACCTTTCATTGGCTTGGGGACCCAAAGCAATTCAGTAGGTTGAATTAGAGGTTTTAACTAATGACTATTAAATCCTTTCAATCTCTAAAATGGTATCTGATTATGAAGAGTCTGTTCGGGAAAAGTCATTAGCAGGATAGTATGGGGTTATTGCTTTCTACCAATGAGTGTTCCTGACTCCCCTCCTATCTGAATTCACCGCATTTCCACATGTCTATTTCTCCAGGAACATCAGATTCTCAATTCTCTACTACAACTTCACACTTAGGCTGTCATTTCTTCTTTCAATTCCCCACATGCTCAAACCTCAGTAATTCTTCCCTTTGAATCCCATGTCTTTAAAATCTTATCTGTAATTGTTTTGTCTTCTGCATCTTTACATATTTCCTTTGCTTTTTCATTTTTAATCTGAGCACAGATGTAAGGGTTGGAATAGCCAAATATAAATGGGCAGCATATGTATTAACAAAATGTATTGTTCAGAAACATATATAATGTATACATTTTTTGACTGCATAATGACACTTAGGCTGTGAGCATCCCAAACTGAATGATTTAATTAATGCTCCCAAGTTGGTGAGAATATTGTTTCAGCTACAGATATGACAAAGTCAATCATTTAAAGATTGTGTTGGTATATAGTGCACGTGTCTATATGTGTTCATTTGGCTAAAACTGACAGGTTAGTCATATGTCAATTAACTCATATTCTAGAAACTATCATTACCTTTAATGGGTTTTATAGTTGAAAAAGGCACCTTTTGCAATTTTAAGATATTTATTTATCTGACCTTCATGAGAACCCTAGTACTTGGTTAGGGTTTGGGGGGATTCTGACATTCTATTAAGATAATACAATACTACAATTACTCCTCCTTCTACTACTACTCATGTATACTAATGTAACAAATAGATGTCCTTATGGTAAAGAAATTGAGCCAGTTTATTTTATATAGATTTTTTTAAGGTAGTCATCATTTCTAATAGATGGAGTGAGCTTTGATGGATGTAGCATAATTTGAAGTGTACTGAGAGTATCACCTCTCAAAAATACCTCTATGCCATGCAATTTCTGTGTATTATTAAAGGTTGCTCCTATGATCAAGGAGACACACAACCATGAAAGGGAAGTCCACTATCTTTTCAGTTGTTAGTACTTAAATTGAGTTTATTTAAGTTTTCAAATGTGAGTAAGAGTTCAGATCTACAATTTATAGTATGGAGATAGGAAAGAAGAAATATTTGAAAAGGAGTTAAGTGTCAGGGAAATTCTGAGGGAGGCTGACCCACCTATATTGGCACATAGAGTTGGATTTTGCAAAGCAAGAGAAGTGTGAGAAGAGAAGGAAATTTAAAAGAGAATTGAAAAAGCACATAGGTGGGAGATGTGAGGGCAGTGTTCTTGACTTTAGAGTGCTGACAATTAAAATTTCATAACAATTTTCATTAAAAAATTGTAGATCTTGGGATGTCTGTGTGGCTTAGTTGGTTAAGCATCAGACTCTTGATTTCTGCTCAGATCATCATCTTAGGGTTGTGAGATTGAGCCTCATGTTGGGCTCTGTACTCAGTGTGGAGTCTGCTTGAGATTCTCTCTCTCTCCTTCTCCCTCTGCCCCTCCCCCCACTTACACACATGCTCTCTCTCTCTGTAAAATAAATAAACAAAATCTTTTAAAAAATTGTAGATCTAAATTCTCCCTCTTAAAATTAGGGAGTAAATGTTGTAGAATAAATTTTAATATATAAGAGTCAGCTGATAATTCGTATTACTTTGAAAGGGTTGAGAGACTTGCAGACTATTTCTACCTTTTTTTTTCAGTAATTTATGTGTACAAGTGAAGAAGTTGTACATTCTTTCAAGAAGACTTGGTAGACTTTTTAATAATCATAATGGGGCTATAATTCTGACAGACTCATTCTAGATTTCAGAACGTTCGAATTACCCCTTATTTTATAGTAACCCTATACTTTCTGGCTTCTATTTAAGAGAGCAAATGGCAACTGTCCACTATCCAGAACCTGGCAAAGCTGAAGTGATAACTGGAGAAAAAAAATTATGTTTATGTCCTTTGGGTTATTCAAATATATCTTTGGATCAAAAGATACCATATGAAGTATAACTTGCTCTAAACATTTTAATACAACATAAAACTATTTTGAAATCCACTATGTGAAACAAGGTTATGCTGAGTAATAAACAACTCCCCAATCCTAGACAGTGTAAACTACATAGATTTTATTTCTTGTTCATGCTTTATGTCCATTATGAGTCTCAGAGGTCCTGCTCTGAATTATTCTCACTCTGACACACAGGCTAAGGAGCAGCTACCATCTTGAACATCATCATTGTACCATGACAGAAGGAAAAGAGTGCTGTGGAAAACCCATATGGACAATACTTACACTTAACCATTAATTCAACTGTTCACATAGCCAGACAACCACAGTGGGCAAAAGAGTGCACCTGTGTCTAAAAGAAAGAATTGGAAATATCCAAAATGTAGAATATATAGCCACCACATTTATAAATACCTTAAAGCAAATATTAAAAAATATATATCACATGGTCTTTTCTACCACATTTATTATAAATATATTACTAAGATTATTTTTGTAAGTTAGAATCTTCTATATAAGACATACATGAAGATTTACGTCAGATTATAATATCAAAGATAGTTTCATTTCTGTTATTTTTTACCGTAAGGTTTACTTTCTATCTGATAACTTTGATGTATAATTGACAGTATTTCCTTTTTGTCATGGCTACCAGGAAACTTAAGGTAAATTTGAAATTCAATCAATAGCATTTTTTTTTTTAAGATTTTATTTATTTATTTGAGACAGAGAGAATGAGAGAGACAGAGAGCACATGAGAGGGGGGAGGGTCAGAGGGAGAAGCAGGCTCCCTGCCAAGCAGGGAGCCCGATGCGGGACTCGATCCAGGGACTCCAGGATCATGACCTGAGCCGAAGGCAGTTGCTTAACCAACTGAGCCACCCAGGTGCCCCCAATCAATAGCATTTTATTGAGCTTTAGAATTATAAGTTTTTTGTGTGTTTTGTGTTTTGTTTTGTTTTCCTTAGGATGGATTTTCTATTTGTATTTGTATTTGTAATTTAATATTTACTGTCTGTATCATTTGTTGTCAAAAGACTGGTGTTTTTTGTAGAATAATAAAGGACATGCAAAAGCAAATCAATTGGAATGAAAATTTACAAGAATCCATCTAAATAATTCAAGTTAATGAAGAAATCAAACCTAAATTCAGCAACTATGAGAAACGAATGATAATCAGAAGACTATACACTACATGCCAAAATGTATAGGAAAAAAAGTATATGCAGAAGAAAACTTTATGGCATTAAAAGCGTATGTTATAAACTTCCTTAAGAAATCGGTAATAAATAAAAATTAAAAAGATAATGATAAAATATGTAAATATATGAAATACTTAAAGCAAAAAAGCTGGTTATTTATAAAGAAAAATAAATAGAAAAACTGACAGGTGTCATCAAGAACAATTGATGGATGAAGAAACATGAAGAAAATTAACTATGAGAATAGGCAACAGGTACTTATATAACAGGAAGTTATATAATTAGTAGAGGACGTTACAGACAAATTTTAGGCTGAACATTTAAGAGAATGGATAAAATGGATCTATGTTAGAAAAGCAAGTCATCATGATTTGACCCTGCAGTGAACCTTAATTTCTTTATTTTAATTTTTGCAAATATTTCCTCACACTCAATGGGTTGCCATTTTACTCTGACAATTGTTTCCCTTGCTGTGCAGAAAATTTTTTTTTTAAAGATTTTATTTATTATTATTTATGTGACAGAGAGAGAGATAGCGAGAGCAGGAACAAAAGCAGGGGGAGTGGGAGAGGGAGAAGCAGGCTTCCCGCCGAACAGGGAGCCCGATGTGGGGCTTGATCCCAGGACCCTGGGATCATGACCTGAGCCGAAGGCAGACGCTTAACCGACTGAGCCACCCAGGCGCCCTGTGCAGAAAACTTTTAATTTGATGTAGTCCTACTTGTCTAATTTTGCTTTTGTTGCCTATGCTTTTGGTGTCATATCCACAAAATCATTGCCAAAACCAAGGCCATGAAGCTTCTCTCTTATGTTTCCTTCTAAGAGTTTTATAGTTTCAAGTCTTACATTTAAGTCTTTAATCCATTTTGAGTTGGTTTTGCGGTATGATGTAAGATAAAGGTCCAATTTCATTTTTTTGCATGTGGATATCCAGATTTCCCAACACCATTTTTTAGAGACTATCCTTTCCACATGTGTATTCTTGTCACTCCTGTTAAAGATTGGTTGGCAGTATATGCATTTCCGTAACCTGTAGTTGACATATTAAGACAGTCCATCCATACATATACCTTAAATGGAGTGTTTTAGAGCATATTTCTCAAGGAAACAAACCAAAAGTTTCTAACACAGTTTTGCCACCTTGTGAGGCACCATCTGATTCATAGACAAAGTCAACTTGCATATATATGGTGACCATTTTCTAACAGCAAGCAGTCAAATATCTTCTTTTTACAACAGTATATTCTGACAAATTTCTGACATATCAGACTAAAGTATTTTGAGGAATAATCTTTTCTTGATAATTTGTGTAAAAGCACCATAGAGGCTAGTGGTGGCCCTGTTGGCAAACATATCTCATTATATTTTATTTCTTCAAATGAAATGAAATGTTGACTTGACGTATTTGATGGAGGCTCTTTAAGCTAGGTCAGATCCGACAGTGATATTAATATTATGTTGTTAGTTTTTTTAATGTGATACAAGAGTATGTTCAAAGTACATAAACATATATAAACATATATTACATATAATATATAAATAAAAGCATTTTGCTAAGTTAGTAATATATTATATTAAGAAGATGCTTCAGAATGTTGTTGTTGTTGGTTTTTTTTTAATAATAAACCCAGCTTGAAGCTAGTTGTCTCCTGGATATATTATATAATCATATCAGCTTATTTTTCACTTTAAATCCTTGCATCACATAATAACAAATTTGTGTGCTTTTCTTGAGACAGTTACTTAGTGCTTGGGATTTCTGCAAAAGCAACTTTCACATTAAACAGTCAGAACAAATACATATATTTTATATTTTCTCAGTCTATCTCCATAGAGTTCATAATTAATGTTCAGAAGCCAGATTTAATTAAGACGATGCCAACAAAATATATGTTGGATCTGAGTGATTTGAGAATAGGATTGTTTTCTTTGTGCATTTCAAGTTTGTAATTAAGCAAAGTATCTTTGGATGGAAGATGATTTAGCATCCTTAACCAAACACCCACGTTTTTAAACAAACTTGTAATTTGCATATTCTAGGTGATTTGCATTTGCAGAGACTGTGCTTTGAGTTCTATACTAGGCTATTCAAATTCAGGTTACGTGGGCAGGCAAATAGCACAATGCATCCTTGTCTGTTACCAAAAAAAAAAAAAAAAAAGAGAGAGAGAGAGAGAGCAAGCAGCTGCAGCAAGCAGCAAAGTACCCATGAACTTTCATAATGATCCAGCAATGGTCACACCAGCTGCTACAGCTATAACTGGTATGCTCACAAAGAAAAGCTATCATGTCAGTATGAGGAGGTAATAAGTGAAGAGAGGTGGAACCAAAAGAAATAATTATATTTTTGGACTTGAAAATTTATTTGATTAGAATATATATATTAATAAGTCTTCTTGATCATGTAGGACTTATTACTATACTGATCAAACTTTGGTTATATATACTTATCATTAAGAAATAATATAATGTAGTGGGGTTTTTCTGGTTTTAAGTAAATATGATCCTAATATAGAATCAACAACCAGAGCATGAAATCACACTTCAGAACATGAAATCACACTTCAGAACATGATCAATTAACTACGTGCATAATCAATCAGGTGTTAAACAGTCAGTGAAATTATTATGGACCAAAAATAAAGCCACTATAAACAAATTTTATATAAATTTTAAGTAATTACCTATATTCATAAAAATACTTTTTAAAGCAATGTTTTCTTAAGTTAATCTTTAAGATCTTTTTAACTGTGCCTAACAACTTTTCTGCCTTTAGAAGATTGAATACTTTCATTATTAAAAATATGTTCAGCAATAATCTAAGCAACACGATTCTGTCTTTGCTAAATTATTTTTATTATAGGTCTCAAATGAGACATTAAGTTGGCAGGTTTTTCTCTGTTCTTTTCTCTCCATCAACCCCACGCCACATCAACAGCTCTCCCCTCTGGATAGCCTGTTTCCTCATTTCTGCTTAAGTCTTGCTCTTGCTGAAGCTTGTTTCATGTATATTGTTTATACACTAAAAGCATATTTTAAAGTACCAATGTACCTTTCTTTCAACCTTTTCCATGATAAAAGGTTCATCTTAAAAAGACTTAAATAAAGGTAATTTGGATGTAATTGATCATATTGTCCCTTCAGCTTTCATTTAACATTAAAAGTATATTCCCAAAATACTGTGGAAATCAAGTTAAAAATCATCCTTAGTAGCAATAAGCTGTTTTGAGAGAAAACTGATAAAATGTCTTGATCAATGTATATAGTGACATTCAAATTGAAAATTCTATGGCAGAAATCAAACATTCAACTGACTGTCTCCCTTGAGAATATATTCTTAGGAGAGAAAAATAGATATTTCATGTGTTCATCATCCATTTACTAGCTTATTAACTAGTGGAAGGGACAGAAGTTAATTATTACCCAATTATATATTAAATTGCAATCTGAAATAATAGTGATAAAATTAAAGTTTCTTCTTGAACAGATAGATTCTGTCAGATAGTTTTGTATTCATACTGAGTAAATAAATATTCTTTTTTAAATCTCCACCATTTTAGAAATGCCTATAAACTGAATTTATCTTATGGGCAACATATTGCTATTTTTTAGCAATTTTAGAAGTAATATTTCCATAAATATATGTAGTATATTCTTTAAGATTACAACAGGCTTAACTTTTTCATGCAAACATTTTAAATATTAATATGATAAATGTTATCAATATATTTCAGGATACTGGTATGTTTACTGCATTTGTGGATTTTATTATGTTTATTTTTTGACAAATTAATTCATATCATTTTGAATTATTTTTTCTGAATGTGAGACATCCTAAGGAAATTCCTAGTAAGTATATACACAAATATATAAACAGTATATTTTTGGAAGTTTATTTTTTAATTTAATTTTGTAAGAGAACAAGATTGAAGTTATGGCAGTTTCATTTTGTACTTTCAATGTTAAAATTTGGATTTTGCAATTCAATGTGATTATTACAAATAGTTCATTTAAGATAGCAATGCTATTGTCAACATGTGTTAACCCTTAGAGAATGTAAACACTATTCATTTACATATCATAACCATAATTTTCTCTAGATTTATCAAAATATTGGATTAAGGATTTATTGAAAAGAATGGATAAAAGAAATCATTAAATAATATTTAAATATTGTATTAGTTATTTACATATAAATAAAGAATTCATATGTCATTTTCATACATTTTCATAGAAACCTTCCAGTTATTTCTATTTCCTCTCCTTCCCATATCTATCTCCAGCTAAGATTTGGGATCCATTCAGGAAGACGAACAGTTATAATGACCTCGAATGCATTTATAGAAGCAAGTGAATGTGTTTATTGGGGAAAAAAAATGGAATTGTAAAATTAACCAGAATTACAGCTGTGAGTATAATGGTGAGGTAGAAAAGCTTTCTTTTTATTTAGCAGTAGCTCACAATATTTTTTTTTTCCTTTTAATTAAGAATTTTTGTCCTCAGCAAATGTTATTGAATAAATAAGTCCTACTTTGAAGAAAAGGGATTGGTAACTTCAGGTATAATTGTCATCTATCTTCTTGTGTCTATTTTCTACTTTTCCCCTCCTCCCCCCATTAATATCTTTCTTTTTATACAGAAATGTAATTTAACCTGAATACTTCTTCAATAACTCAAAAAATATGTAAATTTAGCATATCAATAAATTAACTTTGAAATAGAGGTTACTAGAGGTGCAAGTAATCAACTATGAAAGTAATACGGATTTTAAAATAAATTCCATGACAGTTTTAGTAAAAATAAAAAAATAAAATAAGAGACTACTATATGTGAAATGACACTTATATTCTGATCTGGGAATTTAAAATTTATATTATAAATCTTGGTAATTTTTCTGACCACTGGATTCATATATTCAACTCCTTGCTCTACCTCTCTCTACATTTGAATAGGCATCAGAAAATTAATATATCCAAAACAGAACTAACTCTAAATCCAACCTTCTTCAAAAACAAACAAACAAACAAACAAACCTGTTCCTTCCACAAAGCTTATATCTCAGTAAATGGCAATTTTGTTCTTCCAGGTTCCTAGGTTTTTCTCTCTCACATTTTGCATCTAATTTATCAAAATATTCTGTGAATTCTCTCTTCAAAATATATCCCAGTCCTGTCATTTCTCACTGCCACACCACAAGTACTCTGTTCCACAGTATCCAATCTGTTCTTTGGTAATATCTTCCTAATTGAACTTCCTGATTGGCTCCTAGCCCCTATCACCACTAGAGGGATCCTTGAAAGACAGACAGATCAAGTAATTCCTCTTCACAAACCCACCAGTGGGTTTCACTTCATTCAGTGTGAGAAAACACCTTGTAATGGCTAAAAAGGTCCTACATGGTCATTCTCCACTCATTGTTTTCACACTCTCTCCATCCACTCCATTCCTACCACACTGACTTCTGAATTGTTATATCTCAACAAGCATCATCTCACTTCAGAGCCTTTACATGGTTCTTTTCTCTGCTTGAAGTTTCTTCTTTAATAACTCATGAAACTGTATGACTTTCTCCACTACTTTTTTTAAGCCTGTTCAAATCTCAGTCACTCAATAGAACTTTTTCACTTTATTTAGCACCCACACATATTACCTTGTGTTTACACTTCTTAATTTTTTTCTATATTCCTCTCCCAATATGAAAATTCCGTGAAGAAAGGAAATTTTTTCTATTTTTTGTTTTACTGCTATATACATATTGCTCCTAGAAAATTCCTACAACACAGTAGGTACTAAATAAATATATGCTGAATAAATGAACACATTTACATTTTAAAAGGCATAAGAGTAGGGGTGTGTAGGTGGCTCAGTTGGTTAAGAGAGCCACTCTTGATTTCTGCTCAGGTCACGATCTCAGGGTCATGAGATGGAGCCCCATAGGGCTCATGCTGGGCGTGGAACCTGCTTCAGATTCTCTCTCTTTCCCTTTCCCTCTGCCCCTCCCCACAAACTGATCACAATCTCTCTAAAAGCAAATAGATAAATAAGTAGATAGATAAATAAATAAATGGAGTAAGGGTAGCTTTAAAGAAAATAATCCAAGAGAACTAATAGTTTTCATTAATCTATTTTGCCTTCCTCTTATTCTCATAGTAATTAACTAATCTTCATGATTTTTCCATTGGTCCTCTGGGAAATCTCAAATATTATTTTAGATGTAAAGATAGCCTGAATATCTCCTTTTATTTTTTTCTAAATTTAGAGTCCAATCCTGAGTAAGCACTTGTTTAACACAGAATGGTGGGAAGTGATGTCAGCAAGTTTGGCAAATAGTTTGTTCCCAACTTTAATTCCCCTCACAAAAGGCTAACTAGCATAGATAAGATGCCTGTGTGAAATCCCAGAACCCAGAAGTAAGGCTGAAGTACCTTCCTAGATGATAAAAACAAAAACAAAACCAAACCAAAACAACAACAACAAATGCATTTGAAGAGTAAGAGAAGTAATTACACTTTGACTGCATTGCCCTTCCCCAAGACTGGCACAATGCCACACCAAGATGGTCCCTTAGGGCTCCCAGTTTCTCCAGTAGGAAAAAGAAAACCCAAGGAGGGCATTCAGCTTTCTCAGTGCTAAGGGATGCTTTCTAGGAGGCCCACTTAGGTCTCACTTCATGGGACATCACTAGGGAAATAAATGGAACTAGATCATCAGGGATCAGCTAGGGGTACAGGAAATAGGTGGGGGCTCACAGCAATTAGCACAAAGATCTTGGTGAACCACATTCCTGCTGATGGCAGTGCCCACGCAGAGGTACCAGCTAGCAGCTCTGCCCATTTGCAAAGAAAAGTGAGTGGTCCCATCTGGCCAAGGAGCCCAGGGGGAAGTCCTATATAGTTTCAGTCCCCAAAGGACCCTACTAGCTACAGAGCTCATTTTACATCTCCACCCATACAGGGAAGCAAGTCAGCATCTCCACTCAAATGCTGAGCAGAGCCTCCAGACCTGTTGACCAAGAAATCTGATTGGCAACTTTGGGACAGCCTCAAAGACTAGCCTACAGCCCCACCCAAGCTAAGAGGCAAGCCAACAGTCACTGACTATGCTATGGTGAAGCACAGCCTTCAGCCCCATTTGCCCAACTAGTTCAGCCAAAGACCCTGGGCAGCTGCAGAGCCCATCCTACTGTTCTGCATAGGTAGAGAGCCAAGTCAGCATCCATACTCAACCATTGAGCTTAGCCTCCAGCCCTGACTGACCCAGAAGCTTGAACAAGAACTCTGCACAGCCTTAAAGCCCAGCTAAGGTGCAGCCCAGACAATTTTTTGGATATGACACCAATAGCAGAAGCAATAAAAGCAAAAATAAATAGTGGTACTACAACAAACAAAAAAGTTTCTGCACAATGAAAGAAAGAATCAACAAAATAAAAAGGCAACCTGCATTGTGGGAGATATTATTTGCAAACCATCTATGTGATAAGGATAATATAAAAAAATGTAAGGAACTAATACAACTCAATAGGAAAAACAAACAAACAAACAAACAAGTAAATGATCTGATTAAAAATGGGCAAAGAAATTGAACATGCATTTCTCCAAAGTAAACAATACAATTGGCCAACAGGTACACTAAAAGGTGCTCAATATCACTAATCATCAGAAAAATGTAAATCAAAACCATAATGAGATATCATCTCACATCCTTTAGAATGGCTACTATGAAAAGACAAGAGATAACAAGTGTTGATGAGGATGTGGAGAAAAGGGAACCCTCATGCACTGTTGGTGGGAATATAAATTGGTGCAGCCACTATGGAAAAGAGTATGGAGTTCCTCAAAAAACTGAAAATGGAAGAACCATATGATTCAGCAATTCCACTTCTGGGCATATATATGAAGAAAGTGAAATCACTATCTTGAAGAGATATATACATCCTCATGTTCACTACAGCATTATTGACAATACCCAAGATATGGAAATAAGCTGAGTGACTATCAATAGACACATGAACAAGGAATTGTGTTCTCTCTCTCTCTCTATATATATACATATATACACAAATATATATGGAATGGAATATTATCCACCATAAAATAAAGGAAATTCTGCCATTTGCAAACAACATGGAGGAATCTTGAGGGCATTATCGTAAGTTAAATAAGTCAAAAGAGAAAGACAAATACTGTATGATCTCACTTATATGTGAAGTTTAAAAATGTCAAACTCATAGAAACAGTATATTGGTGATTGCCAGTGTCTGGGGATGGGGTTGGGGAGGAGGGTAGGTGGGTTGGAAAATGAAGAGATGTTGGTCAAAGAACAAGAATAAAAACTTCCAATTATAAGATGAATAAATTCTGGAGATGTGTTCATAGTACAGTTACTACAGTTAATAATACTGTATCATAGACTTGAAGGTGCTAAGAGAGTAGATCTGAAATGTTCTCATCATGCACACAAAAACAAGAACTTATATGAGGTGATGAATGTGTTAACTAACCTATTTTGGTAAGCATTTCACAATATATATGTATATCAATTTGTCATGTTGTACACCTTAAACTTACACAATGTTATGTTTCAATTATATCTCAATAAAGCTGGAGAAAAAAGACATAATTTTTAGTATTTGAGAAAGACTAATTGGTTAACTATTTAATAAAAATATTAATAAACCACTCAAAATAAAAAGAAGGTAATGTGACTACCAAACACCTTAGCTCTTTCTATTAGTGTGAAGCATTTTTCCTATTCCTTAAATAATGCAAAACATAACAATGTTTACAGAAAGCACAGGAAATTATTCAAGTCATTGAAGTTCAGATATCAAAGCAGATCACACAGATTATTACATATTACATATAATCTTTCCTAATGTGGACAAAGTAAACCAAAGAAGCAAGTCCATCAAAACTGAGCAAATTCTACCAAAGTTCTAATATATAGCTTATTCAGAGATGAAGTCATCATAAATCAAGAAAAATAAAATTCACTTTCCAAATTTTATCTTTCATCATGTTCTTTTACATTCTGGAACATACTGATACATTATTTTAGGACAGTAATTTTTTTAAAAGCATTCATTTTTTTAAATAAATCAATAAATATTTTAAACATGTTTTAGTTTATATTTTTCATATAGTAAAATATTTTTAAAAACATATATCCTTAGTGATTTAAAGAATGTAAAGAAATCCTGAGGTCAAAAAATGTGAGATCATCTGTTTTAGGACACAATTACTCTTTGGTCTTAAACACACACACTCACACATACTCTAAAATATGCAAAGAACTCTTAAAACTTAACAATAAGAAAATAAACAACCCAAATAAAAAATATGACAAATACCTTAAAAGACGTTTCACCAAAGAAGATATGCAGATGGAAAATAAGTATACAAAAGATGTTCCAAATCATATATCATCAAGGAAATGGAAATGAAAGTGACAGTAAGATACTACTACACACTTATAAGAATGACCAATATTCAAAATACTGACAGCCTCAAATGATAGTGAAGATATGCTGGAGCGGGAGCTCTCGTTCATGGCTGGTAGAGATCCAAAATGGTGCAGACATTTTGGAAGACAGTTCGTCAGCTTCTTAAAAAACTGAACATACTCTTATCATATAATTCAGCAATGGTGCTCCTTGCTATTTACCCAGAGGAGTTGAAAATTTATGTCCACACAAAAACCTACACATGGATGTTGATAGCAGTTTTATTTATGATTGCCAAAACTTAGCAACCAAAATGTCCTTCAGTAGGTGAATGGATAAATAAACTGTGATATATTTAGACAATGGAATATGATTTAGGACTAAAAAGAAATAATCTATCAAGCCATGAAAAGACATGGAGGAACAGTAAATGTATTACTGAGCAAAAAAAAAAAAAAAAAAAAAAGCTGAAAGGCTACATACTATATGATTCCAACTATATGTCATTCTGGAAAAGGCAAAACTTTGGAGACAGTAAAAATAGTGATTGCCAGCGGTTACAGTTCCAGTGGGATGAACAGGTGGAGCACAGAGGATTTTTAGGGCAATGAAAATATTCTTCATGATACCATAATGATGGATACATGTCATTATACATTTGTTAAAACCCATAGAATGCATAGACCAAGAGGAAATCATAATATAAACCATGGTCCTGGGTTAATTAAGATGTGTCCGTATAGGTTCATCAACTGGAACAAATGTACCACTCTGGTTGGGAAGATGTTGATAATGAGAGAAGCTGCGCATGTGTCGGGGATGGTGGTATTTGGGAACTCTCTGTATCTTCCCCTCAATTCTGCTCAGAACCTAAAACTATTTTTAAAAATGGTCTTAAAACACACACACAAACATAGGGTTTCATTGTTGTGTCACTATTGTATTAGTATAGTCTCAACCACTCATAGTAATTGTAACTATTGCCCAAAGTAATGGATTTCTATTTCACAGAGAAAACCAAGACATGGATAATTGAGAAACGTCTGCAATACAAGCATTTTGATGAACCATCTAAGTGCTTGAACACACACTAGTTTCATTCACCAGATTTACCTTAGTTATGTCATTTGTTATTTAAAATGTTAAATGTTTGGAAGACAGTTCGTCAATAACTCATCTCAGCATCCCAGGGAATTAAACAGATGGACGTTTCTTAAGGGCTACATGAATCACATAAAGAGAAGAATTGTTAAAAGTTAAACTTCTAAGTCTACTGGGCATAAAACTTGAATTGCTGTAAGAGAAATTCATATTTGTGTGACTTGCTATCCATATTTGTTATCTGACTTGCTGAAAGAAGGAATTATTTTTAATTCCACAGCATTTAAAATATTAGAAAGTCAGTATCTTTACTTCCTGGTAATTTTAGGAAAATTCTATTGAAATAAATGCTTAATTACCTTTATAAACCAATTACTTAATACTCTCTGGAGATGGGAAAATATTTCATCATCACAGAAGTAAAGAGCCTTCTGAATTGCAAATACAGACACATAAATACATAGATTGTTTAAAGCTTCAGTTTTATAATTTCAGCAACAGGTCAAGAGTACAAACAGAAACACAAATATTCAGTTCAGACTTCAAGGAGGCTTCCTCCTTCTCAGACATAAAATTATTCACCAATTTGAGTTTAAAACAGACAAACAGACAAAATAACACAAAGGACAAACAAACTAGTCCTCCATTGTCTCTCATCTAACAAATAATATATCTCTATTGTCCATCTATAGAGATCATCAAATACTCAGACTATAAAACCAAAATCCCAATCACTGCTGTCCCGAATGGGATTAATTTATCATCCATGCATGCACCAGAAAACAAAACACATCACAACATAAAATCAGTAAAGAAAAATTTCTAAAGAAGTGATTATAAAAGTTAAACTTCTATTGATGCTTGATATTCTCTCTGGAAATATATAAATATATGTATATATATGTAGATTTATCTATCTGCATATTACATAGATAGATACATCAGTTTAAACTATCCTATGGTTTACCTCTCTCTGTCAGGTGACTCTTTTGGGCATCTCAGTGGATGAACTCCAAAACTGTTGAAATAATTTTTTAAGGTAACTCTCATACAAATATAAATTGAAATGTGTCAAATATTTTATTTTTCCCATTAAGAGGGAACCAGTAATGTAAAATACCAGTTCAAAGGAGAATTCAAAGAATACACGCAGGTAGAGGTAATCAGAAATGCTGAAATGAATTTGCAATGAAATGTAAAACTAACCCCTTCATTAACTGCATCTTCACTGGGAACCATACATTTGCATTATTTCTTACAAAATTATTTACACCGTCATCAGCCTTTTACAAGTGTTTTCTTTCTCTACAAAGTTGCAAAATATTCAGATACAATGAAAGATTCTAATGTCTATAATATCTAGTAAACCTGGAAGGTGCCTGTAGATCTAGATAATGCCTAGCAAAGCGTACCTGTTTATCTTCTTGCCCTTTACAAAATATTTTACATTTTGCTTTCCTAACATAAAGTCTTTCAAAAAAGAGTTCCTGGGTGTTAACTGGCTTACATCTGGGAACTGGGCACACAAATATGAATTTCTCTTACAGCAATTCAAGTTTTATGCCCAGTAGACCTACAATTCTTCTCTTTATGTGATTCATGTAGCCCTTAAGAAACGTCCGTCTGTTTAATTCCCTGGGATGCTGAGATGAGTTCACCATCGTCACAGACCTCTGTAGCTTATTATGTCAATCACCCACACCTTGTGCCCAAAGTTTAACACTCATAATCACCTCTGTCTGGAATTCTGTTATTTCCATTGAAAACAAGGATCTAATGGCTTTAAAGTGTCATTTACTACCATTTCTAGCTTGCAGTGAAAAGACACCACAAAATTTTACAAGGATGTTTTTGGCCTCTTCTCATGTGAACTATATAGATAGATTTCTCTGTTCTATTTTTTTATTACATGTTTCAGATACAGGAGCTGATTCATATAGGACATCTAATGTCTGTTGTTTCTGATCATGAACTTTTCTCCAATTAAATCATCTTGGTTTTTCTTCTTCTGTGATTATTTATGTTATTCTTTTAAATCTTCCTATAACTTTTAATGACTTTCTATTTTAATTATTTGTTTATTATGATTCTTATAGCAATATTTCCCTCCTAAAGATTTTATTTTATTGTTGTTCTTATTGTCTTGTTTTATTTAGTCATTGATCTCCGGTTTCATGATATAGAAGGAAAAAGTAACTCAAGGTTTAAATTTTTCCAAGAAACACACTAAAGTCTATATAACACATCCCTTTTTATATTTTCTTATGTTTTCACATTCCTTATCATAAATATAGCATAGATGAAAATGTATGTATGATGTGTATTTAAATAATAATAATAGTGATAATAATAACATAATCTCATTATACCCCAAAAATAGAATTTTGCCAATTACCTTGGAAGCCTCTTGTTTCTCTCTCCCCAGTTAAGAACCTCCTCACTTCCTTTTTTAATTTATGACTTCATCACTAAAAAGAGATGCAATAGAATAGTGTTTTAAGAAAGTGGATTGTAGATAAAAAGGAAGGACTCATTTTTTCAAGATCTCACGAAAAGTAAAAAGAGTTAATCTGCCCGGGGAAATTGATAAATAACAATCAACACCAAGACTCATACTGGAGCAGTGACTGAAATTCAAGTCTAGAGAAGAAATCCTACAAGAGTAGAGGTAGAAGACATACGAAAAAATTAACCTGGAAAGGGTTCCACTCAGTAACATAAGTTTGCTGGCAGTTAAGTAATGTTTATAAAGCTCATAGGGGGAAAATTTCATGACACGAGTAGTCTATATCTTAGTTATTATTGAGAAAAAAATCTGGACATGTTAATAAAACTTATGAAATACAGAAATGTGGGTTGAATTTGTAGTACTAATTGTCATGTGAGAAAATATTTACTATTTTCAACAAAAGAGTCATAATCTGAAGTTTTCCTGATGTACATAAATAAGTTTTACTGAATTTGTAATAACTTATGTTAATTCTATTTGTAACTTAACTCCATTTATTACTTCTACTATGGCATAAAATAATCTCTAGAGTTCAGAGAATAATTAGTTATGTAATGGTAACAGTTTTTCTTTCATTCAAATTCATAAAACTGTGCTTTGATTCAGATATAAAATATTTTTAAAAGAATCCAAATTGTTGTGTAATTTATTATTAACAATATAGTTATTATATTATATTTATTACCAATTTTGTTTGTGGAGGGAAATCTAGAAATAAGATTTTAGTGTTAATTATTTTGTTCATTGAAGATGCAACAAAAATACAATTCAATGTCAAAAAATACAATACAATGAGAAAAATTGGTGCAGGATTTTCCAAGAGATCTTGTTAATATTGCTAATAATGCATGATGAAAGATGTATCCATCACACTCACCTTAAATCAGGTAAATGGAGTTATTTGTTATCATCAATATTAATTGTATCAATACTAATTATATTTATTTAAAAAAAGATTATAACCCCCCACAAGTCCTTTTCCCTTAGAGCCAAAATGTTTGTATCCAACTCTAAAATGTAGGAAGCCCAGATCTACAAAGATGAAAAACTATTCAGCCATAAACAAAGGTTAAAAACTCTGTGATAATACGGGGATATTTTAAATGTTTTGTTTTGTCATTAATTGTTTTAGTTTAAAATTAGTGGATAGACAGCAGAATAATACATTTCTGCCTACTCAACAGGTATCTAGTATCCTGGATTTTCCAGCTCTTTGATTAATTAAATATTACTTCAAGCCTTGAGAAAGGAGTCAGTCATTCCTGCAATTCACAAGTATTTATTGTAACTTCTATTTACAGTTAAAAAGGAAATTTGACACATCTGTGCCTGAGGAATCATGATATTTAAAGAAAATGTCACTTTTTTCCCTTTTCAATTCATCACATTAATTCAATTAGAACATTGAATTTAGATATCTGATTGATGTCAATGTATATTAAGATATTAGAATAAACTTTGGAAAGCTTGATGATCCTTTGGGGTTTATTTGAATAATGAATGTGCACATGTTCCATACATAATAGCATAACAATTTAACTTTGCTCTGTGATCACATGCTTTAATTGAAGGTGATTATAAACTCATTCAGCATGAAGAAACTCTTCTTTGTATTGGTTTTCAACTTGTTCATCTTTTGAAGTATCCTAAAGACTTTTATAACCACACAACTCATCCAATATAATAAATTCTGAGTCCTAGGGGAATATAATTATGTTAACAAGCATCTTTGCCTTTTATCCTAGATTCCATTCAGATTCCTGCCACTAAAATCTGGCAAATCCTGTAAATCCTGTTCCCAGATATACTCTTACACAGGAGTACACAGAGATTTATCTCTCCTTGTGAGTCTGGAATCAATGAGAGGTGATGAATTATCCCAAGGAAAATAAGCATCCTCTGTGAAACAATGACCCACATAGTGTCTCTAAGACTTTTTGTGCCTGAAAAAAAATGGTTCCTTCAGATACTTGAGTTGGGAATAGCAAGATGATTCTACTCTTAATGAAGTTTCTGAAATATTAGGACTTTCAACATTATCAAATTTATCTGGGTCTATACAAAAATTCCATTTTGCATTCCATTTAGTTTCCAAATCGTTCCTTATCATGACCCTTTCTTTAACATAAGATACCTGGCACAGGTGTGTATTTATTTGGTGCTTCTTTTCTACAGGTATTGAGTGCATGTTCTAGGCTTAATTTTAGCCATGTCTGGCCTTTACCTACATCAGATAAGAGATTACTTTAAAATTGTCAAACAGGCTTTCTAATTTTTAATCAGATTTATTGAATTTACTAATTTAAAGGATTATACTTTTACTTTACTATGTATACTCTCTAGGGCAACAGAAACTTCCAGGCTACCCAATACACTGTAATCACCATTGATGCCATATGTCTAATCACCATTGATGCCATATGTCTAAGTGCTACAACCACTTTTTCTACCAATGCTCAGCCCTCTAACTCTGTTTTAATGCCACTATCGTTAATAATTTAAGCAATCATAATATCACTGCCTGCCATGTATTATAACTGTTCCATTCTTGTTCTCAAACAAGGAGGCTGTCCACAATTTAATCAAATATATGACCTACCAAGTTCTAGAATCCTATTTTGAGGGCCCTTTTCTTAGACCCACTCATAGTACTAATTACTTTAGCAGTCTAGGTCTCAGAAGGATGGCTTACTCAGGGTGACAATTAAAGAGAGTTTAATAAAGAGATCATATGCAAAGATGTGGATGGATTAAGGAACCTAACAAAGGAAGTCCATACACCCAGTAACTAGCAACAATGTGAATTATTTATTATTCCTAGTCTTAAGGGGAAAAGGAAGGTGGTAAATGGAACCTGGGGAGAATTTAAATTTGGGAGAGGATGGCCACAAAGTAGCTATGGCTATAGGTAGAAAATATATACCACTATGCCATCACAGACTGGTGGGAAATAACCAGGAAGTAATTCCCCAACTTTTCCTCCGACTCACCAATCTCTTGCCCGTAACTTGCATCATCTGAACCCAAATAGAAGCCAAGAAGAAAGGAATCCCAAGTAATGTAAAACAAACAAACAAACAAAACCAGATTAGCCTCATAAATCACAGAGAAGGACAAAGAAGGTTGGTGTTTCAGGAGTGATAGATAAATACAGAATAAACTGCCCACTTTTCTATCGACTCCATCAGCCTAAAAATAATAGTTGTATTTCCACTGTTTTCCTCTTACTTTACAAGAGGAACTATTACATCCATTGACATAATTTTGGGCATTTCTGTCTTTCCAAATAGTAGTATCTCTACACCTTTATCATGCTTTTCTATAGCTTTATCGAGGTTATTTTTGTAAGACTGGACTTCTGCTTCTGTTTCTACCCATTGTGTTCCTCTATTTATAACCATGAACCTCACAACCACTTCCCACATGCCTCATCTATAAAATGGAATCCACCACTGCTCTCATTCTCAAGGCAGAGATTTTTTGTTTGGGTCTAGATAATTATTTAAGGTCAGCTGGATATATTCACTGGTCTTTAACTCAAGCTCCTTGAGAGAGAGAGAGAGAAAGGAAGGAAGGAAGGAAGGAAGGAAGGAAGGAAGGAAGGAAGGAAGGAAGGAAGGAAGGAAGGAAGGAAGGAAACCAGTCCTATCAGATTAGGACCTCAGCTTCATGACTTCATTTAACTGTAATTATCTCTTTAAAGATCCCATTTCCAAATGCAGTCACACTGGAGCTTAGAGTTTCAACATATGAATTTTGTAGGGGAAACAATTCATTCTGTAACATCTCCTCAGCAAATACTGTACCCTAAAACCAGATCTGATAGAGATAGTATCAGGAATAGAGGCAAGTATACTTATATTAAGGAAAGTTTTATTCACATGGGTTTTAGGGGAAAAGATATGAAGGCTTTGATTCCATACTGGACCATAGGAAGCATTAATTTCTATCTTTAAAATCTTACTGGGGCGCCTGGGTGGCTCAGTCGTTAAGCGTCTGCCTTTGGCTCAGGTCATGATCCCAGGGTCCTGGGATCGAGCCCCGCATCAGGCTCCCTGCTCAGCCAGGAAGCCTGCTTCTCCCTCTCCCACTCCCACTCCCGCTGCTTGTGTTCCCTCTCTTGCTGTCTCTTTCGCGCTCTGTCAAATAAATAAATAAATAAAATCTTGAAAAAAAAAAATCTTACTTCCACAATCTGAAGTTGAAAAACAATGTAACAGAAAATAACAGGTTCTGAAAGAATAAAGTATCTTTTTTTGTTTTTTATAGATTTATTTGAGAGAGAGAGCCCACCTGGGAGACAGCGGGGGGTGGGGGTGGAGGTGGGGGTGGGTCGGAGAGAGAGAGAAAATCCTGAAGCCGACTCCCTGCTGAGCACAGAGCCCAAGGCAAGGCTCAATCCCAGGTTCCTGAGATCATGACCAGAGCTGAAATCAAGAGTTAGCTACTCAACTGACCGAGCCACCCAGGCACCCCTAAAGTAAAGTATCTTTAAAATCAATCACAAATCATAATGCAAAACCAAAGCCCACCAATTATGTTTTTTCTGATAACAATATTTCTCAGCATTATGAAAAGAAAATTTATTTGTATATTTTTAGTCATAAAATCTGTCATAATTGACCTGTGATTTACATTCTTGGCAAGTTTATTGTATAACTGATAGGGTTTATGTAAACATAACCTAAACCAAGTGACATTCAAAGAAGGGTGACAAAAGAAAGATCAATCTTTATTATTTTGGAAATTCTTTAGTGTAAGCAAAAAAGATCGGTAGTACTTGAATATGCATGAACATTTTGAATATGCATGACTTATAATGAGAGAACTTCGCTGACCTCTAGATCTAGAGTCACAAAGAGCCAAAAGCAAGAACATTCTATTAAGAAAAACGTTTTTGGATAAAGTAATATTCTGGAAAATAATAACTGATAACCAACTTTATGTAAAATAATCATGAGTCACATTTTTAATGAATAAAATTATTCTCCAGCTTCAAATACATATTCAATTTTATAAGTTCTTGTAGTGTTATTTACTACTTATATAAATGAATAATATTAAATTTCTATCTTTCTGTTATTGTATACCAAATTTGTTAGATGGACTTTGAAAATCTATTTGATACGGTCTGACCTGAACCACCCTACCAATGATTTTTACATTTTATTCTTTATTGCCTGATTCCCTTTTTCTGCTAAATGTTGTCATGCTAAGTCTTGGTGGTAGAACATCTATGTATTCTCTCCTTCACATCTTCCACCTCATAAACCTCTAATGTGGGGTGTTCTTTTTAGCGTGCCCTACTGTTGGAAGTAAGAATAATTTATTTAACAATGCTGAATAATTCTCCCAGGCACACAGTGGAAACATATACATTAATATACATTAATAACATACTATAGAGATTTAAAAAAATAATTATTCAGACACATGTAATGTATATGTGTTACGCTCACCAGTTAGAAGGATTTGTTTGGGGGTTAGGTCGATCTGACATGTTGAACGTAAGCTGCACTTACGTAATTGTTTAGGAAAATACAAGTAGCCTGTGCTCTGGTCTGGGACTTGGAATTTAGAAAAGTAAAAGTGAGATACTGCACCAAGAATTTTGGCTTTATTTTTTTGAGATTTTATTTATTTATTTGACAGAAAGAGAGAGCACAAGCAGGGGGAGCAGCCAAGGGAGAGGGAGAAGCAGGCTCCCCGCTGAGCGGGGAACATGTTGCAGGGCTCGATCCCAGGGTCCTGGGATCATGACTTGAGCCGAAGGCAGACGCTTCACCGACTGAACCACCCGGGTGCCCCAAATTTTGGCTTTAGAATAAATATGTCAATATTTTTTGTTAGTCTCCAATTTGTTCCAAATTAGGTTTATAACTTCTATTTTAACAAGTGATAAACTGATATTGTTTGCCTATACTTTAGAATGTGGAAAAATATTCAGTTATATAGAAAAGAAAAGAAAAGAAAAGTGTGCATTTAACAGAAAAATTTTATGTAAGAAAATTAAGCTCACTATACTTTTGATATGAAGAATAGATTTATCTTCTTACACTTACTCAGATCTTAGCAGAGAATCTATTTAGTTACCAGGAATTAAATATCTAAATGTAAATAATCTTAATAAGTTACAAATGAATTAGTTGGCATTTGGGAAAAGATTATCTGTGCCTTGTTCTCAACCTTAGGGTTAAAACATTCAATGTTTCATTCTTAAATGTGATGTTATCTGTAAGTTTCTTATAGGTGCCCATTATCAGATTGTGGGATTTCCTTTTTATTCATACTTTACTGAGATTATGAGGGTTTTTCCCAAATCTTTTTCACCTGCCAGTATCTAGATAATCACATAATTTTCTTCATTGTTCAATTAACATGTTGAATTATACACACTGATTCTTGAAAGTTCAATTGACTTTAAATTCAATTTGGTATAAAATGTTATCCTTTTTACTTATTGTAGGTAGGACTCAATTTGTTAATATTTTGTAAAATATTTTTTCGTCTATGTTTATGACAGATATTAATCTGTCATTTTCTTCTTACAACGTTTCATCAGTTTTAGTATTAGGCCTGTGCGGTTTCATAAAACAAGTGCTCTTGTGGAATTTTAACTCTAATTTCAATCCTGGTTTTTTGAATCTCTCGGCCCTGCTGCCATTATCTCCAACATTTGAAGGACTTCTGAAGTACACTCAGTGAAGATTCAGAGAATTTTTAAGTGATTTCCTTCAGGTCTCCTCTTGTGTTCCCAGCCTTCAAGAGCCAGCAGCCAACAACCATTAGCTTATCCTCAGTAAAGTATAGAAATATGTGGGAAAAATTTCTTTCAACTCTTTCACTGTGCTCCCATCTCAGTTCTCTTTTGAACCCAGACTTTGGTATGCTATTCCCAAGCAGTCAGAGATGATCTTTGGGAAAAAGCAGATGGTGGGAAAAACTCTCTGCAACTGAAGCTCTTGGTAATTTTCATCTGTTATACCAACTCACACATGGATGTTAAAGTTTATTACTAATATGGCTTTTTTCTTATCAATATTGACTGCTGATCCCTCTTCCTCATGCCTCTTTTTCAGGGATGAAAGCGGCTTTGATTATCTTCTTTCCCTAGGAATGTCTTGGCATTCTCTATATTTTAATTAACTCCAGTTTATTATAATATTCAGCTCTCTAATGAGGGAATAATACAATATTATAGTCATTTGTTTTTGTAGTTAAAATTGGGAATGAAAGGAGGTGCCTAGGTGACTCAGTCAGTTAAGAGTCTACTTTCACTCAGGTCATGATCCCAGGGTACTGGGATGGAGCCCCTGCACCCCCCAAGTCGGGCTCAGCCAGAGAGCCTGTTTCTCCCTCTCTCTTGCTGTGCTATCTCTCCCTTTCTCTCTCTCTTTCAAATAAATAAATAAAATCTTAAAAAAAAATTGGGAATAAAAATCATGAGACTATGTCCTATTAAGAAGCAAAATCAAGTTTTGTTTTTATTTTTACTGAAAACAAACACAGGTCATACAGTAGTTTTAAAACACAAATTAGTTTATTTTGATTATTACCTGAGTAATGAAATATTGAGGTGTTCTTCAAATTCCTTTCTTTTTAAACAGCTTTCCTTTCATCAAATAACTATTGGGCATCCACTTTTTATTTGGTGATAATTGTTGATATTTAATGTAAAGTGGATCACATCAAACATCATGCATTAGTTTAAAAAAATGAAATCTAGAAAGTTAGGAAGACTTGAAAGTTTTCCTTTAAACATTAAAACAAAACAAAGTAGGGGCACCTGGGTGGCTCAGTCAGTTAAGCGTCTGCCTTTGGCTCAGGTCATGATCCCAGGGTCCTGGGATCGAGCCCCTCATTGGGCTCCCTACTCAGCGGAGCCTGCTTCTCCCTTTCCCTCTGCCTAATGCCCTGCCTACTTGTGCTCTCTCTCTCTATCTCTCTGTCAAATAAATAAATAAAATCTTTAAAATAAATAAATAAATAAAAACAAAATAAAAATTATAAATCATGCAAGATATTTCCTATAGAAATAAGAGATAGAAATAAGAGTACAATAAGTTGTACTCTTGCAAATGTGCAATGATAATGCTGCAATTATTTTTTGAACAAATTTTTCAAATACTATGGCATTATTATACTTTGATTCATATTTCCATTCTACACACAGATTTCCAAAAATACTGTGGCTATGTATGGACTACATACATCATCTGTTTCTTCAACCGTACTTTCTCTAAATTGTGGTCTAGTTATAACAGTGACACTTTTAATTTTTTTCCCACAAGTCTTTTGTTTATGATTAAAATAGCCTCTTTTTTTCCCCCAAATATACTAAAGCAGGGGAAAGGGCAGTGATTAAATATCATGCAGAATACAGATAAAGAAGAAATTAATTGTCCATCACATTATTGCTTAACAATAAGCAAACACCCAGAGAGAAAAACAGAGACAGAGACAGAGAGAGATGATAGAATGTATAAGACAATTATTTTCTAATATTGAGTTGAAAAATGGTGTAAAGGCTATGCAGAAAAATAAATTTCATTCAGTTACCTAGTGATATGTTGCTTTCCATTAAAGATATGACTATAAATAAATTCAGCACTGGTGTCTGAATATTAATAGAGTAGGACTGTCTTTAGACCCATTTTTCCTATTCTGATACATGATGACAGTTAATGCCATAGTGGAAATCTCTCAATACCAATCTGAATCTTGGACATTCAAGAATCATGTTTATTCATGCATACATGATTTTATTTTATTTTTTTTTAAGATTTTATTTCTTTTTTTTTTTTAAAGATTTTTTATTTATTTATTTGACAGAGAGAGACATAGCGAGAGCAGGAACACAAGCAGGGGGAGTGGGAGAGGGAGAAGCAGGCTTCCTGCTGAGCAGGGAGCCCGATGTGGGACTCGATCCCAGGACGCTGGGATCATGACCTGAGCCGAAGGCAGACACTTAACGACTGAGCCACCCAGGCGCCCAAGATTTTATTTCTTTATTTGAGAGAGAGAGAGAGAGAGAGAGAGCGCACACGAGTAGGGGAAGGGACAGAGGGAGAGGGAGAAGCAGACTCCCTGCTGAGCAGAGAGCCTGACATGGGGCTCGATCCCAGGACCCTGGTATCATGACCTGAGCTGAAGGCAGACACTTAACCAACTGAACCACCCAGGTGCCCCGCATACATGATTTTAAAACATGGTAAGGCGTAGGGACAGTGGGGTGGATCAGTTGCTTAAACGTCTGCCTTCAACTCAGGTTGTTCATGATTCCAGGTTCATGGGATCGAGTCCTGCATCAAGCTCCTTGTTTGATGGAAGCCCGCTCCCCCTGCTTGTGCACTTGCGTGCTCTCTCCCTTTCTCTCTCTGACAAATAAATAAAATCTTAAAAAAAAAAAAAGAATAGAGGATGTGAAATAACTTAAAAAATATAAAACATGGTAAGAATATGTATTCACAATGTTTGCTGATCACAATTATATGATAGTAAAATGAATAAAATGGAATTGGTAAACTTAAAGAGATGAAAAACAGTAATTAGTTGCTGTTACATCATTATATTGAAAAAATATTTCTGTGTTTTCCACATACAATTTATGAAACCTGATATTTCTTTGGAAAAATAAAAATCAGTATCTATGTTTGTATGAAGTACAAATAAATGTGTAGTGAAAAAACAAATCAATACCATATGTATTTTTTCTAGTATGTTCTTCCCCTTGAGCAGATCATATCTCCCTTCCCTTTTTACTTGAAATAATTTTTAAAGTAATGATGATTTCATGTGAGAATCTTGGCCCTATACTTCCTAATTTTACCTAGTTATGAAAATAAACAAACAAACTATTAGGCAGGGAAACTTGTCATAGTTTTCTTGGTTAGAAAAAGGAATTAATTAAAACCTTAATAGATTTCTCATTTGTTATTTGTACTTTTCAGACAAGAAAGGGTGAATACAAAGGTAAACTTTTAGATGCTCCTTATCCCCTAATCATTTCACATGTGCCTCTTGGCAATCTGTTGCTTAAAACTCAAGGGACTTAATGCTTAATGAGAATGTTTTTCTGATTAGGAAACAAAAACATACAATCTATGACTTTTGGAATAGACTTTAATAGTCTAGAGAGAATGGGATAAATGCACTAATAATACTTAGAAGAATTAGCACCTAAAAATGATTTTTGTTGTTTCTATTGTTTGCATTCTTAAGTAACTCATTTCAATATGTAATTATTATAGAAAATATTAGTAAGACATTTTACCTTTCTTTTATAAGTCATAAAAATTCTGGCTAGGCACATTGCAAGTGTCAGTAACCACATGTGGCTAGTCAATGCTAGGCTGGACAGTGAACCTCTGGACTCAATTCAAAAACATTTAATAAGCACACTATGAGTCATACATTACACTAACTCTTAATTAAATAAGCTTTCTGAATTTTGGGATTTGGTGATGAAGGAAGGTTTCCAAATTAAGACAAACATTTTCATAGAGATTAAGTGTAATATGGAGATAAAAAGCATAAAAGTGTTTCTCAAATGCAGAAAAAGGTTAAAAAGAGGGGTTAAAAATACTTGTGGGGCACTTGGGTGGCTCAGCGGGTTAAGGATCTGACTCTTGGTTTTGGCTCAGGTCATGATCTCATGGGTCCTGCGATCAAACACTGTGTCAGGCTCCAAGCTCAGCAGGGAGTCCACTCGAAGATTCTCTCCTTCTGCCCCCCACTCTTTCTCTCAAATAAAGAAATACATCTTTACAAAATAAAAAAAAAATTAAAAAATAAAAATACTTGAAAGTTATTTAAGATTTTTGAACTTTTAAATGGTTTTAAGATAGTAGTCACTGTAGTAATCTTAAGATTGCGTAGGAAGCCTTATTAAATGCATCTGTCTCAGCATTACTTATAGAAATTCTGATTTAGTGGGTGTTTTCTGGGTCTAGAAAATTCTATTCATTTATTAAACACCTCCATTGTTTCTAATACAAGTAGCCCACACACCATATTTTGAGAAACACTGTTTTGGTCTAGAGTGCCTAAATTTTTCCTTTAGTCGATTGTCTCTTAGGGCTTTTGGTCTATATTAGCACTTTGAAGAAGACAAAAATTAGGAGAAGTTGCTCTGGGTGATCTATCTTTTTATTTTTACATTTCACACATAAAGGAATTATCAACATTATCTTTATTTTCAATACTTTTCAATGGCTATTTTTTCTCCCTGAATGTTTATTATTCATATCATGCTGTTTATGTTTTATATGGGTGATATCACCTTGAATTTCTCTAAGTATATTAATTGAGCTTTTTAAGAACTATTTTGTTTCTTCTGAGTTCAACTAATGGGATTATTTACCTTTCTCTTTCGTTCTGATGATGATTATGCGTATGTGTGATGATCTTGGTGGTTCATTATATGTGCTTTACTGAAACTACCACACATCAACATCAGGCTTGGCTTCATTGACTAACAAGTTTTCTTTTGAGAACTGCCAAACATTGCCTTTTCTTTTTAACATTTATCTGCCTGCTGACATTTTTGCAACTGTTTGAGGGTTTTGAGTTATTGATTCTGCAATAGCTCATCCTTTGTTCTAGAGCCCTAAAATCTTTTACACTCTTTTCAGTTTTCTAATTTTTACTTGGCTAAAGGCAAATTTTTTTCATGATCAATTTATTATTACTCAAGATTTAAGTGGGAATGTGGAAGTGACTTTAAATGTAGCACAATGAGTGTTTAGTTCAACAGGGACTTCACTAAATTTATAGCTTTAAAATCTGCCCAAAAGTTACATTGTTTTTCCTTGCCTCAGAGATATTTCAAAGCCCTCAAAAGGTAACTGCATTCTAGTTGCTGCTTAGAAATCATGAATTTATGTTCTTGGAAAGTACATCTCAACCATATTTCCTTCCTCTGTACCAATACAGTAAAATTAATACACCTGAAGATTTTGAAATGATATAATTTGTAACTTTTATAAAATAGCTATTTTATATAGGATTTTTTTTTCATTTTTGCTTCAGTTGCTACAAGGCAAAATAGTAGAGCATTATTTTTAGACAACTACATTATTAGAGAAATAAATAAGTTTGGGCCCTGAAATAATTATGTAAATGTATGCAGACAGAACTAAAGTACTAGCTATGAAGCATTCACCTCTTAGAGCAGGTATGTAAGTATGACATGCCAGCACGGCTACCCCCGACTGCCCAATTGCAGAAAAAGGAAGCTGTTGCCTGAGGAAATACATCTGCTTTCTCTAAGTGTCGCAGAATCAACTAGAGAGCACGTCAGTGGCTTGAGACCAGACTCTGCCTCTAAGGAATAAATACATGAATATGTAACTGCTCCTCTCATGGCACTTTTTTTTTTTGGCACACGATTGCTCCTAGGACAATTTTCGCAATCCAAATATGCATCAAATTAGAAATAAAACATTAGAATTTGGGGCGAGATAGGGAAATGGACATTTCTGAGCTTCATGAAAGAGGGTGATAAAGGCCACAGTGAAAGAAATTTGTAGAGGACTCATATATATTTCTTGAGGCAGCAAAGATATGAGAAATTTGCCACCCAGTTTTATCACATAATATCACCGAATTTTCACGTTAGAGGGAAAACTGAATAATGATCAATATAGATGACCTGTAAGCCAGGGCCATAAACGAGAGGTTTTCAAAGAGAAAAGAATGTTATTACTTAATGGTGACATATATGATATGCTTAATAGGGTGCCTGGCAAGAAAATTGAAGCAATCTTTGGATAATTCACATTATTAAGAGTTCTGTTTGTAAATATGTTTATGCATAGCGTTCAGAAAAAAATCTTTATCAAAATTCTATTTATTTTGTAAAATGTATGGTAAACTAATCACATATTGAGTAAGAAGACGATGTATATACAACATTTGACTTTTGATTTACTAGTCTCTTCACAACTCATAAAACACAGTGCCTGACTTTCTAGCCACTGCAATGACACAAGTAAAGGAAGTAAAATACACATATTTTAGAAAGGAAGAAATAAAACTGTCCCTATTTGTAGATGATGTGATCGCCTATCTAAAAATCCCAACAAAAATAAATAAAAAAAATAAAAATCCCAACAAATATACAGAAATAAAAATAAAAACCCATAGAACTAACAAATAACTTCACCAAGTTTATAAAATACAAGATAAACATACAAAAATAAATTGTATTTCTATGTACTAGCAATGAACACATGATCACCAAAATTAAAAATACAATACCATATATACTGGCTCAAAAATAATGGAATACATAGGTATAGATCTAACAAAACATGTGAAATATTTGCTTGCCAAAATCTAAAAACTGATGATAAAGGAAGTTTTTAAAGATCTAAGTAAATGGGGAAACATTTTGTGATTATGAATTGGAAGACTTCACAGAATAAAGATGTCAAGTCTCAACAAATTGATAACACAGATTTAATCAATTCCTGTCATACTCTCATCAAGACTTTTTGTAAATGTAGACAAAATTATTCCAAAATTTATATGGCAATGTATAGATCTCAGAATAGCTAAAACAATGTTGACAGAAAAAAGAATAAAGTGGGAGGAATAAGTCTATCTGATTTCAAGGTTTTTTATATAGCTTCAGTATTCAAGACTGTGCCAATTGCAGAGGGTTAGACATATAGATCGCTGGAACAGAATAGAGAGCTTGGTAATAGATCCATACAAACCGGCCTGATTTGGACAAAAATGCAAAAACAATTCCATGTCGCCTTTTCCACAAAAGCTGCTGGATTTTTTACCTTACACAAAAATTAAATCAATAGGAAACAACAGATGTTGGCGAGGACACATAGAAAGAGGAACCCTCCTACACTGCTGGTCGGAATGCAAACTGCTGCGGCCACTCTGGAAAACAGCATGGAGGTTCCTCAAAATGTTAAAAATAGAGCTACCCTATGGCCTAGCAATTGCACTACTAGGTATTTACCCAAAGGACACAAAACACTTACATGAATCTGTGTTATTGTAGGAGAAACCTGGAGCCATTTGCTATGTAGTTGTTTTCAGAACCATCTGTGAAAATTTTTCCAGAACTCATAACTCACAAGCACAAAATCATCTATCCAGGTAAAAGGAAACCAGTATCCTAACAGCCAAAAAAAGCCTTTTAACTTGCTTTCATGTTTGTATATGTACAGGGGGAGAAACCTGAAGGAAATGAGAAGACAGAATTATGTCAATGATTAAACAAAGACAATACCTGCTTCTCCTTTTACCCCAGGTAACCAAAACACAAAAGAGATCAGATTAAAAGGAGAGAAGATGCCCAACTGGTAATGGATATAAAGCAGGAAGATGGCATAAACATGCCCTTGCCTTTTTCCTTCTCATAATGCTCCCTAACATAGGGACATTTTGCCATGCTGTGATTCTCTGAAGGGACAAGGAGGAGATAAGGAAAATATTCTGCAAACATAAACCAGAGAGGCAATAACTGAAAATAAAGTGAATGTGGTTGAAAATGAAGCATCAGTCTCTAGTAGTATCAATAAGGTTCATGTGACTTCCTTTATATTACTGTTGCCAGCCAAAGCAATAGTATCCCATGGACCAGGTAAGACCAGCTCTAAATGGCTATATTGTGCAAGAGAAGGAATAATCATGACAAAGCTAATGAACAGAAGATCAGGTCTCTTCCTCATTTTTCTTTTCAGCCGCGTAAGTTCTGAAGTGTCTGTTATAATTCAGAGAGGAGAAGTTTCCAAAGTTAATAATTAGAAACTAATTAACTGCACTGAATGGTGTGTGTGCATGTGTATATGTGTTTGTGCAATTAAAAGGTATAATGAGAGATTTCTTAATGTCACAAATTGTAGAAAATATTATACTTCTTATGAGTACTGACTTTTTCCTTCCTTTTCAATGTTTAAGGTAGATGGACGTGGAAACCAACAGAGAAAAAGAAGACCCTTTGGCGGGACCCCTGGGTGGCTCAGTGGTTAAGCGTCTGCCTTCGGCTCAGGTCATGATCCCGGGGTCCTGGGATTGAGTTCCACATCAGGCTCCCTGCTCTGCGGGAAGCCTGCTTCTCCCTCTCCCATTCCCCCTGCTTGTGTTCCCCCTCTTGCTGTGTCTCTCTCTGTCAAATAAATAAAATCTTTAAAAAAAAAAGAAGACCCTTTGGGAAATGAGTTAACATATTATTATCATCTTTGGCAATTAGCATTTATTGAGCAACTTGGCACTTGGTAGTTCGAGTCTCCACAGAGATTCCATATTGAGACAGGTTTCTATATTCTGTAACTTTATGGTCATCTATCAGAGGACTAGATTAATCTGCTAATGCATTACATCATGAGGAATTATTCTTGGATTTGTTTTTCTAAGGGAAATTATATTTTTAAACAAGTTAATCTGTGTATTTCATTCAAATATTTGTAATTGGAAACTTATTTGTTTCAATAAATATGATTTTTCAGAGCTGGAGGGAAATTTACCTTGTAGATTGTTGCTATGAGCATTGGGAGAGCCAGGAACCAATTCTTGCCCATGGTAGCATATATCTACAAGTTGAATTATTTTTTCAATCTGATATCGGTGAGAGTAAAGAGCTGGTTCACTCCAGGGGATAATTTTCCCTGTTAAATGTCATTTAACATAAAGTTCACTCTGATGCTATCAAATCTTCCTTTTTGTAGCAGGTCTAATTTGGTATCACTTTTTTACAAGTGTTGTAATAGAATTAACCAATAGTTAATGGTGAGTATTGTCTGTGCTTATCTTGATGCTAAAAACTAATGTTCTTAATTCCTTTTGGAGTCTGACACTTAGACCAAAAAAATAGCTCTCATATATGCATACGCAAACAGGGCCATTTTGAAGTTTTAAAGAAGTAAACAACAATTATAAATGTGTTGGGAGTCACAAATTTACTCTCTCAGCAAGTCATATGTGGAGAAGAAATATAATTTCTTCATATAATTTACTTATCTTCAGCAAAAGAACCTACCCGCTGGAAGAAAAAAATTAAAACTTAGTCCCAGCTGCTGATTCCCACAGTCCCTTTACATAATGATCTTTCTTTGAGATAATTGTTCAACATTGCTGTTATTGTTGCCTCAACACTTGCTCCTCTCTGATGTTGTGCTTGAAATTTATGGGGAGACTCAGGGGAGGCCTTGGTAGAACAGTTAAGAAGGCAGAGAACGTTGGCGTGCATTGAACTCCAGAGAGACAGCACTGGGGCAAGTGAGAGCGAGCCGGACACTAAGCGACTCTGTTCCTCACTGAGGAAAAGAATTAAACCAGGGTGAAGGAGATCCTAAGAAGCCCAGAAACAAAATGTCATCATATGCATTCTTTATCCAAACTGGCCCAGAGGAGCAAAAGAACAAGCACCCAGATTCTTCAGTCAGCTTCTCAGAGTTTTCCAAGAAGTGCTCAGAGAGGTGCAAGATCATGTCTGCTAAAGAGAAATGGAAACATACCCCCCTCAAGGGGAAACCAAAAAGAGTTCAAAGATCACAATGCACCCAAGTGGCCTCCTTTCGCCATTTTCTTGGTTTGTTCTGATCATCGCCCCCAAGTCAAAGGAGAACATTCCAGCTTCTCCGTTGGTGGTGCTGCCAAGAAACTGGGAGGGACGTGCGGTAGTAACACGGCTGCAGGTGGCCAAAGGCTGCTAGGCTGAAGGCAAGATATGAAAAAGATGTGGCTGCATACCGAGCTAAAGGAAAGCCTGATGCAGAAAAAAAAAAAAAAAAGAGAGAGAGTCGTCAGGGCTGAAAAAAGCAAGAAAAAGAAGGAAGAGGAAGAAGACGAGGAAGATAAAGATGAGGAGGAGGAAGGTGAAGAAGATGATGATGATAATGAAGTTGGATCAAGCGCAGTTTTTTTTTTTTTTTCTGGTCTCTAAATCATTTTACACTCCTCCACCCTGTACACAGCTGTTTTTAAAGAAAAAGAATGGAAATGTAAGGCTGTGTAAGATTTGTTTTTAAGCTGTACAGTGTCTTTTTCTTGTATGGTTAACACACTATCGGATGTGTCTTTATATAGCCCTGTCCTGATGGTATTTTCAGTGGCCACTAACCTTGCCTGGGACAGTGTGGGGACGGTAAATCGGTATGGAAATCGAAAGCAGGTTCTTGTTGGTGCCCAGTTCAGATTAGTTATGGATGGGGATGGCAGGTTTTTCATCTTCAGTCGTCTCTGATGTAGCCTACATGAAGTAATCTTTCTGTTAACTGTTAATACCACTCTGTAATTGCAAAGAAAAAAAAAGTTGCAGCTGTTTTGTTGACATTCTGAATGTTTCTGAGTAAATACAATTTTTTTAATTTAAAGAAAAAAGCAGAGAAACGTGGTCAGGCTGGATGATGTTGCACTCCAGCTGCTTCCCTGTACAGCACTGATGTTGAGTCAGGAGCTAGTAGGCTTACCGTAAAGTCCGTCCAGGCGGAGTGAAATGACCTTATAATAATAAGTGCTGTGGGCATAACATAACTGTGAAGCTACATACAGGCTTAGCCCAAGGAAGCTAAGTGAGCAGGTTTTAGTTTCCAAGCTCTGATCCATCTGAGAAAGACTACAACTCTGACCACAAAAGCCAGCAGCAAACAACATGAGGATGCCCAGGACGGGACCAGGCCAGCCACACCAAAACTTAACCAAACCAGCCATTTTGCAGCTTGGTCAGAGGATTCAGAGAACACCTGGAGGTAAAGATGAGTCATTTATTTTGCCAGTATGAGGTCAGATGATCACACCTCTCCCTGAGAGGAACTAGAGAGAGAATAAAAGGGAGTTGAGCAATTATCTTCCAAAAGATTGAGCATTACCTAAAATGGCTGTTTATATTCTCAAATTGGACTTAGTTATGAGAAGAAAAGGACAAGCTGTCGTATTTCCCCTGTATTTCCGCAGGTTCCACTACTTACCAGATTTGGTGCCCCTGCTACCTAGGCGGCAAATGCAGCCTCAAATAAATAACGAATAACTCTGCATAGGCTCCTAAGAGAAGTAACAGAAAATAATGACAAGCAAAGTCATATTTCATTTATAACTGGGCTTTAATTTCGATTCTCAGTAACTCAAGAACTCACGTAAGCTGAGATAAACCTTGCAAAGTAGTCTACTAGCCTAAGCTAGATCTGGGAAATGATCGGTAAGTAAAGTGCCTGTTGTAACTACTTCACCTATATGAACACCATTATTTGTTAACTAGACTCTTATTCTTATAGCAAAAGGAAGAACAATAAAATTACAAATTAAAAAAAAAAATAGGAGGTGCCTGGGTGGCTCAGTCAGTTAAGCGGCTGCCTTCAGCTCCGGTCATGATCCCAGGGTCCTGGGATCGAGCCCCGCATCGGGCTCCCTGCTCAGTGGGGAGCCTGCCCCCCACCCGCCGCTCATGATCTCGCTCTCTCTCGCTCTCTCTCTGTCTGTCTTAAATAGATAAATAAAATGTTAAAATAATAAAAATAATAATTATAATAATAGTAATAATACAAATGGGAGGAAAAAATCCCACACTGGAACATTAGTATAAATGGAAATAAAGGTCAGGAAACAAGACAAGAGGGAAAGCACTGGCCCATTGTTTAGAGTGATTTTGCCTAAAGTGATCGGTCCATGCCTTCTCGGACAACTACAGTCCTGAACTTATTCTTTTTTTTTTTTTTAAGATTTATTTATTTCTTTGACAGAGACACAGCGAGAGAGGGAACACAAGCAGGGGGAGTGGGAGAGGGAGAAGCAGGCTTCCCGCTGAGCAGGGAGCCCGATGCGGGGCTTGATCCCAGGACCCCGGGATCATGACCTGAGTCGAAGGCAGACGCTTAACGACTGAGCCACCCAGGCGCCCCTGAACTTAGTTATTCTTTAGAAGAGAAAGTATACTATGGGAGCGGGGGCAAGCTACCCCAAAATGTGCCACTTTGGCATATTGGTTATTTAAAATAGAAATTACTTAAATAACAGTCAGTGCAAGGACCCTCAGACCCTCCTCTGTCCTCCTGAAATCAGGAAGTAAATATCCCATTTGAAATGTACTCTCCCTGTACTAAGAAGTAAAAAAGACATCCTTATCACCAGAGAGAGGAACTTTAAAGCTGAGAAAGCTACAGAAGCAAACCTTGTTACTTTATTCTAATCACTACCTCTGCCCAAATTCCATTTAGAATTCCTTACTAATTAAAGCTCCCAAACATTTGTTTTCTTTATCCTGTCAATTCCTTACAAATTTATTGTCTCTTTGTCTAAAAAGTATAATAGCAGCCTGCCTTGGTCATTTCTTTAGATCTCATTTTCATTATTGGACCTCCATGTGCACGTAATAATTTTTTTCCTCCTATTTATCTGTCTCATGTAAATTTATCTTAGTGCAGCTGGAAGACCTTGAAGGATAGAGGAAGAATTTTTCCTTCCGTATAATACGAAGAAAGAAATCTTATGCTTCAACTTTTCTGTTCTATTTTACAACCACAAGGTAAGAGACAAGTTGCTGGAACTACACATATTTATTTTATTTTATTTTTTAAAAGATTGATTGATTGATTGATTGAATTACTCTAGGAGAGAGAAAGAGAATGCAGGGGGTAGGGGCAGAGGAAGAGGAAGAGAGAGAATCTCAAGGAGACTCCCCACTGAGCACAGAGTCCAAGTTGCGGGTTTATCTCACAATCCTGAGATCATGACCTGAGCCAAAATCAGGAATCAGACACCCAGGCGCCCCTGGAACTATACATTTTTAATTCCTTGGAAAATCCCATCCCACTGGCTGTAAGTAGGGGCACTCTAATCTTTGTAAAACCGAAAGATGAAGCGAAATGGTCCTCTTGTTAGGGTGTGAAAATAGGAGTGTAGTACAACAGAAAAGGGTTTCCAATTCCTAATGCCCAAAATACATAAAGCAGATAATTTATGATACAGTGACCTTGAAAATAAATCAGAAAATAAAAAAGTTATGAGTACATCCTGCTTCTTTCTTATCAGCTTGCCATCAGTTGAAAGCAGGTACAATAGGAATATCAATTTCTTCTTATTTTCCATATTCTATGACCCCAGTTTTTGACATTTGATGAATTAATAGAAGCAAAACATGTGTAATTATACCTCAGCCTGAATGAAAACACCCATAGCCTTTCATTTTTTTTTTTTTCAAATGAGCCTTATAATAAAGGTTTTGAGCATAGGAATGGTAATTATGTTGGGCATATTTCAAATTTAGAAATTTGAAACCCCTACTCTAAACCTCTTACAGTTTGGGGGCTCCTGAGTTGTTCAGTCGGTAAGCATCAGACTCTTGATTTTGGCTCAGGTCATGATCTCAGTGTCGTGAGATCAAGCCCCAAGTCAGCCTCTGCCCTGGGCGTGGAGCCTGCTTGAGATTTTCTCTCCTTCTCTCTCTGCCATTCTTCCACCACTCTCTCTCTCTTTCCCCTCCTCTCTCTTTAAATAAAACAAAAAATAAATAAAAATAAACCTCTTACAGTTCTGCTTAGACAGTCTTACTTTTATTTTTTTTTCTAGAGTGATACAGTGGGTAATTTACCTTCAGGTAGACTCACACATACCTCCTTTACCAGGAGATAGGCCTTTTGTTAACAAATTTTGAAGAAAGAAACTTTATAAAAAAGTTTTGCTCATTTCTTCTCATTTAGCTTAAACATTTCAGGAAATGTTGTTTTAAGTGTATTTGTAATTCACATTCTGAAGTGTTAGCACTTTTCTCATAAGGAGAAATAATAGGCAGTTGGGCAGATCATGAAGAATTTCCTATAGTCTCTTTTTCTAAAGATTAAACATATATTGGGGTGTCTGGGTAGTTCAGTTGGCTAGACATCCTTCTCTTGATTTCAGCTCAGGTCATGATCTCGGGTCCTGAGATTGAGCCTCACATTGGGGGCTCTGCATTCAGTGCAGAGTCTGCTTCCTCTTTCTCCCTCTCTCTCTGCCCTGCATCCCCATCTCCCTCTCCCTCTCTAAAATAAATAAATCAATCTTAAAAAATATATATATATGTATGTATTTCTGGGGCGCCTGGGTGGCACAGTTGGTTAAGCATCTGACTCTTGGTTTCAGCTCAGGTCATGATATCAGGGTCGTGAGATCGAGCCCTGTGTCAGGCTCCATGCTTAGCACAGAGTCTGCTTAAGACTCTTTCTCTGCCTCTCTCTTGAATAAATAAATAAATCTTAAAACATATATATATTTCTTTTTCTCAGCCCCCCCATATATCCAGAAATTTTGTATTCTCATCTGATATGTCTAACACTCAAAAGGTACAACTGTTTTGAACTTCCACTCCCACTCATTTTCTAGTTCTCTGCCAATGAGGGAAAGCAATTCAAGGCCATTTCTATGCAGCATCTTGCCTTTCTATCCCCCTAGCTGTGTGTAGCTGAATTACTTAGACCTATGTGGTCATGCAAAATTCTTAGATTGGTTAGAATTAGCTCACTTCTTTTATAGGTCTCATGAAGCCTCCAATAGGCAAAAGAGAAGAAACAGTTTTCCTCACAAATCCTCCTTAGCACATTATAATTAAACAATAATACAATTGTGGGGTAAAATTCTGATCCTCTGTAATATTTATAGATATAAGTTTGGTGAAATCATAGCTGCTTGTTCTTTTTAGTGATCTGCAAACACCTGAACTATATCAGAAGCAGAAAGACCATAGTTCATTATTAAAGCCACATTTTAAAGAACCACCAGGGAGACAAAGGGATATTTAGTGATTAATATTAGCTTACATTCTCTAAGGAAAAATAAGAAGAATAACAGGAAGAATTTTTGACTAATAACACAGATGACATCATTCTACTAAATAGATGAGCAATGAGAGAAGCATTTAAACTTTTTCTATACAGAATTTGGGATTTTCATAACATATAAATTGATCATAGCTCTAAAAGTATTTTATTTTAATTTTTGTTTCAAGGTTTTATTTAAATTCTGGTTAGTTAACATATAAGGTAATATTGGTTTCAGGAGTAGAATTTAGTGATTCATCACTTACATATAACATCCAATGTTTATCACAAGTGCCCTCCTTAAAAGTATTTTAATAGTACTTTTCTAATTCTAACTTTAAGACTCTTAATTCATTCTAATTTTAAAGCTGTATGACTAAAAATTATTTCCATAGCAGAAATTTAGTGTTAACTGGATAAAAATAGAGTTAGCTACATTGCTTCTTTTTCCATAGAAATACCTTCACATTGATAGTACAAGCACCACTGATAGCAGGAATAATTAATTATCCTTCTGAGTACAGAATCTGAAATAAAATGATAATTTATTAATGTCTGCACTGATATTGTGATGGTGATCTGGTCATATCTTGTACAAACGAAAATATCCCAATAACAAGAAAACAAAAGTTGTCTTAGAATGGAAATACATTTTTATTTAAACCTGACTCCCCAAGAAAATTTATTTGCAGAGTTACAACTATACATTCAAAATACTAATTCAAAGAGATACATGCACCTCAATGTTTATAGCAACATTATCTATAATAGCCAAATTATGGAAACAGCCCAAATGCCCATTGACTGATGAATGGATAAGGAAGAGGTACAGACACAATGGAATATTACTCAGCTATAAAGAAGAATGAAATCTTGCCATTTGCAATGACATGGTTGGAGCTAGAGTGTATTATACTAAGCGAAATAATTCAGTCAGAGAAAATATAGTAGGGTGCATGGTAATTAAACTAGTGTTTTTCAGTCAGAGAAAGACAAATACCGTATGATTTCACTCATAAGTAGAATTCAAGAAACAAAACAAATGAGCATGGGGGAGAAAAGAGAGAGTGGCAAAGCAAGAAACAGTCTCTTAACTACAGAGAACAAACTGATGGTTGCCAGAAAGGAGGTGGTGGGGGGGAATGGGTTAAATGGATGATTGTGATGAAGGAGTGCACTAATTACGATGAGCACTGAGAGTTGTATGGAAGTATTGAATCACTATTGTGCATCTGAAACTAATATTACACTGTATATTAACTAACAAATTTAAATAAAAACTTAAAAAAAATTGAGATGGTGGATATGATTAACCAATTTAAAATTTATTTCTAAATTATCATACCTCCCAATATCTTTTTTGTCTAATTCATTATGATATTCTAGTTCATCTGAGTTTGGATTTTTTTCTCTATGTAAAACTATATATTTTTTGTTTGTTTGTTTGTTTTAAAGATTTTATTTATTTATTTGTCAGAGAGAAAGAGAGCGTGCCCAAGCAGGGAGAGCAGAAGGCAGAGGGAGAAGCAGACTCCCCACTGAGCAAGGAGCCCAACGCAGGACTTGATCCCAGGACCCTGGGATCATGACCTGAGCCAAAGGCAGATGCTTAACCAACTGAGCCACCCAGTCATCCCCAAACTATATGTTTTATGTCTAAAATTGAATTTTGATTTTCCCTACTAAACAATTTATGGGTTGATTTTGAAGCAGCTGATTTCTCCAAAGGACTAAAAATGAAGACAGGTCACATGTAGCAATTTAGTAAACAATATCCTTCCTAGTGTTCAAGAGTTGAAAAAATCTAATAATTATTACAGGTTGAGATCAAAGGCACTTTACCAATTTCATTTTTTTATCACAAAGATCAGATGAGAGACAAAAATTTATAAATTCAAAAAGATAAAATGGGCAAAAAATACAGTGGAGAAAATATAGTAGGGTGCATGGTAATTAAACTAGTGTTTTTCAGACTGTTATTGGACCATCGTATCAAAATAAGGCATTGCAAAATATATTAATATTATTTATAAAGTATTAATCCATTTTAGTTGTATTTTTATCTTTTCAAAGTTCATAGAATTAAGCAATCCATTTTTCCAAGGTAAAACAGTGAGTCCAATAATCAAATCCTGAAGTTGCCCATGCTTACGTGCAGCTTCAAAAGCTATTAGCATAGTCCAGAAGACAGTGTTAAATAAGCAACTGAGTTCTAGAGCCAGACAAACTATGTTGACATCCTGGTTTTAAAAATTGCTGGCTGTATGATGTTGGGCAAGTTTGTTAATTTCTCTGAACTACAGTATTCACATCTATAAAGCTATTTTCATGTGTCAGAATGAGGCTTAAATCAATTGATATGTAGGGAATATTTAGAATGGACCCTGGCATAAAACAATGGTCAATAAGTGTTAGCATTTTTGCTTTTCAGAAAATTGACTTTCTCTAATTCTGAAAGGCATTTTTGTATAAGATGGAATGAGAGAGATGAAGCTTCTGAGAACAATGCCTCATGTTTTGCTGTGTAGACAGTTGTTAACACCTATTTTATATATTTTGATTTTCTGCATTTGTCTTTGATCTTCACTATATCTAATTAATTAGTCCTAAAATTTTTCAGTTAGTTAATTTCATTGCAATCATTCTTCTCTGTCTTCAGTACTCATATTTCCCTCACTTTTTCATAGAATTGCTCCCATTTTATAATCTATACAGTCCAATTTTCAACTCTTCTTGTATAGTTTTTTTACATTCTTATTCTCAGCCATTTACACTAGTAAATTGCTAGTAAAACATATAGTTAAGATTGGGTTAAAAATCTTTAAAAATTACATAAACATTGGAATTTTTAAAAATGGAATTCTGTGTTCTTAAAAACATTCCGTGTTCTCTATTAAGTTCAAAATTGAAAAAAATGATTAAAATTTTATATCATGAAATTACTAAGAAATTTTTTAAAAAGATGGTGTTTTTAACTGGTTTTAAATTGATTTGATTCAGTGACTATAAGAAAATATACGTTGCATGACTTCAGCTGTATTTTAGGGCATATCAGTGGTCTATAATGTAGAATGTGCTATGTGCACTTGAATAAAAGATATATTCTGCTATTGGTGGTTTATTCTAGAGATGTCTGTTTGAGCCAGTGGGTTTATAGTGTTGATGTCTTCTATTTCCTTGTTCTTCTGCTTAGTTGTTTTATTCATTGTTGAAAGTGAGGTATCAAAGTTTCCAAATATTATTGTTGACTTATCTATTTCTTTCTTCAATTCTGCCAGGTTGGACTTCATTTATTTTGAAGTTTTGTTCTTAGGTACATATGTTGTTAACTATTATTTTTATAATGAATTGACTCTTTTAGCATTATAAAATATCCATTTTGCATCTGGTAAGAATTTTTGTCTGAATACATTTTTGTCCAATGTTAGTGTAGTCATTCTAACTCTTTTTTGGTTATTGTTCCCATAATATATCAGTTTCCATCCTTTGACTCTAAATATATGTATTATTGAATCTAAAATATGTCTTACAGACAGCGTATAATTGAATCATGCTTTTTTTCCTTATTTATTCTTCTAATCTCTGTCTTTGATTGCAGTATCTTATCAATTTATATTTAGTGTAATTACTGAGAAGATCAGATTTACTTCTGTCCCTTTGCTTTTCGTTTTCTATATATCTATATCTTTTTCCTCTATTTCTTTATTACTGTTGTCTTTTTTGTTAAATAGATATTTTCTTCTGCAGAATTTTAATTCTCTTGTTTCTTTTACCATTTTTTTATTTGACTTATTTTTTTATGTTTCAAGTTTTTATTTAAATTCTAGTTAGTTAACATATAGTGTAATATTCATTTCAGGAGTAGAATCTAGTGATTAATCATTTACATACAACACCCATACAAGTGCCCTCCTTAATACTCACCACCCGTTTACCCCATCCCCTTGCCCACCTCCCCTCTAGCAGCCCTCAGTTTGTTCTCTATAGTTAAGAGTGTCTTATGGTTTTCCCCCCCTCCCGCTTTTTTCATTCTCCAATGTTCCCCTGCTTCATTTCTTGAATTCTGTTGCTATAAACATTGGGGTGCATGTGCCCCTTCAAATCAGTTTTTTGGTTTTTGGTGTTTTTTTTTACATCCTTTCAGTAAATACCCAGTACTGCAATTGCTGGATTATAGGGTAGTTCTATTTTTAAGTTTTTAAGGAAACTCCATACTGTTTTCCAGAGTGGCTGCACCAGTTTGGTTTGTTTTTGTTTTTGTTTTCCAGTTTAGTGCGTTGATATGGTAGATTAAATTGATCTCTAAATTGTTGGAACAGCTTTCCATACCTGGAATATACTCTACTTTGTCATGATGTGTACTGTTTTTAATGTTGTTGCATTTGGATTGCTAATATGTTATTGAGAATCTCTGTATCTAAAATCATGAGAGATATATCTGTAGTGTTTTTCGTTTTTTTTTTTTTTTATTCTACCGTGGTATCAGAGTTACACTCATCAAATGGAAAGTGTTTCTTCCTCTTCCTGAACAAAATCTGTGAAACTGCTCTTAATTTTTCTTTATATATTTGGTAAAATTCTCCAGTGAAAATATCTGAGCCTCAATATATGAAGCTTTTAAATTATAAATTAAATTTCTTCCACATTTATAAAGCTATTCATATTATCTATTTCATCTTGGATGTATTTTGTACTTTATGATTTTTCAAGTATTATTCCAGTAATTCTAAGATTATAAGTATACATTTTTTTCACAATATTCCTTATTATTTTTTTAACACCTGCAGGCTCTATATATCCTCTCTCTCATTCCAGATAATACTGATTTGTATCTTTCCCTTTATTTTTGTCAGTTTTGGTAGATATTCACCAATTTTGTTGAGTTTTGTAAAGATGACCTACTGTTTCACTGATCATCTTTTTTTTTGTTTAGTTTCAATTTTGTTGATTTCTGCTCTTCATGATTTTCTTCCTTCTACTTGGTTTTGTTTTTTCTAGTCTCTTGAGATAGGAACATAGATTATTGATTAGAATGTTTCCTCATTTTATTATTATTTTTTTAAATTTTATTCTTATGTTAATCCCCATACATTACATCATTAGTTTTAGATGAAGTGTTCCATGATTCATTGTTTGTGCACAACACCCAGTGCTCCATGCAGAATGTGCCCTCCTCAATACCCACCACCAGGCTAACCCATCCTCCCACCCCCCTCCCCTCTAGAACCCTCAGTTTGTTTTTCAGAGTCTATTGTCTCTCATGGTTCGTCTACCCCTCCGATTTCCCCCGCTTCATTCTTCCCCTCCCGCTACCTTCTTCTTCTTCTTTTTTTTTTTTTTTTCTTAACATATATTGCATTATTTGTTTCAGAGGCACAGATTTAAATGAGGAATTTATGACATTTAATGCAACATATTTCCCTTTTAATGCTGTCTTATCTGCATGCCATGAATTTTGATTATTGTACCTTTAGTTTCATTCACTTTCATATATACATTGTATATACATCCTGGGCTTTCTTTATTGGTCCATGATTTATTTAGAAGTATCTTGTTTGATTGCCATGTGTTTGGAGACTTTTAAAATTGTCTTTATGATAATTTCTAGTTTAATTCTTTTATGAGCACTACCTTGTTGTAATCTTGGATTTTTAGTTTATGCAATGTTGGACAAGTTACTTAACCTCTCTGTTTTGCTTCCCTTATCTATAAATAGGAATCATATAGATAGTACAGACAAGAACTATAATGTCTAACTCAAGGAAGTGCTATATATAACTTATGCTAAGATAAACTTAAGAATTTTTGTTTTACTGTAAAATAGAACTGCCTTTGATCTCATCCAGAGATAATGATTGCTAATGTGTAAAAAATGGTTTATTCTTATCAGGTGCTTTAATATCATGGACTCCTAGAATACTGCTGAGTACTTTTGTGTATTTACATTATATTTCAAAATAGAATGTGTGTTGACATATGATGCCATTTTAAATTATGGCCAAAATTTTATAACCAATTATAAAAGAAGATTGATATAATTAAGACAGCACTGACCTGGAAGTCCATTGCGATTTACCTAGTTGAAATTATTTAAAGTCTTGAACTTTACTTTGCTCATCTGTAAAATAAGATTTCACTAGATAACCTCTGGGGTTCTTTAAATCTCTTCACTCACGGTTGTGAATAGTTTACATATTTAAGGTTTCTTATTTAAATAACTCCTTGTCCTGCTTTAGTGACATAGTCGTGTAAAGCATATCTTTTCTTTTGTTATTCTAAATGCTGTCAGAATGCATGTCAGGAATCAAGGAGCAGACAAGAGCTGTCATTTACTTACTAATGAATTACTTTATTGATGAGGAACTTTTGCAAAGTTGCAAAATTATTTATCCCAGTATTTTAACTTGATATTCCTATTGGAGATAACTTTTATTTCTTTTTTATTTTATTTTATTATGTTATGTTAATCGTCATACATTATATCATTAGTTTTTGATGTAGTGTTCCATGATTCATTGTTTGTGTATAACACCCAGTGCTCCATTCAATATATGCCCTCTTTAATACCCATCACCAGGCTAACCTATCCCCCCACCCTCTCCCCTCTAGAACCCTCAGTTTGTTTCTCAGAGTCCATAGTCTCTCATGGTTCGTCTCCCCCTCCGATTCCCCCGTTCATTTTTCCCTTCCTACTATCTTCTTTTTTTTTTTTTTTTTAACATAAAATGTATTATTTGTTTCAGAGGTACAGGTCTTGATTCATCAGTCTCACACAATTCACAGCGCTCACCATAGCACATTACCCTCCCCAATGTCTATCACCCAGCCACCCATCCCTCCCACCCCCCACCATTCCAGCAACCCTCAGCTTGTTTCCTGAGATTAAGAATTCCTCATATCAGTGAGATCATATGATACATGTCTTTCTCTGATTGACTCATTTCGCTTAGCATAATAACATCTTGTTCCATCCATGTCATTGCAAATGGCAAGATTTCATTGTTTTTTGTTGGGGTTTTTTTTTTGATGGCTGCATAATATTCCACTGTATATGTGTACCACATCTTCTTTATCCATTCTTCTGTTGATTGACATCTTGGCTCTTTCCATAATTTGGCTATTGTGGACATTACTGCTATAAACATTGGGGTGCACATACCCCTTCAGATCACTACATTTGTATCTTTGGGGTAAATACCCAGTAGTGCAATTGCTGGGTCATAAGGTAGCTCTATTTTCAACTTTTTGAGGAGCCTCCATACTGTTTTCCAGAGTGGCTGCACCAGCATGCATTCCCACCAAGAGTGTAGGAGGGTTTCCCTTTCTCTGAATCCCCTCCAACATCTGTTGTTTCCTGACTTGTTAATTTTAACCATTCTGACTGGTGTGAGGTGGTATCTCATTGAGGTTGTGATTTGGATTTCCCTGATGCCGAGCGATGTTGAGCACTTTTTCATGTGTCTGTTGACCATTTGGATGTCTTCTTTGGAAAAATGTCTGTGTCTTCTGCCCATTTCTTGATTGGATTAGTTGTTCTTTGGGTGTTGAGTTTGGTGAGTTCTTTATAGATTTTGGATACTAGCCCTTTATCTGATATGTCATTTGCAAATATCTTCTCCCATTCTGTCGGTTGTCTTTTGGTTTTGTTGACTGTTTCCTTTGCTGTGCAAAAGCTTTTTATCTTGATGAAGTCCCAATAGTTCATTTTTGCCCTTGCTTCCCTTGCCTTTGGCAATGTTTCTAGGAAGAAGCTGCTGCAGCTGAGGTCGAAGAGGTTGCTGCCTGTGTTCTCCTCTAGGATTTTGATGGACTCCTGTCTCACATTTAGGTTTTTCATCCATTTTGAGTCTATTTTTGTGTGTGGTGTAAGGAAATGGTCCAGTTTCATTATTCTGCATGTGGCTGTCTAATTTTCCCAACACCATTTGTTGAAGAGACTGTCTTTTTATTTCTTTATATATATTAGCACATCTCTTTATTTTCATACTTCTTTATATACCATAATTGTTTGACACAATAGTTACATGTCCTAATATATTTTTAACTCACTGACTGCAAGCCATACCATGTAAAATAATAATAGCGATGATGATGATGATGATGAAAAGAAGAAGGAGAAGAAGAGGAGAGGAGGAGGGGAGGAAGAAGAAGAAGAATACGATCAATATTGAGCACTTATGTAGCTGTTCTATAAGTAGGTACTGTCATTCCCATTTTACAAAGGCTGAAATAGAAAGTTTACATAATTTGCTTACACTATACACATTCTAATGGAAGAACAAATGCACGCAATGTAAACTTCTTACCCATGCTTTCACTGTTTCACACTTTATAAACTATAATGTATTTAATCAATGTTCTACTAGTGTGCATTTAGGTTTTTCTTTTTTCTTTTTCTTTTACAGAGAACCCAGTGAATAACTGTATGTATCCTTGTAAATCTTTTTAACTTAAGGTAATATGCAAGTTAAAAATACAAATAACACTTTATTGCAGCATCTATTTATCATACTCCATAACCATGTATTATCATATTTTAATTTTGAAAGCCTACTCAGTGAAAAAATATATGTGATTATTTCATAAAATTGAATTTCTTAAATTATTTGTGAAATTGGAAATCTTATATTTTATTTGGCTGTTTAAATAATTCTGTTGTGGATAAACTACTCATACTCTTAATAGTTACTCACTTTTACTTTCTGCAATTTATTGAAGTATACTTTATAAACAATAGGTCATGCACATTTAAAATATATAATTCAATTAATATTGACAGAAACACATACCTGTGAAACCACCAATGTAATCAAGAACAATTCTTACTCTCCCCAAAGAATCCTCATGCCACTTTGCCATTTCTTTATGAAGTAAACCTTTATTCTGCTTTTTGATATTATCGATTAGTTAGCATGTTTTATTTATTTATGTTTGCTTATCTATTTAGTTAAATTTATTTAAAATAATTATTTAAATAAGTGGAATTATAAAAATAAAGATTTTTGTTTCTTCAAATAATGTTTTCACTAAAAGTTTATAGTCATTATTTCATTAAGTATATATTCTGTTCATTTTTTATTACTCCTTCTGAGTTTTCAATTACACAAATTGTATCATTTGATATTGTCTAACAAACTTCTGAGACTTTGTTAATTATCTGTCTTTCTTTTTTGGAAGGATTGGGTAATTTTTTTTAAAAGATTTATTTATTTATTTATTTGACACAGAGAGAGAAAGTGCACAGCAGGAGGAGCAGCAGGCAAAGGGAGAGGGAGAAGCAGGCTCCCTGCTGAGCATGGAGCTCAATGAGAGGCTCAATCCCAGGACCCTGGGATCATGACCTGAGCCAAAGGCAGATGCTTAACCAACTGAGTCACCCACATGCCCCTAGATTGGGTAATTTTTACTAATCTTTCTTTAAGTGTACTGATTCTTTATTCTCACATCTCCATTATTTTGACAAAGATAAGAAAAACAGTAAGGAGTGACTTCAGGATGTTGCCAAATAGAAAATTCCAGCCCTCATTCCCCCATAGAAATACCAATTTAAAAAGCCTCAATGGGCAAAATACCTTCACAAAAGCCTAAGAATCCAGGTGAGTGATTACAGCAACCAGGTGGGGCACAGAAATGAAGAAAAGCACAGTGAAGAGAATAAGAAGGACAGTTTCACTTTAGAGCTCATATAGTGTAATGCTAAAAAAGATCCCCTCCATCTAGAAGTTAATCTATGGGGAAAAAGAGCCAAGTGACTGTATGACTTTGCCATGGACCTTAACCCCAGGCCCACCCCTGTGGATGCTGGCTCCAGGTCAGTCCAGTAGACCCAGATACCAGGCCTTCCCACCTATAGATTTAAGAATCAAGCCTAACTGCCTGTGGACCTTACAAACAAGAAAACCTACAGACTTTCCCAGGTGATTCACTCAGAATATCTGGGCATGCTGACTGAAGAGTTTTGCCTGCTGAAGCCAGTCTATAAAGACTTGAAGAAGTGGTTAGTTCTTCAAATGTATAGACACCATCAAAATACTATAAATATCAAAAAGAACTGGGCAAACATAACACTACCAAAGAAGAAAATAAAGCTCCAGTAACTAACCTGAAGAAAATGGAGATCTATGAACTGCTTGACAAAAAATTCAAAATGATCATCTCAAAGTAGCCCAGATCTACAAGACATGTACACAGCTAAATGAAATCAGGAAAACAATACATGAATAAAATGAGATATAAACCATTAAGAAAGAACTAATAGAAATTTTGGAGCTAAAGAAGACAATGACTGAACTGAAAAAATACAATTAGACATCTTCAACAGTAGACTCAATCAATCATTAGAATTAATAAGCTAAAAACAGGTCATTTGAAATTACCTAGTCATAAGAACTAAAAGAAAAAAGAGAATGAAAAAGAGCAAAGAAAGTCTATGGGACTTACAGAATTCCAACAAATAAACCGATATACAAATTATACAAGACAAAAAAGCAACAGAAAGGGGCATAAAGCATATTTAAAGAGATAGTGGCCCAAAATAAAATATAGAGAGGGAGATGGACCTCCAAATTCATAAAGCCCAAGAGTCCCCAAATAGATTAAATCTAAAGAGGTCTACAGCAAGGTACATTATACTTACATTGTCAAAAGTCAAAGACAAAGAGAATTTTGAGAGCAGAAAGAGAAGAGTGATTCATTACATAGAAGGGAACCCCTAAAAAACTATAGTTGATTTCACACCAAATGTACTGCAGGCTGGGAAAGAATGTAATGATATATTAAAAGTACTGAAAGAAAAAAAAAAAACCCTACCAAACAAAAATATACCCAGCAAAATTGTCCTTTAAAAAATAAAGGAGAAATAAAGACTTTCCCAAACAAAAACTGAGAGAGTTCATTACCACAGGTTCTGCCTTACAAAAAGTGCTTAAAGGAGTTCTTTAAGTTGAAATGAAAATATGCTAAGCAGCAACATAAAAGTATATGAAAGTTTAAATCTCACTGGTAAAAGTAAATACATAGACAAATACAGAATAATGTAATAATGTAAGGGTGGCTCATAAATCAGTTTTAATCCTAGTATAAAAGGTAAGAGAAAAAAGAATTAAGAATAACCATAACCACAAAAATGGTTATTGGATACACAATCTAAAATGAAGTAAATTCTGATATTATTTAAATAAAGTGTGTGGGGGAATAAAAGTATAGACTTTTTTTGTGTGGTTGAACTTAAATTGTTATTAGTTCAGAAAGACTGTTACAATAGAAAGTGTTATGCACCCCTAATAGTAACCACAAAGAGAAAAAAATCCTAGCAGATACAAAAAAGATAAAGAAAAAATAATTAATGTATATCACACACATGTAAAAAATCTCAAATCATAAAGGAAGACAATAAGAGAGGAAGAGAGAAACAAAAGAGCTACAAATCATACAGAAAACAATGATAAATCTTTAAGTAATCACTAAATATAAATCAACAAATGTTAGTCAATAATTACTTAAATATAAATAGATACCAATGAAGATATTGACTGGTAGAATGGGTGTCCATTTTCTTCCTCAGGTAATAGGAAGTTTGATCATTATTTCTTTAAATAAATTTTCTTCTCCTTCCTCTATCTCTTCTTTTTGGGTTCCTATAATGTATATATTGGTCCACTTGATGGCGTCCTACTAATTCTGTAGGTTTTCTTTACTATTTCTCATTCTTTTTCTTTCTGCTCCTCTGTGACTGGATCATTTCAAATGGCTTTTATTTGAATTCACTGATTCTTTTGCTTACTCTTGTTCATGGTTTAACTCTTTAGTAATATTTTTTCAGGGCAGTTTTATTCTTCAGCTCCAGAATTTCTCTTTGGCTTTTTAAAAAATATTTTCTATCTCTCTGTTGAAATTCTAATTTTTTTTTTCATACATCATTTTCCTGATTTCAGTGAGCATTTTATGGGAGTTATTTTGAGTTCTTTGTCGAGCAATTAATATAGATTCATTTTTTTAGGGTCAGCTTTTGTAGATTTTTGTTGTTGTTGTTATTGTTCCTTTATGTGGACTATGTTTCCCTGTTTCTTCATTTTCCTGACACTTTGTATTGGTGTTGCACATTTGAAAAAACAGCCATTTTCCCCAGTCTCTGGGGACTAGCTTCCTACGAGGAAAGCCTTTTGCCAATCAGCCCCATTAGAGATTCTTACAGTCTCTCATATCTTTTCTGGGGCCATATCTTGTCTAGATTTACACGTATAAATTCCTGATTAAAGGGATTTTCTGGTTTCTTTTTAAGGAGTACGTAACCTTTCCCATTTCCGTCCGCTGTAGTGTGGACCCTCTGAAGCAGCAGTATACAGCTCAACTCTCAGCAGCCCCCAGGCATCTAGATTTCTTTATTTCCCATCAGCACTCTGAGACAGATCAGAAAGAAACCAGTCCCGTGGGCAGCCCCCCGTAAAATCTAGATGTTAGATGTATGTTTCAGTGTTCTCTTTCCCTGCCTAGAGATACGCCAGACACTGTATTTTCTTGATCATGTCACACTGAGCCAGGGACGGGGATCAGGTGGTGACTGCATACTATGCCAAACTGCCCCCTTTGCTCTCAGTGGCGTGCCAAGTCCTGTGAATGCTCTAAGACAGGTGATTCCAAATCTTGTCCCTTTGGCACCTCCTTAGAAAGCTGGAATGTCAGATGCATATTCCAATGCTTTCTTTTCTCAGGGGGGGACAAGGATTGGGAATATTTGCCTGATGTTTTCTGCAATAAATTGGAGGGAGGTGATATAGCCAGTAAGTATAGCTATAGTCCAAATGGTCTCCTTTATTTTCAGCAGCTCCTAGCAAGGGGGACCCTTTCCTTGTTGGTGCTCAGATTCAGGCATGACAGAAACCAGTTACTTGGACAGTCCCCTGAAAACTCAGAATGTTGGGTGTGTTATCCAGTCCTCTCCCTCCTTTGGAAGAAGCTAGAGCTCAGTTTCCTCCTGATTATGTGGTGGTGTGCCTGGGAGAGGAATTATGGAGAGAATGTCCCATTAATTTTCCTATCAGCTTAAATGTGCCTGTTTCCATGCTTGCTTAGGGGTGTAGGAGCCTCTCCACTGATCTCTGGATTTCTCGCAAAGGAGAAATTGGTGTTGAATAATTGTGTCAATGAGGGAAAGGAGGGCTGGGCTTCCTGTTTTATCAACTTGCTGATGTCCCCCAACTTCAAGTTTCTTTTTTTATTTTTAAAGATTTTATTAATATGTTTTAGAGATGTGTGTGTGTGTGCAAGTGTGAGTAGGGGGAGGGACAGATTCTTAGCACTTATCTTTGGTGCTACTGGAATTGAACATTATTGAAAATTATGTTTTGATTTTCATTGGAGGGGTGGGTCCCTCCAATATATGAAGAAAGGGAATCTTACACTTTGAGGAACTCTAAGATTTGTTTCAATCTTATTTACAGTTGTTAGAATAAAGAATTAATCATTTATCTTACTCAGATTTTAACTCAGATACTAGTTTTTAAGAATTTGAGCATCAGGAAAAATCGAACATCTTGACAACCATGGCTTTTAGGTATGAGGGCCATAAAACCCAGTGGGGAGTAATAACTACCTGAGATAGTTCTGTATGTGTTTCCAGTTTCTTATGCCTTATTTTTTTACCTCTTTGTTTTTGTTTTTGATTTTTTTTTTTTTTTGAAGTAAGCTTCACAGCCAGCATGGAGCCCAAAGCAGGGCTTGATCTCACGACTCATGAGATCATGACCTGAGCTGAAACCAAGACTGAGATACTTAACCAACTGAGCCACCTCAGTTGAGGTGCCCCTCAACATCAAGTTTCTAAAGACCTTAGTTAATTTTCAGAATAGTTTATTATTTATTTTGCGGTTGACTTTTAGCTTAATTCCATTATGATCAGAGAACAAGCTTTATATGACTTCAATTGCTTCAAATTTATTAGAATTTGTTAGAATTTGCTCACTGGCCAAACAGCATAGTATGATTTTTTAAAATAAGTGTTTGTCTTGAAAAGGAGATATGCTAAAATTCCTGGAAAGAGAGTTCCAAGAGTTGCCAATTTTTTACTTTAAATATATGGAGGTTATATTTTTGGACACATAGTAGTTTAAAATTGTTACGTCTCTTAGGCTTTTAAAACTTTTTTTTTTAAAGATTTTATTTATTTATTTTACAGATAGAGAGAGCAGGGAGAGTGGCAGGCAGAGGCAGAGGGAGAAACAGGCTCCCTGCAGAGCAGGGGGAGCCGGATGTGGGACTCGATCCCAGGACCCCGGGGACCATGACCCAAGCTGAAGGCAGTCGCCTAACCAACTGAGACACCCAGGCGCCCTCTTAGGCTTTTAAAAATTTGTTCCAGGGGTGCCTGTGTGGCTGAGTCAGTTAGGCGACTGCATCTTGATTTGGGCTCAGGTCATGATCTCAGGGTCATGGGGGGCGGGGTGTGGAGCCTGCTTAAGATTCTCTCTCTCCCTCTCCCTTTGCCCCCAAACCCCCCACTTGTGATCTCTATCCCTCTCTCAAAAAAAAAAAAAATTTGTTCCACACTATTCTATTTAGTGGCATGTCAGGTCTCCTCATAGTGCTCTTGGGAAGATAGGAGTGCTAGTGGTTTACTTCTGGTTCATTTCTACCTTGAAGGTGGAACCGCTTGTGGATAAACATTAATAGGATGCTAAATCCCATTCTCCTCTTTTCAAGTCCATCACAATCACATTTCAATATCACATCTTGATTTGATCTAGAGAAACCCTTACTTTGAGTGCTTTGTTTACATCCCCTCTTGCTCTCTCTCCTATTTATCCTGCTAATGTATCTTTCAGATCTTTAATTTTTGAAGATCATTTTTTCATATTTTATCTATAATTTAGAATTAAGTATGTTTTGTTTTTCCAACAAGAAGATGCTTCTATGTAAACTAGCCCACATTTACTAAAGAATTCATATTTTCAATACTTTTTTAAGAGTTTGAAGCTGTTATTTAAAGGTTACCATTAGCTCTCTTCCACATTAGGCTTCAGCTATACCACTCTTTTTACTATTATTTCATATCTCCCTCTACTATATGGTTTTGTTTATGTCTGGAATTATCTTTCCTTCCCCCAGTTGCATAACTAAGTCCCACTTATCTTTCAGCTTGAAACTCAAATTTAGGGAAGCTTCCTCATCCCAAAAAAGGCTAAATCCCCCTTTTATGCACTTAGAATAGTATTTCTCCTTTATTGACTTGTTTCAGTTGTTCTTTACATTTGTGTATTTGTCTAGAGGTAAAGTTACATGTAGGCAAAGCCTGTGTCTGATTTTGCTCCCTATATGATGACCAGATCCTATCACTATGCCAGAATATGCTAAAAATATACATGAAATAACCAAATGAAATAAATGAGTAAGAATTTGAAATGTAGAAATATTTACTTCAGATATGCAATTTAAAAAAGTCTAGCCATGGGACACCTGGGTGGCTCAGTTCATTAAGTGCCTACTCTTGATTTTGGCTCAGGTCATGATCTCAGGGTCCTGGGATCAAGCCCTGAGTTAGGTTCTGTGCTCAGCGTGGAGTCTGCTTGAGGATTCTCTCTCTCCCTCTACCCTTATCCCCCCCCCAACGCTTGCTCACTCGCACTCTCTCTCTCTAAAATAAATAAATTAATCTTAAAAAAAGTCTGGTCACTATCAATTTCTACATAATATATGTTTGCTTATTTTTTTTGCATACTTTATTCCTTGCATATTTTCATGATATTTGAATGAGGGAAAATGTATCTAGATCCTATTAGCCCCATTAGCTTGTTTTTTAGAATTAACCCTGTTTTTTCAGTATTAAAGATTTAAGTGATTTCTGTTATTCAGTGTTCTACAAGGAAGGAGAAATATTGTCTAAACTCCATTACATTCAGTATACTTTGCTTCTATATGATTCCTCTATATACTGGAATCACTTCTCCTTTGTTTCTCTGCCTGTTGTGTCCTACTTTGTCCCTATAACTCATACCCCATTTGAGGTTTTTTTTCCTTCTTTTTGTTTTTGTCTCTGGTTTTGAGTGAACTAGCTACTTAGGTGAGAAATTGAATTAGAGTGAAGTGCTGCACTATGTGCTCTTATTTTTGGATTAGAATATATTTTTCTGTGCATATGCTTTATGTTTGATAGTTGCTCTGCAACTATAAAGTTGGGTCATAGTTTATTCTTCGACTCTCCTTTCATCTTCCCTCATCTTCACTCTTCAGTTTTACAAGAGGGCAGGGGCAAGAATATATGGCTAAGTATAATTGTGTAGTTTCTTTTTTATCCTTGATGCCAGTGCTGATTCATAATTTGGTAATGGGGTACATACAGGATGATTTCCATATTCTCTTGTTTTGACAAGTCTCTGACTCATGACTCGTAACAAAAGGATACTAAAGGGTGCTCCATAAATGCATATGATTGCTTTATATTATAGTGCATCCTCCTTTGAGTAGAGAAATTGTCAAGCCACAATTTCTTTTTCCCATCTGATTTTAATTTCACTAGATATTGGTGTTACTCCTCATTGTTTGTAAGATGATGCTATATCTATTTGCTAGCTTTAACATTGATGAGGTTTACATATCTCTATTTTTTGCTTCTTTCATTCATTTCACTGAATATCTTGGAAAGACTTTGTACCTGCATCTGCACTAGAATCTACCTTTGAAACTCCCATAATAATAATAATAGGATCAATGATAATAACATATAATGCATGTAATTCAAATCTTAGAATAAGTTATTTGCAAATTAATATGTGGAAATTAATACATAAAAAAGAACCATGTGAAAAACCTATTATTCTAACACAGTGTGTTTGAGGTTGAGGTTCAAATAACTTCTTGTGGGAAGCACATAGATACTCACTACTATTCACTGGCTTTTTACTAGCAAATTATCCAACTTGATATCCAAGGAAAGCGTCTAACTTATCAACCAAGGCATACAGATTGTGATAGGAATAGATTTTGAATAATACTGAAAGCTAAATAGTTACAAAGATAAATATAATTTTCCAGATATTTCTCATATATTAAAATTTATCTTCTATAAAACTAAGCAGATTTTATTCTCCTATACTTGATGACTATAGAGAGCTGAGTTTATGTAATACTACTTTAAAAAACATTTTTTAGGGGCGCCTGGGTAGCTCAGATGGTTAAGCATCTGCCTTTGGCTCAGGTCATGACCTCAGGGTCCTGGGATTGAGCCCCCATCGGGCTCCCTGCTTGGCGGGGAGCCTGCTTCTCCCTCTCCCTCTACTGTTCTCCCTGCTTGTGCTCTCTCACTCTCTCTGTCAAATAAATAAATAAAATCTTAAAAAAACACATTTTTTAAAAACCTTTAATATTGTGTATAATTATCACTTGGCTGTAATTATTCTAAACTTGTTATTTGCTAATACACATTTTCTTCAAATAAATTCTGACAGTTTTGCAGTAATATAAAGTTCATGTGAACTGTGAGGTATTTCCACATGACAAGCACATTAAATTAATTCAAAAAGGTGCACTTAAATGTTTTTGTTATTTTTAAATTTTCATATAACACCAATGCTGTGCACAACAGCAAGCTCTCATGTGTCTCTCTACTTGAAGTAAAAACCAAGGGCTCCATATTGAGCTATATAACAATTACAATCTTTCAGATAATATTGTGTTCAAAAGAGCTGTCTGCTTACCAGCATCGGGTCTCTCTGCTCTGGACCAATAACTAATTCATTAGAGAAGATGTTTAGTGGAAGAATATCATTTTGATCATAAAGATATAAACAAAAAAGAATGAGGAAAGGGAATATTTATATGTGGTCTTCCTAAGTGAATACATCAAGAGTGGTCAAAATAATACTCAGACTTCTCTACTGGATCTTCCCTGAAACAAAGTTTGGTTTTCTCAACACTGAATTATAAGAGTGTTATAAGGAGAATCAGAATGTTTGCACTCTTCCTCTGACATCCTACCAGTCTTATCCTTGAGAAAGGATAACCTTGAGATAAAACATGGCAGTCAATCATGAGAGCAAATTAGTGGAGCTTAGTTTAAGAAAAAGTGTGCTCTCCTATAAATCATGATTATAAATGTCATCATGAAACTTGGGTTTTATAGCATCAACTCAGCAGAAAGACTCATTTTGAAAGTTGACTAATTTTTCAACAATTGGCAAAATGTCTACTTCTATACAAAATTATTTGTAAATATCTATAAAATCCTAGAGGTTTTAGATACTAAATTAGTTTATTCTTCATTCTTTTAAAAAAAGCTTTTCTCTTAAATTAATAAGACATAATGTTATGATCTATTTCTTCATTAAAGTATACTCTATGATTTGCAATGTAATGTGTAGTAGAGCTAAAAATAAAACATCTTTGTTCTCATAATTTTTTAAAAGATATCATAAGATGCAGTCCATCACCATAAGAAATTTGTATTTATTGATCCTCTTGGATTATTTCTACATTGCAATATTTTGCATATGTGTGGAAATGTGAAAGGCATTAGTTACGTACCAAAGGTTATCTGTATTAATATAGTAGAAATTGCCTTTAAAACATTTTTCTTATTGTCTTTTGAGAGGCAGATATTTGAATGGTTTTTATTCTTTTCCTTTGTTATTCAGGTTTTCTTATAACTATGGGCCAATTTGGTACCTCATATTTCCTTAAAATAACATCTCATAATTTTCTATATTTAAAAATCTTACTTTTAATTATGGCTTATTATTCAATCTTAAAGTTGCTTATTTATCCATTCTCTAATGTTTCAGGATTATACTAGTGAGAGTTTTTTTTAATATATTGTATGTTTCAGAGAAATAGTTTTGTGTTTTCTTGATCATTTCTCGCTCTTCTATGTTTTACTATCTTCTTGTCTGTATCTTTATAAATGCTTTACTTCTATTTAATTGGAGTTTATTTGATTATTCTTTCTTTAGCTTCTTGAATTAAAGTCTAAGTTAAGGTACTCTTAATCTTTCTCATTTTTTAATAAGTGAATTTACTTCTATAAATTACTCCCTCAGAACTACTTTGACTAAATCCCAGATTTTTGATAATAGTACTCTCATTATCAGTCATTTAACTTTTTTTATTTCCTATTCTCATATCTTCTTTTACCCACAAATTATAAGGAAGTATATATTAAAATTAATATATTAAGAATTTTTTAAATTAACTTTTTTTTTAAAGATTTTATTTATTTATTTGACACAGCAAGAGAGGGAACACAAGCCAGGGGAGCAAGAGAGGGAGAAGCAGGCTTCCCGCCAAGCAGGGCGCCTGATGCGGGGCTCGATCCCAGGACCGTGGGATCATGACCTGAGCCAAAGGCAGATGCTTAATGACTGAGCCACCCAGGCGCCCCTAAATTAACTTTTTATTTTGATTTATAATTTAATTGCACATGCTAAGTGAATATTGTTTATATGGTATTGGTTTTATTGTAGTTGTGATATTCTTTGTTTTCTATTACATGATTGATGTTATCAGTTATGATTAGATTTAGATATGAGCAGTGGGAATGAAAATAACATTGGCTTAAGCTCATAGAAGTTTATTTCTCTATTATGTAACAATTTGGAAATAGGCTGATATGAAAAATCTGTTCCACCAATTCCCCAGAGATCAAAACCTCTTTCTATGCCACAATCTCCTATTATACCCTTTATCTTCATGAAAGATTGGGCTCCAAGACTAATATTTACAGTCCAAAGATAAGGATTAAGGCATGGCAAAAGGACGGGCATGAGGCATGCATGGGTGGCCTCCTAAGGAATATTCCAAGAAACTGCCACATGACAATTTGCTTGAAGTTATCTCTAAAATACTACATCCAACTCAAGCCTAGGGTCTCTATGGAGTGCTTAGGCTTGTCTGTATGTCTAGAGTTTGGCCCTCTAAGTGACACATAAACTAGTATAGGATTTATCTTCTGCACAATCCCCCAAATACAGAGGTTGAGACGAAACAGTACATACAGAGTAAAAACTCTCACTCAGAAACAAGGGGGAATGTGAAAAACTCAGAAAAACTTGGTTCATAGCACACCAAATCCTACTAGATAAGAACTGGGAAGACTTCATTCCATTACATTGGGTATATGCCATGATTAGTCAATCAGATAGCCCTTAATTCTGCTTTTTGAGAAGAATTTCCTTTTTCATTGTCCCCACAGTCCCTGGTCCCAAGTCTTACATAGTGAGCTGTAGAGTTGTGTAGCTTACTTCATATGAGATAATGTTGCTGACACTCTAACAGTACTGACTTTATTTTGAATTCTTTAAATGCATAAAAGCTACATGATTTACCACAGTGGTATCTATGTCTGCCATTTCAGTCAACCCAATACTACCATTAGAACTTCATTATAATGGTTGTATAGTGTATTATTATCAAACAATATATTAATATTTGTACATTTATAAATGATAGACCAAGTTAATTATTATTTGCTCTTGCTTAATTTCCTCTGCAGTTAAGTGTCCAGTTATCCAGAAAACCTTTACATGGGGTGGCATTATGGTTGGTGGTAAGCTTCCCAGGGGCATTTATTAAGTGACTCAAAAGCCCAGGGATGTATCATGTAACTAGCAGTATTCAGAGTTAGAATATCATTTCACAAATTTGTTAGGATATTTTATTACATTCGCATTTTGGACAACTATTACTGAATTTACTAATAGATTTATATGTATCTGATATATATGTATATCAGAGCAATTTTATTTAAGACTATACAATCTCAAGAATTTTGTATTTTTATCATGCTTACATCAGTAAGAATGGGCTATTTAGGCTAGATATGAAATAAATTTTTAAAATAAGCATTTTAACAGTAAAGAATGAAAAGTAACATAGTGACCTGATCACACATCACACTAAACAAAAAGATGGCATCAACATAATTTAGAAATGGAAAGACACATTGTAGAATTTTCCTAATTCTCATGTTTTAGAAAAATGTTCTACAACTTGAACCATTAATTGTTAAAATACAATATCTAAACTTAACCCCTACTGTATTTGGGGGAAATGTATAATGACTCATACTTAGTTATTCAAACTTAACATTTAATAATAACTCAAAAACCTAAATTGTAAACAATTTAAACTTTTCTTTCTTCACCATCTTTTAAAAAGCTGAATTTGTGTCTTTATATAAACTTCTTTAAGTTTCTACAATATTAAAAAAAAGTTTCTACAATATTGATAGGTAGCATTTTAACTGTATAAATCAAAATATATTACCCATGTATAGTCTATTTATTATAATACAGTAGGCTAGTTTTTATTTACTCTTAAAACAGAACAATTACAATTAAGAATTCATAGGAAAAAAAGTACTGATTTTTTTTTTTTTTACTGGATGCTAAATCTATTTTAATGACTCAAACATTTGAGAAAAATTTGGAGGTGGAATCACTGCAATTTTAAATGAAATCATATGTGAAATGAATTCTTAGGAAAGGCAGCTAGATTCCTCTTAAACTATATAATGGATTTTTACACACAGACATCTCAATAAGGTGATGGATATGGTTAGCACTAACTTCAACTAAGAATGTCCTCTAAAGAACTACAAAATTATCATAGAGATGGAATAAAAATCTAACTATAGAGATACTAGCAAATTTAAAATTTGCAAGACATGATTGTAATTTTAAAGTTCTTAAAATAAATAAATAAGTTCTATAATACTGCAGCCTAGTGGGTAGTATATAGATGTTTTAGGTAGACACATCACAATTTTTTAATAATTAAAAAGATCATTATTTTGTAAGGGAAAAATAAATAAAATTATTTTCCAATTTGTAGATGATTTATATTGACTGAGAACATTGGCAGCTTCATTTTGTACTAGTCTTTTGTACTCAAAGCTTAGAATGTAATTTTAATAGATAATTGGGTTGTATGTTTTATTTTGTTGAGATAAATTTTAAGAGATATTATAATAAGATTCTTCACTTCTTTATCTACTGGATTGCGTATACTTGAAACAACATAGTTAAAAATTTAAAAATCACACATGCATTATTTTAATAGCAATTTATTCTTCCTGTTTTGCCTACTATACTGATTGCATTAACATTTTCTTAGCCTAATGCAGATTATTTCTAAGTCAGAATAAAGACAGTATTTAATTTATTCTAAAATTTTCAACACACTTACATCATATTTAGTTACAGCAAATTTGATTAAAACTGAGTTTACCTATTGTGCTGTTTGAGCATAAATAAAAAACATTTTTAAATCTTTTTGATGCCAGAGATATCAACAAGCTTGAATCTCTTACATATTGAAGCACCTTCCATTCTTGTTGCTAAGAGTTGCTTGAATAGTGTTCTTTTGCTAAGCTCTAAGACAATATTAAACCATTTGTCAGCAATTAAGATACTAAAATTTTAAATTTATACAATGATGTATGTCAATTATTTCTTAATAAACTGGAAAAAAGAACCTGTTTTCTATACTACATGTATTATTATTGTTAGTGTATTGCCTTGAAGATTAAATTTACTAAATTATTACATTTTTGTTACCTATTTTGAGTATTAGTAGTTATGCACTTTGTGTGGCAAAAATGTCAAAGGTCAACAGCTTAGCTTAGGCTAACTTAAGATAAAGTTAAAGCAAAGACCAATTTTTTAACTATATCAAGCATATTAGTAGGGTTTTTCAAAAACCTGGCATCATATAGATGTAAGTTACAACTACATAATACAAAATAATCAAAAGAAAAAAGAAACAAAATCACAAGCTGTGTTTATATTTCACTTAGTTATCAAGAAAAATTTACTCATTAGTCAGACAAGATGTTTTTATCTGCTCATTACCTGGTGCTGGTTTGAATTCTGGTGATAAAGAGGGTGGTGGGGTACAAAGTATCATAAAGCAGATCATGGACAGCCCAATTGCACTGTGAACATAGGCAATACATATGAGAAGTGTTTAATACAAACATTAGTTACATGAATTTAGAAGAGATATCATAGAGATATATCTAATTCTGTGTTTTTTACAGCCAAAATGTTGACAAATAAGAAGGGAATTGAGGGAAAAAAATCACATATTCACTTAACATTTATTTGGCATTCTTTGTTGCTAAACTAACCTTGATCATCAGACAGAGAATATAAGTACTATGTTTTCATTCTCTCCCTTATTCATTGCTATTCTGTACTTCACACAAATACATCTTTCAGCCTGTCTCCTACATCTTCCCTCTGCTCCAGCACACCCATATACCTCTACATTAGGAAAAGCCACAAAACTTTGAGGGGAAAAATAATTACTCTTTGCAATGGACTGTTCCTCGATGAGAGTTGGTCTGAGGGCTCTTAAGACCCTCCAAGGAGCTTAGGCACTCATTAGCATGCTGAAACAAGCTGGCTCAATCAAATACATCAGAGAAACAAGTAGTAAAATCTCAAAATAGATGAGAAACCAAGGCCCACTGAAACCATTTTAAACCTCTTTCTATACTGAGTCTTTGGCTTATAATTGTGGGCTAGTGAGTAGATAAGAAAATTAAACAAAACAAAACAAAACAAAAACAAACAAAAAATCGGTGATCAAAACAGAGATAATCCTATTATTTTCATTAATATTGACTCAATGAACATAATCATTTTCTGGGGAGATGTAATCAGCAGTAGGCAACCAAAGGGAAGATAAAAGGGTATATGAATAAAGATATACTTGTGGTAAGGAAAAGACACGAATTGGTGAGAAACAGGAAAATGAAATAAACATATAGAGGGTATAGATGAAAATTAGGGCAGCAGTGAGAATAAAAGAAAAAGGGGGAATCAGTGTGTTAGAGTCCTTATTTAAGAAACAGCACAGAGAAAGGCATTACATCCATCCTTTTTCCCTTTGTGTGATAAATATTGCTTTAATTTTTGAGGCCGCTGCTTCCAGAACCAAAAATTAGTGCCATATATAACCTACATAACTAGAGATGACTAATAATGTCAAAGGATTTTCCTATTACATTAGATCATAATTCTGATTTTCCATTATTGAATATTTACCAACTGTAGAGTTTAACACAGGAAAATCTGGAATTGATTTGTTTACATAAGAACATACTATAGTTCTAATCTCTAGGTTTCATACAGTATTTGGAATTCTCCTTGCTAAAGACACTGAAATGTTTGAGTTTAAAGAAAATCAGGAAAATACTAAGCTAATAATCTTTTAAGTACTTTACTAAACTAAGACAAACAATGGAAGAGCCACCTGATTCCCACTTTTATATAACCATATCTAGCAATAAAGAAGAACTATAGCTAGACCCCTTAAGGAAATGTGCTGGTGCTCAACCAGTAGAAAAATAAGGTGTTTATGTAAATTAGGTTAAGAGCTTTAGGTTTTACTAAAAGTGTCTTCTCACAAATTAGCTTCCTTTTATTTTGCTAGTCCCACAAGTTTTAGTGTAATGTTTTGTGGTACTTAGTTTCAAAAAAAAAAAAAAAAAGAAAAGTCCTGTTAAGAAATAGTTTCTTGTTAACTTCCAAATGTCATCTTATCACCAATCAATCTCAAAAAAATAGATACTAAACATTTTTCCTAGACAGCAGAAGTCTCTGAGTCATACAACATAGTCTTTATATTTAGTTAATTAATGACTATGGAAGTGGACTTGATAAACTAATTTAAACAGAGCACCTTAACTTGAACTGGGAAGAAAAGATTAAGGAAGATCTAGAAGGAAATGATGTGCTAAATATTTATACGAAACCCACTTTTAAAAAAAAATTAAAAATTTGAGTAGTCAAATACGGTTCCAAGATAGAAGACCTGCTGATTAAGCTTTACAAGTTTTAAAGCAGAAATCCATATTTAATATCCAAATTTAGTTATGCCCTTTTAATTTTCATTTTTGAAAATTTTAAACTGTATAACCAATAACTTAGGTGCAAAATATATTACCAACTGCTACCTCAATTTATTTTAACTGTATTAACTGAATGTAGTATGATTTTTCTCTGTCATTTTAGTTCTGAATATCTAAAATTTACTTATAAAAATGTTAGTTGGTAAGTCTATACTTGAGTTTGTCTTTGCCCATTCTACTAATAACTTACCTCACAAGTAAAGTATTTTGACCTAACAGTAAAATAGTAAGATACTCAGATAGGGTGATTATTTTTCTATCTTCCATTATTGAAAAAATTTGGGACATATCATAAACAGCCTTAGTAATGCCCCATCAAAGGTTGCCTTATCACTACCTAACATCTACTTAACAGAGAAATATGATGAAAGGATTATTTTTGTCTTTTTTTGTAGATTTCTTTGAAAAAATAACTTCATATACATTAAGAAGGAATTTTTGTTCTTTAGTTAAACGAGTTAAATGGCACTCAAGAAGAAGGCCATGTGACATAAGATATATATATATATATATATATGTAGATATATACATAAATAGATAGGCTTTTTTCTTATGTTATGAGGCATATGAATTCTATTCCACAAAGAAAGTGAATAAACAGTTATCTTCAACAATGGCGATGAGTCAAATGGAAGCACATAAATGGTAAATCCCTTCATGTTGGCCTTAGTATAATTCAAAGATATTACATTGAATCTACATAGCTGACAACCATTGGCCTAAAACAGTATCACCAGGAGGAAAAAGAATATGAGATCTCAACTACCTCCTTCAAGCTGCCAAAGAGCAGTGACTTATTTTTACTTTACCACAAGAGTTTTGTCTTACATACTTTATCCTAAAGCAAATATTGAGAATGCAGCAAAATGGAGTAATTTATTTCACTTACAAAGTTGTCAAGTGCTTATTGTCTGTCTACATAAAAGTATGTTTTGACTTCATCCTGAAAGGTTTAAATGAGAGGAAACTCTTTTGTAAGTTGCAGTACCAGTGAAAATATCAAATCACCTACATTAGCACACCTACTAAACTCACTGCATAAACCTTTAAAAAATGATGGCCTTTTAAGTAATGACACCTAAGGAGGGCCATCCAAATACAATTTTTGAAAAGCAACTAGATGAAGTTGAACATTATGCAATTTTCTATTTTCAATACAATCATGAATATTCATGATAATATATTCATTTTAACTGTCTGGCATTAAGGTAAGGATTTCTGAATTAGCATGCCTGATGGAGTACAGTATATAACTGGCAGTTGAAATGAATGGTGGACTTCTTTAACCTTTATAAAATCTGTTGAATCCTTTCCTATTCCTTTGCTCCTCATCACAGTGGCCAAAGCCATAAACTCAATGAAGAGACAGAAAATTAAGTCAGCAAGTACAAAGAATCACCAGAATATTGCCAGGAAGAGTAATGAGAATTTTCCAAAACTCTATTGAACTATATCCCCAGGATACCAAATAGAGAAAAGCAACCATGATAAATAATTGCTTTCATATAAAAGGACTTGAAACAATTTTTTTCTTCAAGTGGTATAAAGAATTTAAAAAATTTTTTAAATTATAGAAATTTTCTGAAAACTGTAACTATAAAGAAAGAAGGAAATAAAGGATGAGGAAAAATGGTTTTGCTTTTTAAAAGATGTAGTTCAATTAAGTTCAATTCAACAGTTATTGAATACAAATTAGAACAACATACTATAATAAATGAGGACAAAAAAATAGGTATTAAACATTTTCTGAAAAAATATCAGCCTTCGAAAATAAAAGGCTAACCATGCTTCTTAAAACTTTATGTATTTGGAGTTTGCCCAAGTGGTACTTAGTCTATTTTATCTCATTTTTTTTTTAATTTAAATTCCATTAGCCAACTTATAGTACATCATTAGTTTCAGATGTAATGTTCAGTAATTTATCGGTTGCATATAACACCCAGTGCTCATCACATCATGTGCCCTCCTTAATTTTAAAAGTTAGTAAAAAGTAGGGGTGCCTCGGTGGCTCAGTTGGTTAAGCATCTACTTTCGGCTCAGGATGTGATCACAGGGTCCTGTGACTGAGCTCTGCATGGGGCTCCTTGCTCAGCAGAGAGCCTGCTTCTCCCTCTCCCTCTGCTGTTCCCCCTGCTTGTGTGCTTGCTCTCTCTCTCTCTATGTCAAATAAAAAAAGAATTTAAAAAAAAGTTAGTAAAAATGAGTTTGCACTTTATCTTATTAAATATGTGCTATCCTTTAAGTAATGAGAGAAGCAAAGAGTAATATATATGAAGGAAGATTGTTGAAAACTTAAATCATCATTGTCTTTTAAGAATTGTCTTCAAGGGCGCCTGGGTGGCTCAGTCGGTTAAGCGACTGCCTTCGGCTCAGGTCATGATCCTGGAGTCCCGGGATCAAGTCCCGCGTCAGGCTCCCTGCTCAGCAGGGAGTCTGCTTCTCCCTCTGACCCTCCCCCCTCTCATGTGCTCTCTCTCAAATAAATAAATAAAATCTTTAAAAAAAAAAAAGAATTGTCTTCAATTTTTTGCTTATTTTTCAAAAACTATATTATGTACATAATCTCTTTTGTATGTTTGAGAGAATAAATGGTAGAGAAGGATGGGCAATTTGAACAGCTTTATTCAAAGGAAAGATAAGTAATCACAAACTCTGATTAAGTAAATGAATTGGCAGGCAGTATGCTTAGATACTGGGAAAGCAGTGTCAAAAGGTCCTGAGAGACACATTAAAAGATATGAAATTTAAGGTAAGTGAGAATACTTAAGAACTTCTTGTTATAAAAAATAGACAAACTTAAAAAAGGAAAGGTCTTTAAATCTACCAGTCTTGCCATTCATTATTCCCTCTATTTAAAGAAGGTTAGAAATGTCAGAAAAGTGGTTGTGTTAATATGGTAAAAGAAATTAATGTAATCTTAAAAGTATTTTTATGCAAATTCACTACTAGAATGGATCCTAGAAGTAAGGAAAAATGATTGTCCATGATGAGAGAAGTTGAGATGTTAGAATTACTGTGGCATGTGGTGGAGGTATGAATTTAATTGCTCAGAAAAGTGGGCAGCTTAGTCAGGAAAATTCCCCAGATGACTATGTGCTACAGTAGGACCCAACAATTACACCAGTTATTGAAGTAATAAAGAATAGGTGATGAGGGAGCTCCAGCAACACTGAACATTTGGTGATGGCTTTCCTCTGCCTGTCATAGCTGATGGTAGAAGAGGCTATTCTAGAACTTAGTTTATTGACGGCAATAGGGGTCATAGGACTCTAAAACAATAGAGGACAAAGTGTCAGAATCTAACTGTCAGAAGCTAGGAGTGACAATTGGTATAATATTGAAAAGGTCACACTATCAGTCAAGCAAGTCTGAGCTGCGGAGAGTTATGCAGAAAGATCCTGGAACATAGCATTCCCAGGAGAAAGATGGACAAACAAAAACAGTATCACTAAACTTATATAAGAAGAAAACATAAAGGATGGATAACAAGGAATCTGAAGGCAAGTGTCTCAAAAAAAATTTATAGTTTCCATATCAATTTTTGGATGTGGGCTAATTTTTAGACCTGGAATCTACTTAGCAGAAAATATATCTGTAAAACCATGGTGATTATACATGGCATAATCATATGGTATAAGATTATTCCAGTTCTTCCCCAAAGGGGCCTATGACCATTTATTTGGGTTATAGTGCAGAGGGGAAAGATGAATATCCAGACATTTTGAGGATGTTGAATAAAAATTCTGAGTTGACACTGATACTAGAGACCATGGTACCCCTGTTAGAATATGAATATATGGGGGCAAATAATGAATGGCCAAAGTTGACCATATAGTGAGCCAACGGATCCACGGACCCCTGGTGATCATTTTCCTAGTCTCTGTAGTCATAGTTTGGATTTAGATGCTTAACACTTGATGCAGCCTCCATCTTCCCAGGTCAGTGAGGTAAGAGCTATCATACTAAGGTAGGCTGAGTAAAGTCTCTGAAACTATCCCACCTTACGCCATCATGTTAGTAAATCAGAAACAATACTGCATCCTATGTATGCTGACAACCGGGCAAAGGGGTGGGGTAGTGATGACAGACATCAATGACACTATGAAAGATATAAAAGATGCCAGGTTGGTCATACTCATTACAGTACTATGAATTTTCCAGTCTGGCTCCTGCAAAAATCAGATAGGTCCTGAAGGATGAATGTAAACCACCAAAGTATAAAACAAATTGTACCTCCAATCATAGCTTCTGTGTCAGATGTGTTGGCTTTATTAGAGCAGATTTATATGACCTTCGGTACATGGTATGTAGCCATAAGACTTGCTGCCCAGATGCAGAAAATACAGTTTTCAGACAGCTAGAGGCTCTTGAACATATCCGAGCTGCAGAGAATTGTGCTGCTGAAGACCAAACCTTTTCCAGGGAAGCTTACATCCTGTTATTGGGCAAGGTGAGGTATATAGTCTAAGCCATATCATCCTGATACAGGACAATTCTAATGGGCAATATTCATTCCAGATGTCTTCCCCCAGCCAACTGAGGATTTCCAGGCCTTCTGCTCAATAGTGTTCTTCCCCATTTCCTTCACACATGTTGATCCTAAAAACAAACAAACAAATAAGCAAACAAAAACCTCTATCTTGCATCCTAAGCCCCATCTTTGTTTCAGCTTCAACTTACAACATGTTTGACTCCTCTTTATTACAAATGAAGTAATCAGTAAATTATTATATTCCCTCCCAGGCTTTATCATCTTTATATTTGCAGAGATAATAAAAACTGTATTCTCTGTATTTTTCAACCTTTTCTACATCACTTTCTTTAGGTGAGTCTTTAAGTTATGGATAAGATTGGTTTTAGTCCCTGTTTTATAGTGGAAAATATACAAGGACCACAGTCATTAGGTCCAATCATCTTTTTTAAGCCTCTCAAAAAGTGCTTATGTTGCCAATAATTCAGTTTGTGTGTATCCTTCATAATTCATGGGCAGGTAGCAAGCTTTGGCATGAACTAAAAGGGGATGTGGATACACTGAGGAGGTTCTCAGTGACTTAGCCTACAATCATGGGAGTAAATCTGGGTGTCTGAAGTTGGAATGCTTTGGGCTATCATCTGTGTCATGTATGGATATAAAGGGGTCAAAATGTCATCTTCTTTCCAAATATATGACTAGGAACAGTTCAGCATCCTTGTATCTCATATTTATTACCTCCCTTGAATGAGGCAGACCTACAGGATTCTAGGTGTGCAAGGTATTGGCATCACTTACCTTGCTAGAGTAAAACACAGGAGAAAAACTGTACCCTTCATTAGGTATTGAAATTCCTAAAATTCTGAAATGCCTGTTTACCTTTGTATTAGTCAGGGTTCTCCAAAGACACAGAACAGATAGGATATGCATATGCGTAAAGAGATAAATCTTCATGAAATTGGCTCACACAATTATGGAGGCTGACAAGTTCAAAGTCTTTAAAGTCAATGTTACAATTCAAGTCCAAAAGTTGTCTACTGGAAGAATGGCAGAATTCTCTCTTGCTGAGGGAAGTTCAGTCTTTTTTCTATTTAGGCGCTCAAGTGATTGTATGAGGCCCACACACATTATAATGTGTCTCACCATATAGGGAATATCAATAAAGTGATAGAAATTATTTTTAAAAGAACCAAATAGAAATTCTGTGCTTGACAATTACAATAACTGAAATGAAATATTCACTTGAGATGCTCAATAGCAAATTTGAGATTGCAGAAAAAAAATTAGTGAACTGAATGATAGATGAAATGATCCAGCCTGAGGAACAGAAAGGAAAGAGAATAAAAAAAAAAGAACAGAGCCTCACTGATCTGTACAATACCATCAACCATACCCACATATGCATAATGGTGTTCACAAGCAGAGAGAAAAAGGAAGAACAAATCTTTGGAGAAATAATGGGTGAAAATTATCAAAATTTGATTAAAAACAAAAACTGTCAGGATTTGATAAAAACCAAGCATTAATCCACATATTCCAGAAACAGCATAAACCAAGTAGGATCAATCAAGGAGATCCAACCTAGATACATCATAGTCCAACTTTTGAAATGCAAGGACAAAAAACAAATCCTGAAAACAGCAAGAGAAAAATACTTATTACATACAAAGGGTCCTCAATAGGATTCACAGCTGACTTTTCATGGAAGTAATAGAGGCTGGAAGAGAGTACATAATATATTTAAAGTACCTGAAGAAAAAGACTATCAGTTGTGATCTCTCTGTATAGCACAATTATTTTTTAAATATGAAGAGGAAATTAAGAAACAAAAGACATCCAGACTGGAAAATACTATATAAAACTATAATTATCTGAAGATTATGTGGTCTTCATATTTAGAAAATCCTAAGAGATTCACAAACAACTATTAGAAGTAATTAATGAATTCAGTAAATGAGTATTAGTGAGTATCCTTGCAGAATATAAGATTTATATACAAATGTCAGCTGCATTTCTGCACACAAGCAATGCACAATCCAAAAATAAAATTAAGAAGATAAGATTAGAATGGTACCAAAAAGAAAAAAAAATTACTTAATAATAAATTTAACAAAAGAAGTGCAAAATTTATACTCTACAAAACTAAAGATATTATTGAACAGAATTTATAAGACCTAATAAATGAAAAGGCATTCCATGTTTTTGGATGGAAGACAATACTGTTAATACTCATTAAATCGACCTACAGATTCAATGAAACCCCTACCAAAATCCCAGGTGGCTTTTTTTCCCCCAGAAATTGGAGAACTGATCTTGAAATTAATATGGAGATACAAAATAACCAAAACAATTTTGCAGAAGTAGGATTAGGAGAAGTCAACATTCTCAATTTCAAAACTCACTACAAAGCTACAGTACTCATGACAATGTGGTACTGACATAAGTATAAATCTCTAGATCAGTGAAATATAATTGAGAGTTCAAAAATGAATTCTCACTTTTATGGTACAAAGGTACCAAGCCCATTTAATAAAGAAAAATCTCTTCAAAAAATGATGCTGAGACAATGGACACCTATGTGTAAATGAAGTTGTATGTCTTCTTACGGGCCACAAAAATTAACTAAAGATGTATCATAGATGTAAATTTAGAGCTAAAGCTACAAAACTCTTAGAAGAAAACAGGAGTAAAGAAAAGTAGACTGTTTTATTAATATTCAAGTCTTTTGTGATGCAAATGATACAATCAAGAAGATGAAAAGACAATTCACAGACTGCTGACAGTATTTGCTAATCATATATGATAAGACACTTGTATTTAGAATACATAAAGAGCTCTTAGATCTCAATAATAGAAAGAAAAATAAATCAAAACATGGACAACCATATAGTCAATAGTCAGTTTTCCAAAAAAGAAATTCAAATTGGAAATGGGCATATGAAAGGATGTCAACAGTCTTTAATCATTAGGGAAATGGAAATCAAAATTATTTCAATTCCACAATAATAGTAGTAATAATAATAATTAATAATAACAGGATGACCATAGTAAAAACATTAGGATGACTATAATAAAAAGGGTAGGAAATAATGAGCTGGTAAGGATGTGTAGAAACTGGAACCTCACACACTGCTGGCTGGGATGTATAATGGTGCAAATACTTTGGAAAACAATTTGGCAGTGTCTCAAAATGTTAATAAATAATGGTCAAATGAATCAGCAATTCTTTTTGATGTTTACCAAAGAGAAATGAATTATCTGTCCACAAATAAATTTGCACCTGAATGTCCTTATCAAGATTATTCATAATAGCCAAAAGTAAAACCAACTCAAACTTCCATTAACTGATAAACTGATAAAAAATGTGGCATATTTTTTGGCAATATAAATGGAATATTATTTGGCAATATAAAAGAATGAAATACTGATATATATATATGTATATATATCATAGGTGAACCTCAAAAACATCCTAAGTTAGAGAAGGCAGTCACAAAACTCACATATATCATGATTCTATTTATAGGAAATGTCCAGAATGGCAGATCTATATATAGAAAGTAGACTAATGGTTGCCTAGGGCTTGAGCGCAGAGTAGGGGAATCAAGAGTTCTGTGTCCTTTAAGACCACAGAGCTAGCACAATAGAGGAAGAGATTGGAAGGTAAGTATCCAAAGCAGTTTACATTATAAGGCATTGCTTCAGGGTAATAGTGTTTTTTGAGCTAATGTGTGTGGGAAGGGCTTTCTATACCACAGACTTCCAAGCACATGTAAAGTATTATCTTCAACTGGCCTCATTGAGAAAACGAAATTTACCCCTAAATCTTATTAAAGGCATCTGTCTTACGTGTGGTGCTGTGCTATGTACTATGGGATGCAAAATTCTTCACCTAAAGAATCACAGTTCCTTCAGTCAGAAACAGTAACATGGTCATATAAAGGCTTTATACACAGACACACACACACACACACACACACACACACCTATATAACGTAGAAGGACCATACAATGAACACATGAAGACATAAGTACATGACAAGCAAGAAACAACCCCCCCACACACACACCCCAGGGTTATATATATTACAGAGTATATAGTTTATTTTTTACAAGATAAATTATTAACACTTGCATGTTATATTTAAAAATACTTAAGAAAAAAAATAGCCTTTATCAGAGGAGTTTAAAAAATAAAGTGTTTTCTAAGTGGTAAGCCATCTCCTTTTCTTGAAAGGAAGGGAAGGCCATTTCTTTTAGACTTGATGGGCTAAATGACAGGCACAATCTACATCTTTCCTTATTATAAATTTCTTGAGCTGTCATAAAAGTAGCCTCTTGTAAGGAAGTATTTTATTAAGTGGTGCTTAGATGCTAATTACCTTCACCCAAACTCTGAAATATCTTTCAAACACATTTTCATAAGTGTTTCTGGCATAAGTGAATAGATTCCCATTTTACCAACATACACTGATACTCTATTAACTTAATATTAGGATCTATTACCAACAGTGAACTTGTTAAGTGAACTTCATATTGATGAACTAATTAAATGTACCTACTTTGTATAAAGTGAAAGGTAATTTTAAAAAACTGATCATTTCAGACTCATAAGTCAAGAAATGTGTTTCATTTTGTTTAAGCAACCAATTACTTTACCTCAGTCCCTCAGGGGGGAATTTTATAGATTATAAGATTAGATTAGAAATTTTATATATTTTTGTTTTGCACAAATGTTAAAAAGAGATATGTTGTAGACGTGGATATGTTACCAGAATCTTAGTAGTTTGGTAAGGATCCAGCCTCATTTCCATAGGGCAGGAATTTGCTTTGCTTTTTTAAGGATGACTTTAGAAAAATCCAGTTTTGCCTATCATGCCAAGATTTCCTAGGGAGAGTACAGGAAAAATATAGTTTGATGGATGGGGGGTCCTGTAGGCTTCCAGGGTCTGGCAGGAACAACCTCACTTGCGAACTATCAAAAACCACTCCAGCTTACTCCTCTCCAAAGATGGGGCTTCTTTCTAATTTGTGGGAAAACAGAGCAACAAGAGACAATATCTACCTCCTTAATTTGCCCCAGTAGTGACGTTCCCAATCTTTCTCACAGAGACTTAGAAAGGAGTGGAGAAGCAGCATCTCAAGGAAAGCAGCCCCAAAGAAAAGAGTTGTCCTGCTCAGAGTCTGGATGACCTAGAACAACAGGTCTTGAGTGTGAGAGAATAGGAGCAGTGTTGGTAACCATAGTGGTAGTAAACTAAGAGTGAAAAAATTAAAAGCAAAGGGTTCCGGTCCAAGCAGTCAAGTGTTTACAAAGATTGTCAGTTGTCACAGGCCTAAGGAATATTTTTAGCCTCTCAGTGAAGTGCAGGAATTACAAATGCAAATGCACAAGGGGCCAGGAAAGTAACATAAATGACAGAAGCAATTCACATTTAAGAAAAATCTATGGGGGGCGGGACACCTGGGTGGCTCAGTCGGTTAAGCATCTGCCTTTGGCTCAGGGCACGATCCCAGGGTCCTGGGATTGAGTCCCGCTTCCAGCTCCCTGCTCGGCAGAGAGCCTGCTTGTCCCTCTGCTTGTGCTCTGTCTGATAAATAAATAAACTGATTAATTAATTTTAAAAGGACATTATAAAAAAGAAAAAAAAAGAAAAGTCTAGGAGGTACCTAGCTGGCTTACTCAGTAGAGCATGCAACTCTTGATCTTGGGATTCTGAGTTCAAGGCCCACATTTAAAAAAAATCAATTGATAAAAATATAATCAGTCTGCCCTTAAATTATAAAATAGTTCAAATATACAGATATTAATGCTGTCATTAATACTTTTCACACACCAGCAAGCTTTACCAAATGTCACCATATTTGATGCAGTCATTTTCTTCTTTTTAGTAAAATATTACAGGTGAATTTATAGTTTCCTCTGTTTCCTTCATTTTATTCTCCTTCTTACCAAAGAAACAAGCACTATCATGTATTTTGTATCCATTATTTTAAGACATGCCAAATGCAAATGTCCAGGTTAAGGTAAAGAATGTTATCAGGACCTTAGGATCTCCTTTGGAATCCATGTTAATCACATTTCCATATTTTCCTGGAAGTAGTTACTACTCTGATTTTTGAGATAATGACTTTATCTTTGTTTATTCCTCCACCATGTATTTTGTAATTATCATATAGTAAAATTGATGTTTTTCTCAGTGCTAGGAGGTTTTTTTTCCCTAATTTTATTTATTTATTTGACAGAGAAAGAGAGAGAGAGAGCACAAGCAGGGGGAGTGGGAGAGGGAAAAGCAGGCTCCAGAGCTTGATCCCAGGACCCTGGGATCAGGACCTGAGCCAAAGGCAGACGCTTAAATGACTGAGCCATCCAGGCGCCCCACAGTTCTAGGAGTTTTAACACATGTATACATTTGGGTACCACCACATGGTGGTCTGCATCACCACCACGATGAAGATATAGAGTTCTCCATAAGGCCAAAAAGACCTCTCATGTTTTCACTTCATAGTGACAGCATCACATCCTCCCATACTCTGGATAACCACTGACCTGTTTTCCATTACTATAGTTTTCGGTTTTTTTAAAATGTCAAGTAAATGGAAGCACACAGCATACGATTTTTGAGACATGTAATCATTCAGCACGACATCTTTGAGATTCATCTAGGTCATTGTTTATGTCAATAGTTTTCCTCTTTACTTCTGAGTAGTATTATTCCATTGTGTGGATATGTCATAACTTATCCGTTCACCTTTTGAAGGATATTTCGGTTATTTCTAGCTTTTGGCTCTCACAAATAATGCTTCTATGAACACTTGTGTACGGTTTTACTGTGCATATAAACTTTCATTTATCTAGAGTAAATACCCAGGAGTGCTTGCTCAGTCACGTGGTTAAGGGTATGCTCAACTTTACAGGGAACTGCGGAACTGTTCTTCAGAGTGTCTGTACCATTTTGTATTGCCATGTGTGATAGTTGCAGTTGCTCTGAATTTTGCCAATATTACGTATTGTTAGTATTTTTTAAATTTTACTTTACCCATTCTCACAGGTATATAGAGTTACCTGATCATGTATTAATTTGTATTTCCTAATGGCTAATGATGTTGAACATCTTTTTATGTACTTATTTAGACATCTTTCTGTTCCCTATGGTGAAATGTCTATTCAGTCCATAGGTTACCTTTTCATTTTGTTGTTTCCTTTGCTGTGCAGAAGCTTTTACTTCGACGTAGCCCCACTTGTTCATTTTTGTTTTTGTTACCTAAGCTTTTGGTGTCATATCTAAAACATAATTGACAAGGCCAGTGTCAAGGAGGTTTTGTTGTATGTTTTTGTCTAGGAGTTTTACAGTTTCAGGTCTTTTTTGGGGGGGGGGGGGAATCTTATTCCCTTTATTCTCTTCAACTAATCAACATGACCACCAGTGACACAACACTGTTATTGACACACAACACTCAAAAGTGGGGCCTCTCTTCACTCCACGGGGACAAGTCAGGTTGAGTGGGGCTTCCCTAATGGGGGCAAAGGGGTCTGGGGGCTGCTCACCTCAGGAGCGGGTGTCATGGAATCCCACCTCTTGGTTGTGATGGTTTCAAGTTTCCCCACCATTCAGGATTCATGCCCAGCTCTGTCGAGTTCCCATGTGACCTCCAGAGCCATAGAGGTTTCAAGTTGCACCCTAAGCTCAGATCAGTGTCTACTCTCCCCTCTGCTTTCACCGATGACCCTGTGACCGGTCTGTTGAGCTCCTCCACCAGGGCACTTCTGAAGTCAGGCCTGCGTCAGTTTCAGGTCTTATATTTGAGTCTAATCCACTTTGAGTTAATTTTTGTATATAGTGTAAGAAGGGTCCAATTTCATTCTTTTATATCTGGATATCCAGTTTTCCCAGGACCATTTATTTATCCTTTCCCTATTGTGTATTCTTTGGTACTCTTGTCAAAAATTAGTTGACTGTTGGGGTGCCTGGATAGCTCAGTCGGTTAGGCATCTTCCTTCAGCTCAGGTCATGACCTTGGGATCCTGGTATGGAGCTCTGAATGGGGCTCCCTGCTCAGCGGGGAGTGTGCTTGTCCCTCTCCCCCTACCTCTCCCCTCCACTGCTCATGTGCATGCACATGTTCTCTCACAAATAAATAAATAAAATCTTTTAGAAAGTTTTAAAAAATTAGTTGACTGTTTATGTTTGGATTTATTTCTGTTCTGTTCTGTTCTATTGGTCTATGAGTCCATTGTTATGCCAATACCATACTGATTTGATTATCATAGATTTGCAATATAATTTGAAATCAGGAAGTATGTTGCCTTCAACTTTGTTCTTTTTCAATTTGCTTTGTCTATTCAGGGTCTTTTGTGGTTCCATGTAAATCCTACAATTGTTTTTTCTATTTCAGTGAAAAAACACCATTGCAATTTTGAAAGGTAGTGTGCTTAATCTGTGTATTGTGATTGGGAGAAAACATCTGCAAACATCATATCTGACAAGGGGTTAATATCCAAAATATATAAGGAACACATACAACTCACTAACAAAAATATTAATAAATAACTGATTAAAAATGAGCAAAGGATCTGAAATAGACTTTTTTTTCCCAAAGACTTACAAATAGCCAGTAAGTATATGAAAATTTGAAAACAGGTAGATTCCAAATTTGGGGATATTTCACCTGTATTCTTTCAGCCTATTCTTTTTCTCTCCTTTAATAATAGGAATGTTGAGCTTTTATTATTGTTCTATAGGTCCGTGAGGTTGGTTTGGTTTTTTTTTTCAGTCCATTTTCTCTTTGTTGTTCAGATTGGTTATATTCTTCTGACCTGTTCTCAAATTTGCTGATTCTCTCCTGTCATCTTCACTCTACTATTAAATCTATTCAGCACGTCTTTTACAAATTTCATTTATTATATTTCTCTGTTCTATAATTCCCATTTGGTTCTTTTTAAAAATAACTTCTACTTCTTTGCTGAGGTTGTTTTTAATTTTTCATCTATTTAAAGAGAATTTGTAATTGATTGCCAAAACATTTTATGGCAGCTGATTTAAAATCCTTTTCAGATAATTCCAACATCTGATTCATCTTGGTATTGGTGTCATTTGATTGTCTTTTCTCGTTAAAGTTGTGGTTTTCTTGATCGTGGTATGATAAGTGATTTTTAATTGTATCCTGAACGTTTTGTCTTATGTTAAGAGACTCTGGGTCATAAGTTCATGTTTTATTTTAGCGAAAAGCCACCTTGGTTAGGTTTAGCACATGGTCCTGGGTTGCATTTTGGATTGCGGTTCTAACTGCAATTTAATTTTCAGACATTTGCAGTATTATTTTGATCTGCCAGTTTATTTATGTGGTGCTACTGTGGCTTCCACTGGTCTCGGCTAGCTTTACCTGAGAGGACAGGACGGGTTTTCCAGGCCGAGCCACAGAGTGTCTGGTCTCTTGGCAGGGGAGTGGAGACTCAGATCCAGAGTAATGAAGAGGCTGCCAGTGCCTTATGCTACCTGTCTACCTTGGTGCCTTCCATTATGAGAAGAGAGTCCCCTTAGTGCCTGGGGACAAAGCTTCCTTGAATGGATTTTTATTGTGGCAGGATCTTCCCACCAGTGATCCTGAAATCTCTCTGGTGTCTCTGGTGGGAAGGAGAGTGTCTGGTATACTAAATGCAAAGGTCTGTGGCAAGATCATGAAAGGGACCCTATCGGGTTTTAATGTTTGTTTTAACAATTACATTTGATTGGTGGTTTTAGGTGTGCTTTGGCTTTTAGCCATGCTAAGAATATGTTTTGTTAGTTTTTTGTGGGTTTTTTTTTTTTTTTTGTATCATTTAAATGGTGCTGGTGCACTGGGTGTTATATGCTATTAACGAATTGTTGAGCACTACATCAAAAACTAATGACGTACTATATGTTGGTTAACTTCACAAAATAATAAAAAAAGAAAAAAAAGAAAGAAATGGGGCTGGTAGCTGTGGATTGTTTTGGTGGATATATGAAGACTCATTGGGCAGCTATCATTATCCTCGCCACCCTTGTCTTCAGCAATGCAGAAGGCCTTCTGTCTCCATTCTCCCCACCCCACAGCATAAGTTTTCATGGTCTGGTTTCACTGGAAAAAAAGGAAATTATGCAACTTGATACATTGCCCTAGTTACCTATTTTCCAAAAAGCATGGCATCCAATTAAATAAAATTTGTAATAGCCATTGATCTTCCGCCATAGAGGATGCTCCTTTTACTCTCTTAGACTTTCTGTTTCTACCAAAATTGTCTTAAATGATATTTTTTCAGATCATTGACTATCCTGGAAACTGGTGAGGAAAATATTTTAAATAAATATGCATTAAAGAGACTTAATGTAGTTATTAGTAATGATAATACTGAAAATAATTTCATGAAGGCTTAGAATTTGTCTCACTAACTTATATCCAAGTGTTTCACATTAATTGGAATGAAAGTCTTGTGAAAACAACATAGTAGATACTTTATTTGTAATCATGAATGTGTTCCGTGGTGAAAAATATTTTCTACGCATTAGCAGTATAAAATTACTGGAATGATAAATTCTTAAAATTGAAGAGTACTATTTGTCAGTCTTTTCAACTCCCAAACTTTTCCTTTCTGGAATTTTTACCACAGCATGCAGAGTGGTCACCATGCAGACATTGCTTGAATATTGACAGTGGGCAGAAGCAAAGAGGCATTAGAATAATTGCTATTGTATTTCTAGTTTCAGAAAAAAAGTCTTAAAGTAATGTCTTTATATTATCATACAGACTTTTCAGCTACATTAGGGAATATATTTGACATGAAATTTTGAATGGTACTTGCTTTGGTTTTCCATCACTATAAAAAATCAGTACAAATATGTCTACTTCAATCTGGAGATCACTGCTTATATTGAGAAATGATATTTATTTATTTATTTATTTATTTATTTATTTATTTATTTATTTATTAAAGATTTTATTTATTTATTTATTTGAGAGAGAGCGAGAGAAACAGCATGAGAGGGGATAGGGTCAGAGGGAGAAGCAGGCTCCCTGCTGATCCGGGAGCCCGATGTGGGACTCCATCCCAGGACTCCGGGATCATGACCTGAGCCGAAGGCAGTTGCTTAACCAACTGAGCCACCCAGGCGCCCGAGAAATGATATTTAGTTACAGAGATGATACTGTCTATACCATAGGTCTGATTTTTGAGTAATGCATTAGTTTGAGTATTGAAAATTCCTGGGATTTCCAGGAAAAGGAGGTACTCAAGTATGGAAAGCATATAAGCTGCAAAGTGTAGATAGATGTAAGCTAGATCATAATTTTGATATTATGAAATCTTTGCATTCTGCTCTAGAGCTATGGATATAAAAGTAGATTAAATGGTATACATTGCTATATAAATGTAAAGTGCAATCATTATTATTATTCATCACTCCGTCTATCTTCCCCAAAGTGTAATTTGACCTCTCAGCAATGCTCAATTTATGTGACGGTTCAGTCTTGCAGGTGCTTGAAACAGAACTAGAAGATATCTAAAGTTCCTTATAGGCTCATTTGTCTATAAAATGTTATTATTTTTATAATCCTATGATATGCAGTTTTGTGGCATGTTCTTTCAAATGTCTGTAAGCTTTCTGTAAGTTAATTATTCCTTCTGAAAAATTTAGTTTGTACCAGTTCATTGGCAATTAATTTTATTTCTGTTTCCTTAATTCTCTCTTAGAATGATACAGGCATGTGGTTTTTTTTTGCCTTTTTCTTAAAATTACACATAAGCGTTAAACATTTTTACTTATGTTTGAATAATGAAGCAAAGCTAAAAGCTTATTGCCCTCATTCAATTTATCAAATGGCACTTATTTTGCACCAACTTTCCCTAGCCGTGTGCTGGGTATACAAAATAAATGAGAGTAGCGCTGCCATCAAAGATTTTACATTCTTAACGCTAAAAACATTATGAAAGCTTGAAGTTCTGAATAACAAATTCTCATCTTTGATATTATAAAAGATTTTATAATATCAAAGATGTGTCCTGTCAGCTTAGAAAGTAAGGGCTTTTTGTAGTAAAGAAGTTTTAAATAATCATTTGTTTAAAAATTATTGTTTTTTCTGACTATTTTGCTTATTTTTTTTAAAGATTTTATTTATTTATTTGAGAGAGAGAGAATGAGAGAGAGAGAACACATGAGAGGGGATAGTGTCAGAGGACGAAGCAGACTCCCTGCCGAGCAGGGAGCCCGATGCGGGACTCGATCCCGGGACTCCAGGATCATGACCTGAGCCGAAGGCAGTCGCTTAACCAACTGAGCCACCCAGGCGCCCCAGACTATTTTGCTTATTAAAGTCTGTAGATATAAATGCTAAAATCTCAACATACACCAAGAATAAGGACACATGATTAACCTGACACATTAATATATATGCCAGTGTTTTTAAATGCTTCCCATGGACTAGAGAGAAACTTACCTTCTTGCCTGCACCACCCAACTTTTTTTTTTTTTTGGCTATATCTTAATTTACAGAAAGAAAACTATTACCAGGTCTTCTGGTATGCTTGCATTAGTTTAAACTTCATAGGTAAAAACCAGCAAATAAATAAATAAAAACTCCTCTACCAAAAAAAAAAATGTTATGAGATTTAAATTTCTTAACCTAATACGCGTGTGTGTGTGTGTGTGTGTGTGTATACACCTTAGTACCAAGAGACTAAAAAAGAAAACTTTCTAGAGACTGTTGTTTTTTTGGGTTTTTTTTTCCCCTAAGACATGACCTATCTACAGATAAACAATTCTGGGATTTCTATAGCACTCTGGGTAGTGTTTTCAGATGATTCTTTAAAGGAGTAGGGAAGCATTATCTGGTCTAAGAGCTTTGACAAGAAGTGTCTGAATGCCAGCAGAAATGTTGGTCACATTAGTAACCATCATATATCATTTGCAGTGTGGCCTTCTTTTGGCTCCTGTCAAGTTATAGCATAATCTGAAGAAAATCAACATCATTTAAGGTTGCAGTGATCTTCTAAGGGCTTGTTTTTAAGAGCAGAGGTTGGAAGGCACAACAGTAGGAGTCATTGAATATGATTGTACTGAAGCAAATTTTATACAATGTCATTTTCTTTAAACTCTGCTTTTGAGTTCAGTGTCTAGCATAGAATTACTTAATCTTTTTGGAGAAGAAGAAATCTCTGTAAAGATATCTAGATGTTTTTTCTTTTCTAATTTAATTTTCTACACAAACTCAATAAAGACACCTAGGTATAATGCCTTTTAAAATGTCAGCCTCCCATCCAAGTACTAACCAGGCCCGACCCTGCTTAGCTTCCGAGATCGGACGAGATCGGGCGCGTTCAGGTGGTATGGGGCATGCTGAAAAACTTAACATAATCAGTTTATTAGATGTTGTTATGTTCTCATATATTAAAAAAAAAGAACATGCCTCATCAATGTAGAAAGAAAACTAACGAGGAAGATAGCTGGTGACACATCAGAGGACAGGGCAATAATTCATAGTGACTTGACAAACCAGGTAAATTTTATAGCATTTGAAATGACCAAATAAGAGTGGCTAGGGCAAATTTACAATTTATTTTAAACGTCAGTTAGAGGTTCTAGTAAAGACAGTAAAGACAAAGCACACACAATCTTTTCCTTTTGAAAATCTTGGAAATGAAAACAAAATGTCTGAAAAAAAGATGTCATTATAGGAAATAAGTAGTAGACAAGTAGACAATCCTGAAGAGAAAATTAATTACTAGAATTTGGGAATGAAGATGCACCACAGAACATATCAGAGAGAAATAAAGAGACGACATGTTTTGAAAGTGGAAAGAACTAGAGAACAGAATGAGAAGCTTCAGTTTTATCTAAGAGGATTTCTAGGAGGAACAGCTATAGGAAACTATAGGAAATATCAGAGATAATACTTGAAATTTTTCAAGAACTAAAGAAATATCTCAGTATTGATACTGAAAAAATTCATCAAAACTGAACATTGTTTTAAACAAACAAAACAACAAAATTCACATTTAGATAAATCATAGTCAGTGAAGACCCTTTCATGTTTTTATAGAAATCTAACAGACTAATTTCTTTTTTCTATAACCTACCTCCTCTGTAATCTATACCTATACAAACTGTAATCATTCCTGTCTATATGTTTAAACGTACACATTTTTTCCTAGTATACCTGGAACATTTACTTCCACTTTGTGAAATTCTTCCTAAACTTCCTCTGTATTTAAGATGCTCACTGGTCATCTCAGGAAGGATTGCTTTTCCTGCTGTAATCACTTCAGTTCCTTCTCTGTGTACGTACTTGAATTTTTTTAATTTGTTAGCTTATTATACAAAGAAATATATTTTACTATTTGCAACCTCCATATTTTTCCACAGTATTCTGTATATAGTAGACCTTCAGTAAATATTTTCAAACAAAGCAATAAATGAATGAATCCAGATAAAGGTCTCCAATTATTCCCAGCCATTAAGTAGGGTCTTATTTAAATATTTGCTTTATTGGAAGATTTAACATGTTAATACTGTGAAATAAAAACAGTTAGATCTAATAAGTTATAGAAAAATTCATTTAGTTTTAATAAATGAGAAGCATCCTCCATAAAGATGCTTGCATTCAGTGGGTTTGAGATAAATAAAGATTAATTAACAAAGTTTTCTTTAGGCAAGTTAAATACAGGGAAGATTTTCAGTTATCTGTTATCATATAGATGAATAATGTGATTAGATTTTTCATTGAAATGCCGAAAAAGCAGAAAAAATAATAAATTCATGTGAGTTAGGTTAATAGTAACATTTTCCTTATAATAGAGATTGATAAATATTAGAAATAAAAAACTTAAACTAGGTCTCCTATAAATGAAAATATGGAAAAGGATTGAAAACTATTCTGTTCTGAATTGTGCTAGTTGGATGCTTTGAGACCCTGGGTGGGCTTTTTCTGAGCTACAAATAATCTATGATTTATTTCTGAGCTTCAGTCTCTCTCTTGTTTTGTACATTCTGTTCAACTAGGGCCATTTCTCATTTCTCTATTAATCTTTTAGATTAAGTTTGACCACTCCATTGTAAATCAGTTTTCATTTAGTCCTTTTATTCTCTTTTTTACATTGATATTGGGGAATATTTTTTTTAAGATTTTATTTATTTATTTGATAGAGAGAGACACAGCGAGAGAGGGAACACAAGCAGGGGGAGTGGGAGAGGGAGAGGGAGAAGCAGGCTTCCTGCTGAGCAGGGAGCCTGATGCGGGGCTCGATCCCAGGACCCTAGGATCATGACCTGAGCTGAAGGCAGATGCTTAACAACTGAGCCACCCAGGCGCCCCAATATTGGGGAATATTTCTTAAACATAATTTGAAGAGGTATTGGACTAACAATTATAGAAAAAAGCAAACCTATATACCTATGTATGTATCAATATATAGATTCTATGCAGAAGGGCTGGCTGATATGCAGAATTTTAGGAAATGAGTATTCTAGGTTATAGGAATCTTTCTCTATAAACACTACAAATCAGGATATTTTTAACTGAATGGCATTTTCATAAATATATTTAAGTTAATGGAGTATTGTGTTGCACAATAAGGATTAGAAAGACACAATATTTGAGTAAGGATAATTATATTTTAACTATCAACTTCAATTAAAAATGCAAATTTCCATATGTATTCTTTATGAAGTCATGAATGAACCCAAAATAGCTCTTCAAAAGAATAAGAAATATTTTACATCAAAAAAAGAAATCAAATACCCGAAATTTTCTTTTCTAAGATAATGGATAGAAAAGGTGGACCATTTTTAGCTCATTGCTAGTGAATACAGAAAAAACTATTATAGTGTCTGATTATCTGAGTGATCACATGCTAATTAGATAATGGCTCTCTCATATTGACAGCATTGACTTTTTCAGGTAAATGTCTCAAGAGAAAAAGATGATAGATAATATGATTAACAGAAAATTTATTTAGATCTCAAGCTTTTCTGGTAACCCAAGGCATGTTCTGGTAATACTGAAATTATATTAAATGATCTTAGATAAGGGCTGCATAATTCAGGGGGTAATCTTTATTTCTATTCCTTCTGAAAATCAATTGTGGTTACCGGTGGCGTTTTTGAGTATAAATGTTGCTTCTATAGTACCAGCTCCCCTGAAAAGTTTGGCAATAAGTGAGATTGATGACTGAGAACCATGAAATTCTTGAAATCGCTGGCCTTTCTGACACATCTTGATCATCCATCTCTGTCCTCTCAGTGTGAGTATTGCATAATGGGAAAAACACAGAATTGAGAATTGGGTGATCTTGATTACATTTCCGGCTTTGCCTCAAAGTCATTGTGTAACCTTGGGTATCTCTCATAAATCTCTTGGATTTACCTATGTTATTGCAAAATGAATGGATTAAATTAGGTTGTCCCTGAAGTTCCTTGTAAGCCAGCTTTAAAATTGTGTGAACCTAAAAGTGTCTGTTAATACTTAAAGATATATGTATTTTGAATTGAAAGAAACTACTGCTCTCATTTTGCAAATAAGAACATATTTGAATTTAATCCACAAATTTTGGATTAGCTACATTTTCACTCATTTATATCTATTGCAGGCTCATTTCTAATGCAAACTTTTAAAATCTTCATATCTGATAACTTAAAAGCCAACTATTTGGCACACATAATTTTTTTTCAGAAAGACCAAGGGTGAATACTTTGTAGATGATCAGAATAGCCAAAATCTCCAGACTCTGTTTTTTCTAATGTGTTAAAATTTATCTCTGAAGTCCTATTTTACTGATACAAAGAATATCCAGTGCAAATAAACATCTAATTAAAAATTGTTTCATAAAATAATTAGCCCATGATTTAGATGCCACAGAGATATTGGATAGAACACTATGAAGAATTTAACATGAGCATAACACAAGTAGAATAAACATGACAGGACTATCTCAGACTGATTCATTTCTTATTAGAAGTAAGCCCTCATTATAGAAGCCAGGGAAAAAAAGAAGCAAAGAGCAGGAAATATAGGCTTTCCAGGTACCATATATATGATAGGTTGACCAGCATTGGCTAGTGTGACAGCATATCTCTTGGAGAAGAAAACTGAATATGGACAATTAATTGTTCCTTGAAGAGCCATTACTGAGTTAAGCATAGGTATCTAAACCATTATGCAGTTTCTGGTGATCCAATATACATGTATCTATTTCTCCCCATAAACAGTACAGGCTCATATAGAATGGAATCAATTCTGGCAGTAAATAAAAGACTCATCCTTTATTAATTATGACAACAAAAATTAATAGTTATTTGAATATTTACTGTGCATGAGGCTCTGAGCTAAACAGTTTTATAATTATTGTATTTTATTCTGCACAACTCCAATGAAGTATTATTCTTATTTACATTTTATAGATGAGACAACTCAAATTTAAAGATGCTAAGTAACTTGTTCAAGTTTACATATCCTGAAAGCAGTATTGTTGGTTTTTAAATTCAGGTCTGGGTGACTCTAAAGCCAATTCTTTTAATCAGTATACTCTAATGTTTGAATATTAGATTGAGACAGACTCAAGAGAACAGCCTTTTAAGAGAACATGATGTGTTGTTGCCATTGTATTCAGTGAGCAACACATTTTAATCCTTGGTTGGATAATGTCTAGGATGTTTTTATTTGTCCAAAACTACTTAAGCTCCCTCTAGGGTAGAAAGTGGACATCATCCCCTTTATTCCCTAAATGGGCTAACACAGCTGGGAGGCAACGGGTTCCGGCTGTTCCATCTGTAAATTTTTATTTTATAATATTTAATAAAGAAGTGTGCCCACGTTATTGTTTTAACCTATATTAAAAGTTAGGTGAAAATCCAAATGAAGTGGATGAACACATCGATTATACAACAGCAATTTTCAAAATAAAATTTCTTCAGGATTGGGGAAGAGGATCCATAGTGGAATGATATTTTTCCCTGCTGTTTTTCTCTTTATAAACAACCCATGTTTATAATTTAAATATCAATTGTTAAAGCATTTAAACAAAGAGGCCATTACACGGTGGTGGCTCTAATGTCTTGGTAGGCTACCTAAGCAAACCAAAATCTACTCCAGTCAATACACTAAAATCTGAGAAAGTGTTTGCTTCAGTGTTTTCTTTATAAAAAACCTTGCCCCTGGTTCTGGGCAGTAGGGCGCTCCTAACCACTTTGGGTTTGGTGCAGCCTGGTTCAGATCGATGTATATACTTAAATAAACTCTTAAAAATTGTAAGTGCTTCAGTTTACCTTTTAACACAGTTTTCTGTCTCCCCGCCCAAATTTAATTTTTTTTTTTTTTTTTTTTTTTTTTTACCTACAATGCTTATGTACAAAAACAAATTAGGTCAGAGAAGGAGAGGAGACAATAAAAGAAATGAGGCTTTTCACTTACTATTAACACAAAAAATAAATAAAATTAAACTCCTCAAGCAAAAGGTCTTGGGAAGGTATTTCATCTTTCTCAAACTTTGTTTTCAACTTCTTCATAAATACTTTTCCTGGGTATTTACCTAGTAGTGCAATTGCTGGATCAGAGGGTAGCTCTATTTTTAACTTTTTGAGGAATCTGCATACTGTTTTCCACAGCGGATGCACCAATTTGCATTGCTACCAACAGTGCAGGAGGGTTCCTCTTTTTTCACATCCTTGCCAACACCTGTTGTTTTTTGTGTTGTTGATTTTAGCCATTCTAATAGGTATGAGGTGATAGCTCATTGTAGTTTTGATTTCCATTTCCTGATGATCAGTTGAGCATCTTTTCATGTATATGTTGGCCATCTGTACATCTTCTTTGGAAAAATGTCTATTCATGTCTTCTGCCCATTTTTAATTGGATTATTCAGTTTTGAGTTTTATAAATTCTCTATGTATTTTGGATATTACCCTTTATTGAATATGTCATTTGCAAATATCTTCTCCCATTCCATAGGCTGCCTTTTACTTTTGTTGAATGCTTCCTTCACTATGCAGTAATTCTTTGTTTTGATGTAGTCCCAATTGTTTATTTCTGCTTTTGTTTCCCTTGCCTCTGGAGATGAGAAATATCCAGGAAGAAGTTGCAACAACTGATGTAAAAGAAGTTACTGCCTGTATTCTCTTCAAGGAGTATTATGGTTTCAGGTCTCACATTTAGGTGTTGGTTGGCTTGTTTTTTTTTTTTAATTTATTTATTTTTTATATTTTTTAAATTTAAATTCAATTAATTAACATATAATGTCTTATTTGTTTCAGGGGTACAGGTCTGTGATTCATCAGTCTTATATAATAGCCAGTGCAGATTTAGGTTTTTTTAATCCATTTTGAGTTCATTTTTGTGTATGGCATAAGAGGGTGGTCCAGTTTCATTCTTTTGCATGTTGCTGTTCAGTTTTCCCAACACCATGTGTTGAAGAAATTGTCTTTTCCCCATTGGATAGTCTTTCCTGCTTTGTCAAAGATTGACCATATAATTGTGGGTTCATTTCTGGGGTTTTTATTCTGTTCTATTGATCTATGTGTCTATTTTTGTGCCAGTACCATAATGTTTTAATCACTATAGCTTCGTAATATAACTTGAAGAATGGAATTGTGATGCCTGCAGCTTTGCTTTTCTTTTTCAAGGTTGTTTTGGCTATTTGGGGTCCTTTGTGGTTCCATGCAAATTTGAGGATGATTCTAGCTCTGTGAAATACGTGGTTGGTATTTTGATAGGGATTGCATTAAATTAGTGTAGTTTGCTAGTGTAGTGTGGACATTTTAACAATATTTGTTTTTCCAATCCATGAGCATGGAATGTCTTTCCATTCGTTTGTGTCACCTTCAATTTCTTTCATCAGTGTTTTATAGTTTTCAGAGTACAAGTCTTTCACCTCTTTGGTTAGGTTTACTCCTCGGTATCTTATTTTTTTTTTGGTACAATTGTAAATAGGATCGATTCCTTAATTTCTCTTTCTGCTGCTTCATTATTGGTGTATAGATATGCAACAGATTTCTGTATGTTGATTTTGTATCCTTTACTGAATTCATTTATCAGTCCCAGCAGTTTTTTGGTGGGATATTTTAGGTTTTCTGTATATAGTATCGTGTCATCTGCAAATTGTGAATGTTTTACTTCTTCCTTGCAGATTTGGGTACCTTTTATTTCTATTCGTTGTCTGATTGCTGTGGCTAGGATTTCTAGTACTATGTTGAATAACAATAGTAAGAGTGGACATCCTTGTCCTATTCCTGACCTTAGGAGAAATGCTGTTTTTCCCCATTGAGGGTGATCTTAGCTGTGGGTTTTTCGTATGTGGCCTTTATTATGTTGAGGTATGTTCCCTCTAAACTTAGTTTGTTGAAGATTTTTATCATGAATAGATGTTGTATTTTGTCTGCTTTTTCTGCATCTATTAAATGGATCATATGGTTCTTATCCTTTTTTTATTAATGTGATGATATTGCATCAATTGATCTGTGAATATTGAATGACACTTGCAACCCAGGAATAAATCCCACTTGATAGTGGTGAATAATTTTTTTAATGTATTGTTGGATTTGGTTTGCTAATATTTTGTTGAGGATTTTTGTATCTATGTTCATCAGAGATATTGGCCTGTGGTTCTCTTTTTTTTTATGGTGTCTCTATCTGGTTTTGGTGTTGGGGTAATGCTGACCTCATAGAATGAATTTGGAAGTTTTCTTTTCTATTTTTTTTAATAGTTTGAGAGGAATAGGTATTAATTTTTATTTAAATGTTTGGTAAAATTTGCCTGTGAAGCCATCTGGTCCTGGACTTTTGCTTGCTGGGAGTTTTTTGATTACTGACTCAATTTCTTTGCTGGTTATCAGTCTGTTCAAGTTTTCTAATTCTTCCTGTTTGAGTTTGGGTTGTTTATATGTTTGTAGGAATTTACCCATTTTTTTTTTCTAGGTTGTCCAATTTGTTAGCATATTCTCTTATGATTTTTTTGTATTTCTGTGATGTTATTTATTTCTCCTCTTTCATTTGTGCTTTTATTTATTTAGTTCACTTCTCTTTTCTTTTTGATAAGTCTGTTTAGAGGGTTATCAATTTTATTATTTTTTTCAAAGAACCAGCTTCTGGTTTCATTGATCTGTTCTACTGTTTGTTTCTTTGTTTTATTTCTGTATCATTTATTTCTGCTTCAATCTTTATTATTTCCCTTCTTCTGTTGGCTTTAGGTTTTATTTGTTATTCTTTTTCTAACTCCTTTAGGTGTAATTTTAGGTTTATTTGATATTTTTCTTGCTTCTAGAGGTAGGCCTATATTGATATATACTTCCCTCTTATGACCACTTTGCTGCATCCCAAAAGTTTCAGATTGTTATGTTTTCATTTGCATTTGTATCCATGTATTTTTTATTTCTTCTTTTATTTCTGGGTTCACCCATTCATTGTTTAGTAGCATGTTATTTAGCCTCCATGTATTTGTGGTCTTTCCAGACTTTTTTCTTGTGGTTGACTTTTAGTTTCATAGAATTGTTGTCAGAAAAGGTGCATAGCATGACTTCAGTCTTTGTGTATTTCTTGAGGCCTCTTTGTGGCCTAATATGTGATCTATTCTGGAGAATGTCCCATGTGCACTTGGAAAGAATGTGTATTCTGCTGTTTTAGGTTGGAGTGTTCTGAATATGTCTGTTGAGTCTATCTGATCCAGTGTGTCATTCAAAGCCATTATTTCCTTCTTGATTTTCTGTTTAGATGATCTGTCCAGTAATGTAAGTGGGATGTTAAAGTCCCCTACTATATCATTGATAATAATGAGTTACTTTATGTTTGTTACTAATTGTTTTATATATTTGGGAGTTCCCATGCTGAATGCATAAAGATTTACATTTGTTGCATCTTCTCGTTGGATTGTCCCCTTTATTATTATATAGTGACCTTCTTTGTCTCTTGTTAGTCTTTGTTTTAAAGTCTAGTTTGTCTGATAAAGGTATTGCTACTCTGGCTTTTTTTGACATCCATTTGCATGATAAATGCTTTTCCAATCCCTCACTTTCAATCTGAAGGTGTTTAGGTCTAAAATGAGTCCCTTGTAGGCAGCATATCGATGGCCCTTATTTATTTTTTTTTTTTATCAATTCTGACACCCTATGTTTTTTGATTGGAGCATTCAGTCCATTTATATTCAAAGTAATTATTGAAAAAAAACACAAAGTAATTATTGATAGATGTATTTATTGCCAGTTTATTACTTGTTCTTTGGTTGTTTCTGGAAATTTTTTCTGATCCTTTCTTGTTTTCTTCCCTTTCATGTTTTGCTGATTTTCTTTAGTGATGTGATTGAACTTCTTTCTCTCTATTCTTTGCACGTTTATTAGTGGTTTTTGATACATGGTTACCATTAGGTTTGTATATAACCTCTTCTGCAAAAAGCAGTCTATATTAAGTTGACAGTTGTTTAAGTTTGAACACATTCTTTTCTCCTCTCCTCCCCATGTTTTAGGTATATGTTATTATGTTTTATATCCTCTTTTTGTGTGTGAACTTCTTGGCTGATTTTTTACAGAAATATTCACTTTTACTGCTTTTGTGTTTCCTGCCTTTATACTTTCAGTTTTGGTCTCTCCTTTCCACTCAAAGAGTCCCTTTAATATTTCTTATAGGGTTGATTTAGTGGTCATGAACTCCTTTAGTGTTTGTTTGTCTGGGAAACTTTATCTCTCCTTATATTCTGAATGACAGTCTTGCTGGATAAAGTATTCTTGGATGCAGATTTTTGCCATTCAGCACTTTGAATATATATGCTCCTGCTAGCTTTATGGGTTTTCCTTTTTAAGTTAATGACTTCTTTTGTCTTGCTGCTTTTAAGATTTTTCTTTATCACTATATTTCACAAATTTAATTATAGTATTTCTTGTTATCTGCCTGCTTTTGTTGATTTTGATGGGAGATCTCTGTGCCTCCTGGATCTGGATGTCTGTTTCCTTTCCCAGATTAGTGAAGTTTTCAGCTATTATTTTTTCAAAAATTTTCTATTCACTTTTCTTTCTCTTCTTTTTCTAGGACTCCTACAATATGAGTGTTATGACATTTGATGGAGTCACTAAGTTCCCTAAGTCTATTCTCGATTTGCATAATTCTTCTCTCTCTCTCTCTTTTAGCTACTCGCTTTCCATTACTTTGTCTTCTGGGTCATTAATTTGTTCCTCTGCCCTTTCCAGCCTGCTGTTCATTGCATCAAGCATGGTTATAATCTCGTTTATTGCACCCTGATTGATTCTTTTTTTTAACTCTTTTATCTCTGGAGTAAGGATCTCATTGATGTCTTCAATTCTTTTCTCAAGACCTTGAGTATCGTTTTGATCATTGCTTTAAATTCTCCATCAGGCATGTTATTTATATCTATTTCACTTAGATCTCTGGCCACGCCCTTATCTTGTTCTTTAATTTGGGATAAATTCCTCTGCCTTCTCATTTTGTTGATTTCTGGTGTATTTAAGATGATTTGGTAGTTGTCTAGTTGTATTTGTACGACAAGGTGAGCCTAAAGTCTTCCTACTCCACCGCCATCTTCCTCTAAAGCTAACATATTAAAATTAAAGAAACAAATATTGAATTTTAAAATTCTTTAAAACCACTATATAATAGAAGATTTCAAAAGACAATACTGAATTATTGATAAATTTCTTTGTTCTAGAAGCTGTTGTTTCAAACTTAGATGAATCATATTTAACATTTATTTATAAAATATGACTTGAAAGTCTTATGAGTATTTAGTTACTTTTCTAAAATTTATTTTTTAATCTGTTCTAATTCTTACATCAGCAATAATGGACATATATTAGGTGGCTAATCCATATTTGTTGATGGGTTAAGTTATATCATTACAGTACAAAAATTTTATTGCATTTTTAAGTGAGATAGTCTTCTGACAATAAACCATTTATTGACTCCATGTTCTTAGTTTTTTTGCCATTACACATTTAATTTTTATTCAATAATGGTGATGAAAGCAAGAAATCATTTGCTAGCAAGGTACTAAGGCACATGAAATAATGAAATAAATATAAAATTATGTATAATAAAAATATTTGTCAATTTCTAATTCTGACAAAAGTTTTAGAATGATTAACATTTTTTGCTTAAGATGTTTAGTTTATAATTTTTGTTATACTCATATCAGAAACATGTACTGTATTAAGATTTTATTGTTGTTAACAAGCAATTCCCGAGTTTATGTTCCTTAAAACAATACAATTTTGATTTTTGTTTAATTATATTTCCTCACAGATTGACAGGAACCTCTATTCATTGTAGTTACTAAAGAATATAGACAGATGGAGGATCCACCATATTGAGTGTTTCCCTCTCTGTGTCAGAGTCCCACAAAGGCAATTAAATATTAGTCCTGAATGATACACAAAACTTATTTACCTGGACTACACGGAAGCATCAAATACTTAGAAAAGAACCAGAAAAACACAATCCTAATATGTTTTCTGAAAGATATAGAGCTGACACTTTTTGAGCAGTGAAATGGCTGTTACATTATTCATTATATTTTTTGTTGTAATAACAATTTACATATATCATAAGTTTGTATAGTGCAGTGACAAAAAGTACACATTCTAGAACTAGAATGCTGTGTTAAGTCTTGGCTGTGACAATTAGCATGAGTTGAGTGAGTTACTTAAATTCTTTGTTATTTAGTTTTCTCATCTAGCTATATTGATATTTTCCATAAAGTGTTGTGAATATTAAATATGGTAATATGTCTAAAACCCTTAGAACAGTAACTAGCAGGGGAATTGTTATAATTTTGGCATGTAAGCTCAATATAATGCCTTAAAGTCACATCATTGTGATGTCATTGTCGATAGGATTAATGTTTCTTATATCAATGTATGTGCTTTAGGATTTACAGTTGGATTAGATCTAAGATTCAAATATACTTGGTGTAGAGAGTTAGATGATAAAATGTGACCAAGTATGAGTTGCATCTTACATCAGCAAATGTAGTTTGACAAACCTTCTAAGACTGGCAGAGATAAGTGCAAGAAAGGAAGGAAGAGGTTGGATGGATAGGTCTAGACTTTGGCCTAATAGCAAGGCTGTTCCCACAGTTTCTGGCAGGGGACTGCAATGAGTGAAAAGTAAGGAACTTATTTTTTGTTGTAAGGTAATAGGTAGGTTCCTCATTCTGTCTTGCATGGCAAAAATTCCCAAAGCAGAAGCAGTAATAAAGAAATATCTATTATTGCATTTAGATGGTTCATAAGGAGAATATTCACAGAATTGCTACAGAAGTATTGATACTGGTCTAATTTGTAAATGTCCTAAGTCTTCTTAAGCATATTCTTAATGTGGGTAAATTCTTTACCTTGTAGGAAAGTTGATTTTTCACCAAAATTAATGAATGAATCACAATATGAGTGATTAAAATTGGTAATATTATTACAAAAATAAGTATAACTATGAAGTAATTGTACTAAAGCTCTGTAGTTTATAAAATAATGCTGTAGGCATTTCTTTAACAAAGACAAAGTTTTATATAAGAGCAGAATTAATTCCAAACTTGATCTCTTTGAAAGTTACCATTTATTTGAAAATATAGATTTAATGATAAATGGTAGTTTTGTTAACGAAATTTATATATATAATTATATAGATTCATTTATTAATTATACATTTATTAACTAAATTATGACTTATGGAAGAATACGAAAGGGGCTATATGTCTTGGTTTGATTTAATAAACCTACACAGGTCTAATAAGACATAGTATATACTCTGTGATTACACAGGTTTTACTGGGAGAAAAGACATAGTGGAAAGAGAAGCACATGGCTACTTGGTATTTAGTATCTTTGACTATGTCAACTGAATAAGAAGTTCTTGCTGTCCATTTTGTGTCTAGATCCCTAGCTATGAGCACATGTTGGCACTGGCATGGGTTTTTTTTATTCTTGGTTCCCTCCAAATTTCTAAATAGGACAGTGTAGATAAGGCAAAAATAACAAGGAAGTAAAAATATATCTACGTGTGGTCAATTGATCCAACATGATGATTAGTTGGGGTTCCTATGAGCATTCTAGAGCAGATAAAAGGATCCAGCTACTCCTTTTTCTAGTTCTTGGAATGAAAATGGGTCAGATCTATGCTGCTGAATATGTAATTGCTTAGATTTTGAGTCCCAGTGATGGGGACTCGTTCTTCCTTGCATTCTATCTTCTTATAATACAAGTGTTGGAAATGCCTAATGAATTATGCATAATATGAATTATGCAGAGGAAGGTTTAGACACCAAGGTATCTGGGGGTGAAGGCCATGTATGCCTAAAGATGTTGGGTATCTTGGATGATTTTGAGCTTAAATATGATGACTTTGGGTGAAGTTGAAATCGGGCTTGTAAGCAAAGGGAGTTTCTCCATGTCCCACACATTATCCAGTCTCTTGGAAAGTTGATCTTAGGTACAGATTCTCCCTTTGGGCCCTTAGGGAAATAAAAATACAAATTTCCAATCTAATCTCTATCCATATATTTCAAGCCCTTGTGTATATAATCCTAAAACATCAGATCTGATTAAAAAATTCAATCATAATGATCCCGGGAATCCAAAGCTGTGGTCAGGCTTCCAGGCTCATCAAAATGGGTCTTTACTTGGATATCGGCAAGCAAAATAGGAGGAGCTGTTATATGGTCTGTAGTTTTATTATGATTTATCCAAAACTCTTGGCACTAGTTGTATTTTAGAACTTAGAGTATGCTTTATAATTTTATGAAGATGATACATTACATATGCATATATTATGAAACACACCCTGTGGAATTTGGTACAGTGTCCCATAATCAAACACAACATTTGCTCAAACTCAACTGCTCAAACTAATAGCCACGTATCAGTTGAGGTCACATTTGCTATGATTGTTGGTTTTTTTTTAATTTGGTCTTAGAACTTTTTGATTTTTGAATTTTGATTACATTATATTTAATGATTATGGATCTGACTTGCAGATTTATATTAGAAACTAGGAATAAGGAATCCTCAAGTCCATTAACCTTAAGTAAAGTGCCACAAAATTCCCAATTGAGCATCACAATGGATCACATAAATGGATATTTTAAATGGTTAGGCTCTTTTTTCTTTATCAATAACAGCCAAATTTGTGATATTTTGAAGGTGCCAAGTATAAAAGACCATATCAATGAAAAAATGTGCTTCCAGCTAGCTTAAGAAAGTTAACCACAAGTGCAGCAAGAACTTGTTCAGTTGACTGAATCAAAGATATTAAATACAGAAATCTGAGCCAAGGATTAAGTTCCAAATTTTAATATTCTTGAGCAATCTAAGCAGAAGCTTGAGTTTGGTAACATTTGAACATTCAAAAAGAATTTTTCATTTTTCATATGGATATCTAGTGTAATAAAAATGTGCAAACGCATGTATAGAAAAATAATTATGAGGCATGCTTATTAGAAACATACATGCAAAAAAAGAACACATATGCATTTATATGTGCATATATGTATTTAAAGTGGTATGAAGATCACTTGAAACTAATGAGATAAAATTAGAGGAAGATAAATTTTAAAATTTTGTTAAAAACCCTCTGAAAATAAATCAAGACAAAATAAAATTGTGTTCCCTAAAGAATGATCCTTCTCTTTAATTTATTCATTTATATATTCATCTATTTACTCATTCAGTCAAGTAATATTTGAAAGCTAGGTTACAAAAGCCAACATAATATTGATCCTGTGTTTGAGTTGCTCACAATCTTCATAAAGCCTGGGCTATCCTTGTCTTCTTTCTAGTGGCAAGTGTATTTTCAATTAGTGAAATCAGGGATGTCTTTAAATTTGGAAAGTAAGTTCTCTGTGGCTGATAAGAACTTTCGATTTTGAGCCAATCATGATCCTGGGTGTGAAATTCAAATAGTGTAGCCGTGGTGTCACCTATTTGTTTCTCAACAATGTCCTTCCATTTATCCAGTACATAACAGATCGTGTTACCATTATTATACTCACACAATAACACATTGCACAGTGAAACAAATTCATTTGAATACAAAACTTTAGAGAACTCGTGGAAAAACTTAGTAAGTCTTTAATTTTATCCTTATCTCTTTCTCTATCATTTGGCTACTACACAGACTCTGGAGAGGAGCCTGGACCTTCATGGGGATCCAGATCCGAGCCTAGAAATTAATTACCTCCTGCCACTTAATAGATTCCTCTTAACATCCTGTGGAAAGGGGAAAAAAACACATTAAACAGGAAATTTCCTAATTAAGCAGGACCACTGCTTTGAGGTTCCTACATGATTTGTATTAACATTTTTTAAGTTTTTCTCTTCCTGATTGTCTAAGTTGTTTTAAATTACTTATCACAGTTTATCTTTCTGTTCTCCTGGAAACCCTTTCTGGGTAATCTAAAGAGATCATGTGCTATGGTGAGCGCTGTGAATTGTGTAAGACTGTTGAATCACAGACCTGTACTTCTGAAACAAATAATACATTATATGTTAAAAAAAAAAGAAGAAGAAGAAGATAGCAGGAGGGGAAGAATGAAGGGGGGAAATCAGAGGGGGAGACGAACCATGAGAGACTATGGACTCTGAGAAACATAAACTGAGGGTTCTAGAGTGGAGGGGGGTGGGGGAATGGGTTAGCCTGGTGATGGGTATTAAAGAGGGAACGTTTGGCATGGAGCACTGGGTGTTATACGCAAACAATGAATCATGGAACACTACATCAAAAACTAATGATGTAATGTATGGTGATTAACATAATAATAAAAAAGAGAGATCATGATTTAATATTCTTTACAACTTAACTTCAAGTTGAGTTTCTTTCCTCAGAAAATAAAAGATTTAAAGAATAACAATGTAATGCCAATATCAATAGGAATATCAACAATATATTGATTAAATTGTTTAGCTAACTGAATCATGCTGTTTTATACCTCTTTTTTTCCAACAATTTCTTATTGAAAACAAGAAATATGTGCAAACATACACCTAAAATGTATGTATATAATATAATCTTAACTAAATTAGTGGCATTTACTAAACGCACTTGTAATTTTCCTCTGACTGGCTATCAGTTCTTGCCATAAACCACTCCAACGAGGGAAAAAGAGTGCTCACAAGCGGCTGGTATTGATCTAAATATCCTCCATTTTATTTCTCTAATTTCTCTCTGTTCCACTGGTATACACCTTATGATTGAGCTTACCTTTTGAAATACAAAGCTCTTAAAAATGATGGGAACTTGACTCTTCTGTTCCTGATCTTGATAATATGTGTCTTCTCTCTTGCACAATACAGATAAAGTTTTACAAATTCTGTTGACCATTCAGGGGACCAAATATTGGTTTCATTGATTTTTCTTTTTCTTTTTTTTCATTGATTTCCACTTTTGTGTTTAATTCTTCTGTATGCTCTTGGCTAAATTTTCTCTTTTGTTCTTATTTCTAAATAGAAAATTTTAGGTTACTGATTTAAGATAATTTTTTTAATGTAAGTATTTAAAAGCAAGGCATCTGGGTGGCACAGTTGGTTAAGCATCTGACTTTTGATTTTAGCTCAGCTTGTGATTTCAGGGTTGTGGGATGGAGACCTGCATCAGGCTCCAAGATCAGGGCAGAGTCTGCTTGTGACTCTTTCTCCTTCTCTCTCTGCCCCTTCCCTCCATCCCCCCAGCTCACTCGCTTGCTCTCAATCTCTCTCTCTCTCCCTCTAAAAACAAATAAATAAATCGTAAATATTTAAAAGCTACAAATTTCTCTTTGTGCATGGCTTTATATACTTTATCTATTTGGTATTTTGAAGTCGACCAGATTCTAAAGATTTCAAACATGAATTTTAACCTATTTGATACAAATATAATACAACAATCTCTGTTTACTGTTAAAAACAAAAACTTAAGACAAATTAAAGAATTAATAATCACAGCATGAATGAGCAGCACTCCACCCCACCCATGCATGCATTTTCTAGCGACCACCAACTCATCTTCCATCCTCAAGCACAGTAGAATATATTGGTTCTCATTCTAATTACATCCAAACAGCCTAAAGAGGGCTTCACAAAGACTCTAAAATTTTTCCCTTCTCCTCTTTTCCTCCTTTATATTTTGTTCAGCCTCTTAAACTTTACAACTCTCAAGAACCAATCTTTTTTTGGCAGAAAGCTGCATGAGTGATAATCCAGCTGAGCAGTGTCATCCACCTGAAGGATGACACTGGAAATTGCATGATTTATAAGGGAAGAAATTGTCACATTCTAAATGGTGTTTCATTATGAGTCAGAGCCAGAGTATATCTACACACATACCACTCTTCTCACACCAATCCCAAATTATTCTGCCTCATGGAGTTCAAGTCATGAATGTTCATATATAGTTGTAGCTCAAAAGGGCAATTTATATTTTAATTAATGTTCTCAAAAAGTCTTAAAGGTGAAAATGCTATAAATTGTTGGAAGTAATTTGATGAATTCTACATTAATGTTAGGTATTAAAGAGTTGCAGCCAGTATTTAGCATTTTCTTAGTTTTAAATACAGATTATTTCAGTCTAATTCATAAAATATGAACTTATGCAACAAGTACATAAGGTTTTATTATTTTCAACATGAAAAATTTCTTAAGATTATTTGAAAGCAGATTTTTAGTGGTGAGCGTGCTTGCATATGATTAATCATATTAAGGAGGATTTTAATACTGAAATATTAACCTTATAAAACTATTAAAAATATTTAAAAATAAGTTAGATACACACATTTTGAGGTATTTGTTTATTATGAAAGAAGAAGTACATATTTTTCTGGAAAATGCAGTAGAATGGGACAAACTGATTTTAGCAAATTACAAATGCTCTAATAGTATCTGACTTGAAAGTCCTTATTTTCAAATAAAGAATTTGTTGTTAAGGTCTGGTCTAGTTATAAAATCACAGTTTTATTTATTAAATAGAATTTTCAATATTCTTAATTCATATATATGGTATGAATGGATATAAATTTATATCTTGCTTGAATGTGATGTGAATGTTGAAAAACTGATGAATTTTTTATATCGTCCATACCTATTATACTTGAATTTTAATTAAATTATCTTTATTCATACAATTCAATTTTATATTAATATTTTATAATTTGAAAGGCTTAGAAGAATAATTACATTCAGTCATATCTCCCAAAGAGTAGCTTATTTTTGTATTATTATTTTTTAAAGATTTTATTTATATAATTGTCAGAGAGAGAGAAAGAACAAGCAGGGAGAGTGGCAGGCAAAGGGAGAAGCAGGCTCCCTGCTGAGCAAGAAGCCCAATGTGGGACTCAATCTCAGGACCCTGGGATCATGACATGAGCCAAAGGTAGATGCTTAACCAACTGAGCGACCCAGGCATTCCGGTTATTTTTATTATTAAGTAGATATCTGATATATCATTTTAATTCTGTTGTTGATTTTTTCCCATGTTTTTAAGTTATTATCTTACTGGTTGCTGTGGAGATTATAATATGCATTTGTTCCTCAAAATTCTAGTCCAGATTAATACTAACTCAGTTCTGGTAAATATAGAGGCATTGTAGGCAACCCCCAAATTTCCACCTTAAAAAGTATAATCTTGGGGACTTGGGGGCCCTTTCTGTTCTTTTCTTTTTCTTGTTTTACCTTTTGCCACCTTAGCTATCATAGCAAAAAGAAACCCAGGGATCCACTGAGCCAGCTCTCCTGGGATTAGGTTTATCATTTTTCAGTTCCATTGGTAAATTTCACCTCTCATAAGAAATCACAGCCCAGCTTCTATTTCGTATATGGGTGATTCCATAGAAATCCAGGCATCAGGGCTTCAGAATCCCCACCTCTCCCTCTCTTTTCCCCAAATAACACATTAGTCATATTTCTATGAATGAAGATAATCTAAAAAATTCCATCATTGTTACTCCTTGGGTTGAGGGGGTCCCAGGTCCACTCACATAATTGTTGATTTGTTAGAAGGGCTCAGAGGACTTGGAGGCTTTTATACTCATGGTTGTCAGTTATTACAGAGAAAGGATACACAACAGGATCAGCAAGGGGGAAAAGACACATTTGGCAGAGTCTGGAGGAATCCCACCACAAGTTTTCTATATGCTCCTCAAAGAGACCTCACATAGCACACTCCTTCCTCCACCAGTAAATTGATATTACTTCTGCACAGGAAAGCCACTTTGAGTCTCATAGCCTGAGGTTCTATTGGGGGGTCACATAGGTACTCTGCCTAGCCATAGCTAGCAAAATTTAAGATTCTCAGAATGAAAGTGGAAGTTTACCATAAATCACATTGTGGGTACAAATGGTCTAGATAGGATGGTACAAAGACCTAATCAGTCTACAGAATGCCCTAAAGGTAAGTTTCCTAAAGCCACCCAAGGGCTCTGCAAACAGGGGCTTCTAAGAATTAGACCTGCTATGCTATGTCTGAACATTTTCCCATGCTGTCATTTCAATTCCCACCCACTATTTAGTGCTAAGTTGTTAATACATGTTGCCCCATTAAATTCTCCCCAATAATTCTTTGAGGTGTGTATTACTATTCCTTCCACTTTTCTGATTAAAAAACTGAGAATTGAAGAAACAAAATTAGTATATGTGCTGCTGAAGCAAGTACTAGAGAGACAAAATTAATTTCAAAAGTTCATATGACTAGAAAGAGGTAGCAGGTTTGATTTCAGAGCCAAGATTTTAATTATTACAATATATCCATATGTTATAGCTTCAGGAAATATTTCCTGAATGAGTGGATGCCAAAAGAATTGGGGCCGACATTACTGTATTATTGAAAATTACTGGGGCACCTGGGTGGTTCAGTCTGTTAAGTGTCTGTCTTCAGCTCAGGTCATGATCCCAGGTTCCTGGGATCAAGCCCCTTGTTGGGCTGTCTGCTCAGCGGGGAGCCTGCTTCTCCCTCTCCTTCTGTCTGCTGCTCTGCCTACTTATGCTCTCTCTGTCAGATAAATAATAAAATCTTTTCTAAAAAAAGAAAATTACTGTATACGTACAGAGTATTCTATTCTTACTATAATTCTGTGAATTAAGTATAACAAAAGTTATTATTCTCATTAGGCAGAAGAAGAAAATCAAGAGCTGAAATGTATAAAAATACATACTGTGTATATATAAATATATTCATATCATTATATATATTTATAATGTATTATTTATATAATATTTATATTATATATATAAATATATAGCTCTTTATTATCACTTAGAATTTAAATAAGCTTCCTGACTCATTCCATGCTTTCTTTCTATACCTGGAAATACATGTCTGCCATTACAACTGTGGCTTTTCAACGTTCTAATTAATATGCCCCGACACTGTCAGAGGCAGGAAAACTGCTTGCAATTTTGGAGGGAGATAAAGCTCAAAGGATTAAATGTAAGATGTAATCGCTTTTAGAACGCAGTTCAGTTGGGTAGGAAAGCTTCTCTAGATTCTGTTCTTCAGGGGTGAATATTAATCTAGCACACAGTAATCTGCTCACATATCACATCAAGGCAGAACCACTAATGTGTGTCAAGCTTGAACTTCATGGTACTCACAGAAACAAATTCATTCAGACAACACTCTTCTTTTTTTTTTTTCCCCTATTTTAATACTAAATTTGCACAGCAAATATAAAGAAAAGAAAAATGTTAAAGATTAATCCAACAATCAATATAATTTGGCTAGAGCAAAATACAGTATACAAAATAATTTTCTTTATACAAAATAATTTTCTTTATAATCCTTGAAATAACGACAAATATTTCTCCCTAAGAGATAAGAACTAGAAACATTATCATGGAGGTGCCTTAAGCAGATCTTTTAGTCATCTGAAAGAAGCTGGCTAACAATGTACAACAAGGAGTGTGCTTTTAGAGAAAGCTTAGGTTTCAGAGACTATTAGCACAAATTTCCTTTCTGATATCTTTCTCTCCCCCTTGATGTTAGCAGATTATCATAGTTAGTACAGATATTATTAAGTACTGTTATTCTCTTAAATTAATAAAGGAACTGTAAATCAACACAAGAAACATATATTGAGTGCCTAATATCAATTAATTAAAACACTTCCTAGGTGTTTCAAGGTATAGCTAGGGCTGAGAACTATTGAATTAGAGGATTCTCATTCTATTATTTATAGAATCTTTTCCAGTTAACAATTTTGATACATTTCTATGTCAGTGATACCAAATGTGGATTTCCTATAGCTAGATAGCAGTCCATATAAAATAAATTATAATTTTAAGACTACAAGGCATGTTTTTGTATAAATGTCTTTAAGTATCAATTTAAATTCCAACATGACATTTCACACAGGGAATTTAGAAACCTGAAGCTTTCAGTTTCATATATATATAGTAATAAACAATGTTCTTATTGGCAAACATAATGCTTTCAATTTAGATGGTAACTTGCCTCAGAGTTGGCAAGGAAAACAACTAAGTTCCTGAAATCAGCTAAGAGATCTATTTGTTCATCAGGGTCCTAAAAGGCAATGTCTTCGTCTTTGTAAATGTTACTATATTGATTAAAATTTTTATATGTAAGTTCTTTGGTTTGGCCTACAATGCCCTTTACAAACTAATTTCTCACGCATTCTAACTCTAGTGCCTGAGGCAGCCATGCTCTTTCGTGCTTCCATACCTACGAACTATTTTATCTTCTGGAAATACCCTTCGTTCATCCCTTCTCATCTATTAAGACTCAATTCAAATTGGGATCTTAACACCCAAAGTCTTTTACTTCATACTTTCTAATCAGAACTAAAGGTCACATCTCAATATATATGAAAAAATGTATTTCAATATATTGTGATTTGTCTGATTATAAATCTATCTGATATACTACTTTGTGATTTCCTGTAAGTAAATCAGTTCTATCTTATTCCTTTTTACATCATGTAAACCTAGACTATTAATTCTTTTTTTTTTTTTTAAGATTTTATTTATTTATTTGACAGAGAGAGACACAGCGAGAGAGGGAACACAAGCAGGGGGAGTGGGAAAGGGAGAAGCAGGCTTCCCGCGGAGCTGGGAGCCTGAAGAGGGGCTCGATGCCAGAACCCTGGGACCATGACCTGAGCCCAAGGCAGACGTTTGACAACTGAGCCTCCCAGGCGCCCCTAGACTATTAATTCTTTATACATTCATAGAGGCTGCCTGGATAATTAAAAATATATTTATTTATTTATTTATTTATTTATTTATTTATTTATTTATTTATTTATTT
>NW_023270807.1:74446304-74508102 GCF_011800145.1 Mirounga leonina
TTTATTTATTTATTTATTTATTTATTTATTTATTTATTTATTTATTTGAGAGAGAGAGAGCAGGAGAAGGAACAGAGGGAGAGGAATAAGTAGATTCTACACTGCACTCCCAAGACCCTGAGATCATGACTGGAGCCAAAATCAAGAGTTGGCTTAACTGACTGAGTCACCCAGGAGCCTCTGGATAACTTTTATACTTAAAGAGATTAAATTTAGCTTATAGTTTCACATGTGACTGCTGAGAACATTGCTTAGTTGAGTGATTCCATAAACTAAGCAGCAGATCAGAATCACTTATTTGATGCAAGGCCATGTGCCAGGAAATCTGAGTCAATAAACTAGCCAGGCATCCGGTAATTCTCATGCTAATATGAAAGCCACCAGTTAATTCAATATATACTTCTCCAGTATAGCATTTGCAAGGTGCGAGGGGGTTATCAGTGAACAAAACAGCCCTGGTGCTTACCCTTAGGGAGATGACAGGAAAAATATAACTGGGAGTGATAAATGCTAACAAAGAAAATATGAGGAGGCTAACCAAAGTTTTCAAAGGGCAAGAAAGGCTTTTTTGAGAAATGACATTTAAGAAAGGACCATACAAAAATAAATGGAAGCTAACTTGCCATTTGAGAAATCTAGAGACTCCTGTGACTGGATCAGTGGAGATTTGTGCAAAGTTAGTTCAGAGTTGTGTATGGGGCGGAGTGAGGAATCATTTAGGCTTTCAAAGTCAAGTTAAGGATTTTGATTGTTATTCCAAAAATAATGGGAAGGGTTTTAAAGGGTTTTAGCCAAGACATCCATATGATCAAATTTAGATTTTAGAAAGAACAGTGGGTGCGGTGTGAAAACTCAGTAGGATTGGGTGGAAGGTGGTTGTGGTAGGGACAAAAGCGAAAACAGAATGGCCAGGGAGAAGCTTAGTACAGAAAGTCAGGTGAGTACTAATGATATCTCAGATTATGGGGACAGCCAGAGGTAAACAGATGTAAACATTGTCAAGACATATTAGGAATTAACGATTACTTTTCAGTCCTTCAAAAATAGGTTTGCTTCCTAATTTCATTTGAAGAAGAAATAGCTTGAAATGGAAAACAAGTTCTTTGAATTCGAAGGACTCATGTCCTACCTCTGAGACCCCTATTGACTTGTCCCCTGAGGAAATCTTTTAAGTTTTCTCTTCCTCAGTTCCTCAGAAGGAAAATAGGGACAATGTTGAGTAAATACAAGTTTTGATGTGATATGAGACTATTCCTTATTTTTTCTGAAAGGGACTTGGGTCTATAGTACCCTTTGATTATAATTTAGAAAACTGACTCTTTCAGACTAACTGAAATATCAATAATATCTTCAGATTTGGTTTTCAGGAGACATCTTTGTTGCATTTTGCAACTTATTGCCCTGCAGTATATTAAGGTAAACCTTGTAATACTAGCCCTGAGAAAAATTCCTCCCCCTAAAATTAGGCTTAAAGCTGAGTGATAGCAATATAATTACTTCTATTTTTAAATAAAATATAGTTTATGAAAAGTAACTATTAAAATGATAGTTTAACTTAATGGAGTGTACATTTTACTTCATGTGCTACACAGTCCTTAACTTCTTGGAAATGACTGATAGGGATAAATCTTAATATACAAATATTTTCCACAAGGCCTCCTAGCCTCTCCAAGAATTAACCAATATTAATTTTCTAATCATTTATTCATTCACTCAATTCATATTTATTGAGTGTCTCCTGTACACCACATGTAAGTATCATGCCCTAGAGAACAATATAGGCCCATAACTTGGGTAAAATGTTGTCAGGGAAGTTTAATCAGAGAAAGTAGCATTTAAGTTGAAGCTAGGAGTATATTAGTTTCCTAGTGCTGCTAAAACAAGGTACCAAAAACCGGATGGATTAAAATAACAGAAATTTAGGGGCGCCTGGGTGGCTCAGTCATTAAGCGTCTGCCTTCGGCTCAGGTCATGATCCCAGGGTCCTGGGATCGAGCCCCGCATCGGGCTCCCTGCTCCGCGGGGAGCCTGCTTCTCCCTCTCCCACTCCCCCTGCTTGTGTTCCCTCTCTCGCGGTGTCTCTCTCTGTCAAATAAATAAATAAATAAAATCTTAAAAAAAAAAAAATAACAGAAATTTATTGTTTCACAGTCTGGAGGTTAGAAGTCGGAAATCAGGGTGTCAGTAGGGCGGTGAGAATCTTCCTTGCCTCTTATAACATCTGTTGTTCACAGGCAATCTTTGGCATTCCTTGTCTTGTGAATGCATAGCTCCAGTCACATGACCATCATTTCTGTGTCTCTTCACATTGTCTTCCCTCTGTGTGTGTCTGTGTCCAAATTTCCCCTTTTCATAAACACATTGGTCATATTGGATTAGGTCCACCTTAATGGTCTCATTTTCACTTGTTCACTTTTGTAAAGACCCTATTTCCAAATTTGGTCACATTCTGAGGTACTGGGGATTAGGACTGCAGCATATTTTGGTTGAGGGGAGGAGACAATTAAACCAGAACAAAGAGTAAAAGTTAACCAAGCTAAAAACAGTAAAGCAGCAAGCAAATTCCAGAGTTAAATGAGCTGTATGCCGTTACTGACTTAAAATTCACGCTAAAAATAAGAAGGTAAAATATGACTCATCAACAGGATCATTTTATATTCGTCAGAATAGTAACCCAACTGCTCTAATTAGTCTTACAGGGAAAGTTTTTAGCTAATGGTATATAAATGTGAGACCCAGGAATATGTCTAGCACCCACAGTTGAGGCCTTCTCTCCTCTTGCTAGCTACCTCTCAGACCCACTGTTCTATCACTTGTTTGTAGGGGTGTATGAGTTTTTCATCCCCTGGTCAGGGATTTTTGATGTTTGCTGTGAGATAACCCAGGACAGAAGATGACCATGTCTGACACGTTACTGGGCATTCTTCGCTATGTTAAATTCCAGTTTCGTTTTGTTTTGTTTTCTAATCTCAGGAATAAATCAGAGTACATGGGAGTGAAAGTGGGTTTATCAGGAACATATCACTGATATAAAACATAAAAAACCATAATTATTTTTAAAGTAAATCACTGAAATGGCAATACCCGGGCAACTATTATTTAGCCATGTCTTACTAGCCATCACAACTTTAGAAACACCAGGCTCAGTCACTATTCTTAAGAACACCTGACACTTGAAACTAATATTCCACTGTATGTCAACTAACAGGAATTTAAATAAAAACTTAAAAAATAATAATAAAAATTTTTAAAAAACACCTGAAATTTATTGATTGTAATTCATTCATTCATTTAGTCTTATAGCTATCAATTCAGCTCACATTTAATTTTTTTTGCCCAAAATAATAGTTTTGCCCAAAATAATAGTTATGTGATTTTTTTGGTCCCATCCTCATGGAAAATACTGCTTTTTAAAAAAGATTTTATTTATTTATTTGGGGGCAGGGAAGCATGAGGGAGAAGCAGACTCCCCGCTAAGCAGAGAGCCTGACCTGGGGCTCAGTCCCAGGACCCTGAGATCATGACCTGAGCCGAAGACAAACACTTAACCAACTGAGCCACCCAGGTGACCCTGGAAAATACTGTTTTGAAGGGATGTTGTTGGGATAATATATACAGGATAAAAATATCACCTTCAAAGTGTAAGTATTGGTGTGGGTAAAGAAGGAAGATGGAACTTCTGGGGGAAAAAATCCACCTTTGAAACTACATAATACTGAAAGTTGAATTGCTTTCCAATTGCTCTTACAGGATACACCTAACAAATTTGTATACATATGCTAAGGAAACCTTGACCTTGTTACCCAAAAGAGCAAGCGACCCACTGACACTCTCTACTACATTACAAAGCCGTATTTTATTAATTTAACCATGGAAGGTACATTTCCAGTGGCCTCTTCCCAATTCCTAGATTTCAGGAGAGGCAAAGATAGTGATAGCACACAGGTACTAGTGATTTAGTTCCAACTAAACATACAATAATCATTTATACTGACGTCTAAGTCAATTTTTGCCATTTTCTGTAATGGTTTGGAAGAGAAGCCTACCTGTTATGAAGTGAATGGCTATGTTAAAAATATCTGTTAGGGATGGACATGGCATTCCTGAGGAGTTACACATCTCCCTATAAATGCCATTTGTACCATTTAAACTGGGAGGGAGGGGAAGTTTTCACGGTGGGCATTCTATTCATTTCTCTGAATGAATACATAGAAACCCACCCTATAGCTTTCTTTACTCTCCTCCTACATCAAGTTATTAATAGGTTCAAGAATGAACCCAGAAGACCAAAGGGCAAAACTTAAAATACACTGTTATTAGGCCCAATCCAAATGTGAAACTGTTGTAAGCGTGGGGTTCAGTGCTTGTGCTGAAATTCCCTATATATTCTATATCTCCTCAGTGGTAAAAAGTCCCTCAGCTTGGATGGGATAAAAAATCTTCATCATCAAATTCTAAAAAACATCATTTTTTTAAAGATTTATTTATTTTACACAGAGAGAGAACGAGCCAGCAGGGAGAGGGACAGAGGGAGAGGGAGAATCCTCAGGAAGATTCCCCACTGAGTGCAGAGCCAGACACAGGGCCAATTCTAAGACCCCAAGATCAGAACCAAAGCCGAAATCAAGAGTTGGCCACTTAACCAACTGAGCCACCCAGGTGCCCCTAAAAAAAATCATTTTTATGTTGAACTCCCAAAATCTTTTGCTGTTAACTGTAACAAACTGTTAACCTGACATGGCATCATTTTATCTCTTGTAACTACATCTGAAATACCTATTCTTTTTTTTTTAAAGATTTTACTTATTTATTTGTCAGAGAGAGAGAGAGAGACTACAAGCAAGGGGAATGGCAGGCAGAGGGAGAAGCAGGCTCCCCACGGAGAAGGGAGCTTGATGCGGCCCCATCCCAGGACTCTGGGATCATGACCTGAGCCTAAAGCTGACCGAGCCACCCAGGTGTCCCTGAAATACCTATTCTAATGAAGGCTCATTAAAGTATTCCTATGTAAAAGAATCAAGTGTTAGATGGTTTAGCAGTTTTCAATCAATTGGTCTTTTCTCAGACAGTAATATATAAGTTTTTAATGAATTTAGCAATTTAGTCTATGGTTTTCATCCCATGAAGCATTGAGTTATGATATCACACAGGCAAGCAAGATAAATCTCTCATCGATGATGGCTGATTTATAACAAGGCTTTGTAAATTGAATATTCATGTTACAAAAAGTTCTTTTAAACATGAATGATATATAATGACATCCATAACTCATTTTTCTTCTTTTACTTCTGTTCACTACAACACTGGTGTATTTCTTTCTTCTCCTTTCACTTTTATATGCTTGATTTACAATTTCTTGAAATGGAAAATATATCTTAATATGCAGTAAGGTGCGTGTGTGTGTGTGTGTGTTATGTGTATATGTATGTGATTATATCAGCATAATCAGAGTAACTCATTAGATTTTGACTGGAGCATAGGAAGGTTAACATTTGAGCTCAGGAATAAAACACTCCAATTATCACAAATCTTGAATAAATAAATAACTGATATAAAAGCCATCTTGCATGTGGTATAAATCTTGGATGATAAGGAGGAAGGTTTTCCCTTTGTATTTTAGGATGTAAAATATTTTCTTGGCATTCTCCATTATATTTAATTTTTAGCCTTTTCATACACAATTAAATTGGTTTGGACATGCCTATGAGAACACTGGAAAATATTCTGATTTATTGGTCACTTTTGTGACTGATATTTGATCCAGACAGTATTTGTAAACTGGGAAATTTCAGATAACCCAAGTTTCCAGATTTTCTTGAAAAATCAGAAGAGGGCAACATTGAGCTCATGTTCTTCATAACAAAGAACTGAATGGTTCTCAGTAGCAGCATCTTTCAATAAAAGAGTGAAAATCTTTCTCTAACTTAAACATTTCAAATTGTTGCTAGAGTAAGGAAGGCAAAGTAAATAAGTGAAGTCAGCCAGAAATAAAACATTAGAGTGTTCCAGGGCTAGAGAAAATCCACATCTTTTCTTGTAGGAAGCAGCTGTTATTCTGCACTCATGTTATGAGGGAATGCTGTCTCAATGTTGCCACATCTAACAGTTCAAGAAAATCTGGCAACTCAGATTATTATGTGGACAGTTTTAGAGCACAGCATGGGTCAAATGTTGGCTGATCGGATCTAGCTTGCAGACTGCCAGTTTGCAACCACTAAGGTAGATGATTTAAAAAAAAAAAAATGCGTATTAAGGAGAATTTCAAACATATGTCAAAGTGGAAAAGCTGGTATAAAGAACTTCCTTGTGCCCAACAAACATCAGTCTGTGGCTAGATCTGTCCCATCTACATGCCGTCCACTTCTCCTATCCTGTACTCTTTAGAAGCTAATCCCAAACATCATATCACATCATTTGTAAATATTTTAGGCTATTTATTAGAGTTGTTTTTAGGAAAGAAAGAATGGTAATATTTTTCAGCAAAAAGAATATTTCTACTATGTCACATAAACAAAACAGATCCATCATTGTTTTATCTGATAAATCACGTAAGTTAGAAAACTTACTGGTACCCAAAATTACTCAGAAATTCAATACAATTCTAAAGAACAAGAAATAATGATGTGGTTGGACTTTTGGATTCCTGTCTCATCTGCCTTCTCATATCAGTGAGAATGAAATAGGGTGCATGTTGATTTGTACACCATCTTGGGTAGAACTTACGAAAAAACTTTATCACTGTGATTTCAAATTCTGGCTCATTTATAATAGTTGTCAGAGACTAATGTTGTAAATTCTAGTATTGACATCTAGATGAGCAAGAACAGAGCTCATGATAGAAGGAAAGCATCTGCTTGTGCCCTACTGACAAAACCATGATATTTAGAGCACTCACTCAGCTGATAACTAGAGCATGTGAAATAGTTTATCCCTTCTGTGATTTCTTTGCTCCTGAGATTAGGTTTTTGGATGTGATAGTTTTAATGAATATCCTTCTGAATCCCACTGTTTATAAAGTTGTCCATAAAGAGTAAGTGAAACTTGAGTATAAGCCATTCTTATTTCCAACTCATATTGTGAAACACTATATGCACATGAATTTTCTAATTCTTTTAAAAATCATATTTACATTAAGTGCAAATATATTTTTACCATAAAGTAGAAAAAAAGTAGATCTCTCCAGAGACCCCATTAGGAACTGGTTTAAATAAAAGTAGCAGAGGACAGCTATTTGCTATTCTGAATAAATTTTTTGAGAACATGCATCTTATACTAGAAGGCATTTTTACATTCAAGACTGTTCTGCCCCTGGACCATAGGCACTACATAAAAGTAGACCAAAACTTTTTTAAAAGGAAGGAATTTCACCTAATTACCATGTGTTTGTTCATAGAATGTGGGTATTATAATGATTTTGCCTGGTTCTATGCAGCCGTTTCAGAATGAAACTATAATAATCATACTTTTCCCTTCATTTTCAGATTCAACTGAAGTGTTGAACTTCATTAACCTCGTTGGAAACTTAGAAATATAATAAAACTGCTTTTGAATGTCCCCTTTAACCTATGATTTAGATGAAACTGAAATTCAAAGCAAAATGGAATTGAAACTAGACAACACATACATTTGTGGAATTAAGAATATAGTGTAATTTTCATGCCATAGTGCCTTTATTATAATTGCCATAGCACGGGGATAATACTACTGAGGACAAGAGCAAGTTTAATCACAAATCTTTCATTTAATTACAGCTATATAACCAACCAAACTTCATATCCCTTTTGGTAGTCTAAATCTGAAAACAGAATTTCCTCCCAGCAGAAGGTGGACATGCCAGTGGTCTGCTCATTGTACCTCCTGGATGGTAAGGTGAAAGTGCGAAAGATAGAACTTGTTCTGTTGTTTGGGTGGCTGGCCTTCTCAGTTACCACTATTCCCACCAAAGCTTCATCATATACCTGCCAATCATCCTTATGAGATGCAGCTGGTCAATTAATTGAGCAACACTAAAATGTTCACAGACATAAGCTGCGTTCCCAATAATACCAAGGATTTCAGGCAGGGAAGCATCATAACTAGATGATGGCATATAGCAATAGGAGGGTGGATGGCAGGCAAGCCACTGATAACAGGAACTGCTTTATACAAAAACAAAGAAACAGCCTTTCCACACTTGGTCTCACTGCTCATTTGCTTTAACATTGCTGAGAATGGTAATTTCTGGTTTAAACAGAAATGAGAGAGAGGCCTGCTGGGAGGAGAAACTTGTTTCTCTTATGAAATCAGTCTCAGTTTAAATAAAGGAAGAAAACATGGATACAGGCCGTTGCAGACTGGACACCATACTAATGAAGTAGGAAGGGTAAGAATCTGAGAATAAACACTGCTGTAGAAAAAGTAATGTAAGAAAATAGATTAATATATTAAATTCTTAGGAAAATGATTCATATTTGATGTGGTTCTTCATATAATTTACTTTATTATATCAAATATACATGACAGTTATAAAATATTTGTCATGTTGCTACTTTAGCTGATTTTTATTTCCTCAAGATGTGGTAAATATATATTTTCAATTATATAATTTCAGAAAATAGAACAAAATATCCAAATTAATAATGCAAATTTATGATAAAATTTCTCATATGAAAGCATTTTACTACATAGCATATGAAGCACAATACTTTGCCCACCACTGAAATGCAATTATCTCTGGGCCAAAAGATAGCTAGTGCTTCAGAGCCTAGAACAAGAGTACATAATAAAAAAGAAATGACTTCTCCAGGCTGGAATCAGAGTGGGATTTTAGGTATGCAGAATTTAATTATCCTCCTTAAAATCAGGCCAGGAGGCAAACCTTTATTCTCCTGAGAAGCCCGATAGTATTTTTAATGATCACAATTCAAGCACACTTGAGTTTTCTATATCATCTATATACAACTGCTTTCCTAGAAGAGCATCCTCTATTCCAGGAGCATGTAAATACATGCAGTCATTTTGTCTGAGGAGTCTAGCTATTTTTCTTGACATAATTTTATCCCCAAACTGACCAGGGCTGGTCCTTGTGGTCCACAAGGTTTAATGAGCATGGCAGCATAAAATGTGCATTACACCTTTTTGGATGTTTCTAAGTCAGCACTTCCATTCAGATTAACATTTGTGAGACAGACTATACCTAGAAAGTACACACTACCAATTCTTATTCCCACTGTCTTTATAAAATATACAATTCTGCACAGTGTAAAGAGAAGTTTTTATTTTGTTAATTTGAGAAATCTATATTCATTCTCTTTGTATGTTTCTAGACTCTGGACTATTTTTTAAGGAAAGGAGTTAAAATTGCGTTTGTGACTAAAGGAAGTGAAACAGAAGGTATAATGGATGAAAAGTGCTGAACCGTGAATATTCTAGGGCCATTGGAGACTTGTGTTCTTTGCTCTCTTATTCAGGTATTTCTGTGAAATGTTGCTTATCACTGATCATTCATTCTTTCCAAGGAAAGGCTGAAAATTCATTTGTTCTGCTTCGTTGTATTTAGAGATTAGAGTTGTCTTCAAAACAGCTCAGGTATTTTTGCTTTTTATCACCTCTGATGCATGTTTTTGGTCAAAGGTTTACAGAGTTTTTGTTTTGTTTTTAATAACTTCTGGAAGAATCCACACAGGTAGATAAAATCTTGACACTTTTTTCTTTTTTTAAGATTTTATTTACTTACTTGAGAGAGAGAGAGCAAGCAAGCGAAGGAGAGAGCATGAGTAGGGAAGAGGGGTGGAGAGGAAGAAGCAGACTCCTCACTGAGCAGGGATCCTGATGCAGGCCTCAATCCCTGGATCCCAGGATCATGACCTGAGCCAAGGCAGATGCTTAATGGACTGAGCCACCCAGGTGCCCAAATCTTGACACTCTTAAGATGCTTTAAAAGTTGGGCGCCTGGGTGGCTCAGTTGGTTAAGCGACTGCCTTCGGCTCAGGTCATGATCCTGGAGTCCCGGGATCGAGTCCCGCATCGGGCTCCCTGCTCGGCGGGGAGCCTGCTTCTCCCTCTGACCCTCCCCCCTCTCGTGTGCTCTCTGTCTCTCTCATTCTCTCTGTCTCAAATAAATAAAATCTTAAAAAAAAAAAAAAAAAAAAAAGATGCTTTAGAAGTTTACTTTTATTATTATTTTCCTTAAGTGTAAGTTTTCTTCAAGTAGTTCTTGGTAAAATTTTATTGAGATCTTTTTTACAGGTTAAAAAAATATATAACAATATCAATAAAGGTTTACTGAGCACATGTAAATTGGCCATATGTTAGTATATATCATATTTTTCAACTATAGTAATTATAAAGGTTATTTATTTCCTTCTAACATTTGCAATTTAACATTTTTTATTTTTTTAGTTATGTGATTCTTTGGGCGATGCATATAATTCTTTCTTATCCCATTCTTATTTTCCATCATTCAGTTTCTTCTATCACTTTCACCACATCCTTAAACTTGAGATCCGGCAAAGACATGGTAATTTTGTTTCAGTAAGCTCAAATTAGCATCAGAGTTTGAAACAGCAGAGAAATATCTGTGCAATTTTTTAAAATTGTTTTTTTTATCTCAAACCATGAGAAAATATGCATTTTATGCTTTTTATGTTTCATACATTTCAGAATAATATTTATCCCACATGCAGCTATGTTGGCAGGATGGAATGGGAATATTTTAACAGTAATCCTATGATATGAAGAGGCCTTGAAAAGAATCCGTTCGCTCCATAATGTGGTAAAATCAGAGCTAAAGAACTCAGGATAAAAAGTGGTCTTTTCTTTTTGTGATGGTTTCTATAAAGATTTCAAAGCCTTTCACAGTAAATACTTTAGCTGCCTGACATTCCAAACCATCTTTCTTATGTCATATATGAATTTAACTCACCATTAAAGCCCATTTTCGCATTTCAGAAAATATGGTGAACAGCTGTTCCCCTTTCTTCTAGTAATCACCTTACATTTTCTAACATTTCATTATTGTCACCCACTCTGTTTAGGTTACTGTCTGGCATTCAATTTTCATTTTAGTTTTTTGGGACAAAATGAGGCACAAGTACTTATATCCTTCTCTACACCTATAAGAAAATCACTCTCAACACATCCTTCTGCAATCTTTTTATCTCATTTCTGCCTTTGATGGTTGCATACTCTAATCCTACCAAACAGAGATCAATGGGTGTTAATCATTGCATTTGCCCTTATCAGACGTTTGGAAATGATGCCTCTACACCAGTCACTACACTAAGCATAAGAGATGGCATCAAACAGAGGAGACAAAGTCCCGGTCCTTGCGGAGTTTACAGCCAGTGGGAGAGGTAGACATCAAACCAATAAACTGGTACACATGAAATAGGTCAAGTGATGATGAAGTGGGCAGAAAAGACTTAATGCAAGCAGATCCTATGTTGCTTACCTCTTCCCTATATTTTCAGGAGGGTCTGCTTGTATGGGTGGTCCTTGGTTGGCCCTGAGAACTCAGCTTGGTTGGGAAGGATGTTCTCAACACCTGCGGCACTGAATCATACTGTACCAGTTTGTCTAGCTAGTTTGTGGAAACAATATGGTGAATGTGGATGCCTGCTTTCCTTCTGGTCCTGGAGTTTTAGTAATCATGGCTGGCTACTACACAGGTGGTATGTGTCTATATGAGCAGCCCTCTTTGTAAGGCCTGGACTCTGAGATTCAAGCTGGCTTCCCTGGGCAGAACCACCATACATGCATTGTTGCTGTTTGTTGCCAGAGGAATAAGAATGTCTGTGTGATCCCAAAGTGGGAGGACTTCTGAAGCCTGCACCTGATCTCCTCTACTCCACCTAAGTCATCATTTTCCCTGTTGATCCTGCTCTATAATTGTTTTATGTAATAAATTATAACCTTGAGAATGGCTACTAATCCTGTGAGTCCTTTTAGCAAATCACTGAATGAATCACTGGTCATGGGACCCTCCCCAAAACATAATGTCAATGAAAAAAAGCAGCAGAGTAAGGGATTAAGAATGATAGCAATGTGCTATTTCAGACAGGATTGTCAGGGAGGCTGTCTCTAGCAAAATGGCATTCCAGCAGAGGCCTGGGTAAAATGAAGGACCAGGTTAGGCAACTATGTGGGGGAAGAATGCTCCAGCCAGAGGCAAGAGCAACTGCAAAACCCATGGAATAGTAGCATACTTGATGTTTCCAGCGTGGCTAGAGCTAAATGAACAAGGTGGGGAGATGTATAACATATGTTAAAGAGATAGTCCTGGTACAGCTTGTGTTTAATGTAAAACAAATCAAAGAAACATTTACAACACATTACTTCTCAATAATTGATTAAGAAAACAAAGAATACCTTTAAATGATTTCTGTTGGGAAAGGTAGGCCATACATCGGCACATGAAATTTTTCTCACTAAATGACTCTGAAAATGTCCCTTAGTAAAGGACATTGCAAATAAGATCCTATTAATGAGAGAAATAAAGTTTTTCTTTTGGAGTTAAATGAATAAAATCTATTTTATAAGTAATAATAATGTCCAGTAAAACAAAACCAAAAGATTATCTAAATATGACAATGGACTTTGAAAAAAAGCAAAAACTCAATTCAAATTTATCTGAGAATAATTTCAAAGGTATTAAATTGGCCCACTATTTGAGAACTTACAGAGTATTTGATAAAATGAAATGAAGTACCACATAAAACCATTTTGGACCAAGGGAGCAAATATTTGTTTTATAGCAAATGAGGTGCAGTAAGCACTTATGAACATGGGACCCAATGGTCCTATTAAATACCACACAATCCAGAAGCTGAAAGACTATTAAGAATAATGTAAGACTTTGAAGTCTCCCTGTGAAGGATCAGCTTGGAGATGACACTCTGCAAGCATGGGAAGCTATCCTTCAGGATGCAGTATACACCTGGTGCAAGGAAGCCGGGCCTTAGATGTATGTTTATCTCTAGGGATGCCTGAAGCCTTCATACTTCCACTGGCCAAATTAAGGAATAAAATGCAGCACTTGGTGATTTATAATGGTCCTTTTAAAGTCTGGAAGTCCCCTGGAGGCATCCTGTACTTGCCTGTTTACATCCTTTCTTACAAATTTACTAAGTTTACACCTGATTTAACTTGTTACACAGACCCCTCATATGTTGGCTTTCCTGAAACAAAGTAACTTGCATGTATCTTGGTAGATCATAATCCAAAAAGGAAGTGCGTCCTGTGCAAAGGACCCAGGCAGCTGTGCCTGAAAGTTTTTTAACCTTTCTATGTTTGCCTGAACTTTCTTCTCATTCTGTATCATATCCTTTACCATTATTGAAGTCTATGAGAGTATACCTTGTGGATTCTCAGCAATTACCAGACCCTGTACAATTTTTGCACATTGTAAATTAACAACCATATTATAATACTGTGTCCACAAAAAGTAGAATGCATTGTCTGACATCCAAGAGGTAGAGCTGAGTAGTCAGCTTACTCATAATGAGGCTTCAATAAATAGAAACTATTTCTTCATTCATTAATTCAATAAATATTTATTGAGGGCATATTAATAACAGATCCTATCATACAATGTCATGTAATGAGAATATTGTGGTGAATTTTTCATCTTTTTTAGGCCACATACATGAATGTACACGACATGTATTCATATTATTTAATATATTCTATTATGAAGTTTGAAATTCACAATATTTAGGCTTCAAAATTATTTCTGTAAATGATTAATAGCTTTACAGAATGTTTTTGAGGAGTTCATAATGAAAATGTTATACTGAGGGTGCCTGGGTGGCTCAGTCGTTAAGTGACTGCATTCGGCTCAGGTCATGATCCCAGCGTCCTGGGATCGAGCCCCGCATCAGGCTCCCTGCTCGGTGGAGAGCCTGCTTCTCCCTCTCCCACTCCCCCTGCTTGTGTTCCCTCTCTCGCTGTGTCTCTCTCTGTCAAATAAATAAATAAATAAAATCTTTAAAATAAATAAATAAATAAATAAATAAAAAGAAAATGTTATACTGATTTTTGTATTTACTGGCCTTCTTAAAGCTATCTTCAGAAAAAGAAAACACCATAGGTAATGATGGAAAAAGGTGAATTTATTCATGAAAAAAATCTATATTTAAGCAAGGCATTGTATATGCTCAAACAAGCATCCTTAGCGTAGCTTTAATCTTTTCTCTAAAGGAAATTTATGACTGTAATACAAATCAACTTTATTTTTATATGAGCAGTTTAGAAAGAGAATGAAGGAGATTATACTGACCTTTGGAACAATATGGTTTCTATTCTTTACTTAGGCTTCCATGGTTTTATTTCTTGCTAAGTGACCTGGTGATACAAAGACAACAGGGCAATTTATTATTTTTATTATACAACAGCTCATATCACATACAGATATTGTCGTTGAAAAAACTGGCTTGTGCCTCCAGATGCAATAACAAAATGACAGGTTTTATGACGAATTTCTTACTCACCAAGCTCCTTTATCTGTTCTTCTAGTTCTTGGGTTACTAGAAACTGAAAACTATACAATTATATTCATTAGCAACAGTCCTTGTTTATTAGCTATTTTTCTTTCTGGCTTTATTTTAACTGCTTGTCAGTCATAATTTGCAACAATTTATTGAGACAAATGATAGCCTGTCACTTATTTGGAACCATATAATAAAATAGCTTTAGCTTTAGTTCAAAAGGCCCGATTCAAATGGCTCAATTGTATGACTATAAATTACAGTGGAAGTCCAAACTGTTTATGGACACTGGAAGTTTCTCTCATTTAACATTCAACATGCCATTTGCATTATTTTAACTTAAAAATACAAGATGGTCCCATGACATGACATTTGCTGGAATTGTGTAAAAAGCCAATTTAGAAATTATGTGGTAAGTTCCAGTAATTTTAAAATAAAATTCCTAGCTTCAATGAAACATAATGAATCTACCCCCTCATTACTGAATTTTAGACATGGACACATTGTTCTATGACAGTACTGTAAAAGTAAAGGGACTACAGTATGCTTTAAAAGTACAATTGAAAGAGCAGAGGTAATTAGGAAGCTTACTAGGGATATAAAATGTGACTATTTTAATGGCCTTCAGCCATCCCCAAAGTAATAAATGACAGAGAAAAAAAACTTCGAAGTTGACTTACTGTCAGTAAGTGAGCAGTCCTGATTAAAAGATTATAGATACATGCTTCCACAATGCAAAATTGTCTCAAAAAATAAATTACCTTATGAAGATGCTAAAACATTACACACTTCCATGACGCTACCTCAATATCCACCTAATTCTAGTTATTCAGATACTTAGCAGCTCATTTTTTAATGTGATTTGATTGAATTCTAATACCACTTGCATAATTCACTCAATGACTTCAAAATAATTTATATATTTGCATTTATTTTAATAGGTTTGTCTCCTCCTTGTTTCATTTTTCTAAAGCTCAATGATTATTATTGACTGATGAATATGTGCTAAACTTTTTATCATTACCTACCATTTTACAAGAAATTGTGTTTCTCACTACAGAGTAATTCTCTAAAATGCACGATGCTTAAATACTACCCTTTTTCTCATTAAAGGTGAAGTTATGACTGTTTGGACTGGGAAGTGTAAACAGAACTGCATGTGAAGATATTTAAGCATTCTAAGACTTTAATATGAACACATTTTGGGGAAAAATTTCTTAATTGGGGTGGTTGATGAGATTGGGAAGGGGAAATACCAAAATTTCCAGAGTTAGTCTGATTAAACTAGGCATTATGGAAAAATTAACACTTAAAGTGTGTTCTGCTAAAGCCAGATCCATACCAATCCCTTTAGAAAGTCAAATGCACCATTAAACTGAATTTAAATTGAATTTTATGTTATGTATATTGGTTGATTTTGGTGCTTTTAAAATAGTAAGATACATGGGGATTTCATTTTATTCTTAATTTTATTTAAAACTTTAACTTAACTACATATTGTTGATGCTCAGTATTCCATTCCTATGATTTTCATTCTGATAAAAATTTGTATACATTTTAACATTATTATAATAACAGTTTTCCATAGAAAGCAGAATTTGATAAATTTTTATTTGTAACTGTTTGCCTGAAAGATTTATAATGATCCAAATGTATCCAATATAACTTTTATGCTTATCAATTGAAAATTCTGTGTATTTAAGTGTTTTTTATTCCACGCAGCAAATGTATATTCAGTGTCTTTTCTCAAGTTTTTATGGTTTTCTCCACTGACATAAAGTGAAAATATGCAATTCCCAGTGATCTTGCTCAATCTTTGGCATAGTTGGATCACATGACTTATTTGCTATTTAAATATTTTAAATTGCTAGAAAGAATTTCTAAACAAGATTAAATTTGCATCATTTAAATTCACATCTTTGAGCTAAATTTTATTCATTAGTACTGAAAAGAACATATATAGAAAATTTTCCCTATCATGACCTAAATTACTTTGTATATTCTTAAAATTGATCCCTATGTCTTTGACCTTTTTGAAGAAGTAGAAATCATGACAGGAGTACATTTGGAGTTCCAAACTATAATTTCTTTCTAGCACATACACTCCCACTTTTTTAAGTAAATTTTTTTTTCTAATTAAATTAACAAAAATAACCAGGTTAGTAATTGATACATCTGCTGCTTGTTTTGCAATTTTCCCACAAAGCCTGGAATTTGATGGTTCTCAAAAATAAAAGTTTTAGAAACTACTTCCAACTAGGGGAATAATAATAACATGCAAAAAATAATTCACAAAGTGTATGGCATACTCTCACTTGTAGACATAAATTACCTCATATTTCAAAACTATGCATTCTTCATTAAATAATATAGATGGGGAAAAAGTTTTGGGAAGGAAAGGATATGGATGCTAAATATTATCAACATTTGTCTGACTCAGAACTCCATGAAGATTTCTGATTTTTTTGGAAACTGCAAATTCTAGAACTAATATTAAAAAGTTCCACTATAAGTATAAAAGATAACATCGGAATCCCATAAAAAGCTAAATACACTTTTGAATAACTTCAATTTTTAACTTGTCTTTATCTCTGCTCTTCTTCCATTGGTCAAAAGAGTAAAAATATGTTAGGTGTGGTCAATTAAGACTTGAAGTCGGGCGCCTGGGTGGCTCAGTCGTTAAGCGTCTGCCTTCGGCTCAGGTCATGATCCCAGGGTCCTGGGATCGTGTCCTACATCGGGTTCCCTGCTCGGCGGGAAGCCTGCTTCTCCTTCTCCCACTCCCCCTGCTTGTGTTCCTGCTCTCGCTGTCTCTCTGTCAAATGAATAAATAAAATCTTTAAAAAAAAAAAAAAAAAAAGACTTGAAGTCAAAATTATATCAAGTAATAAAATTGCCTTAGAGTGTCTAATGTATAACATGGTGACTATAGTTGATAACACTGTATTGTATAATCAAAATTTGCTGAGAGAGAACTTATATGTTCTCACCAGAAAAAAAAGGGGGGGGAGGGATGGATGTGTTAATTAACTCAATGGGGGAGACTCTTTCATAATATCTATGTATATCAAATTATCACTTTGTACACTTGGAATATGTTACAATATTACCAATTATACCTCAATAAATATGAAAAATATATATTTATACAAAAAATATATATGAATATCATTTATATAAAATATAATTTACAATATATAGTAAATATAAAATGTATATATAAATATAAACATATAAGTATATGTAAATTAGATTTTACATTAAAATATCTAGATTTGGGGCTCAACTCTAGATTTTCTAATTTAGTAGGTTAGAGTAGAAGTTCAATAATTTGATTTAAAACATATCTCCAGGGCACCTGGGTGGCTCAGTCCGTTAAGTGTCTGCCTTTGGCTGGGATCATGATCCCAGGGTCCTGGGATCGAGTCCCACATCAGGCACCCTGCTCGGCGGAGAGCCTGCTTCTCCCTCTCTTTCTGCCTGCCTCTCTGCCTACTTGTGCTCTCTGTCTATCTCTCTGTCATAAATAAATAAAATCTTAAAAAAAAAAATCCCCAGTAAAACTGATGCTGTTGACTTGGGTACCATAGTTTTCAAGCTGGTATTATTACAGTGGTATGAAGTGTTTGATAGTAAGAATTGTGGTGTATCTCTGGCATAGACTAAAATCTATCAATTATAAATGACAGTCTTTGGCAAATTAATTAACCTATCTTTGCTCCAGTATCCTTATTAATACACTGCTGGTGGTAATATTATATCTCTACATAGGACTTGTTATGAAGGTAAAAAAGTAAATATTAAACAAGTACATCAGAATCATGCTCACAATAAATCCCCAAATAATGAAAGCTTTAAAGTTTTATTTATTTTGAATAATATGCATTGAGAGCTGCCTGGAGTGATGTTTCTAAATGCTGTTGAAGGTTATTGTCGGGTAGTAAGATTTAGATTTTGTCATGGTTTTTAAACTTTCTTTTTTTCTCTTTACTTTGATTTTTTACAGCTTTATTTATAATTGATATACAGTAAACTGGACTGGAAATATAAATGATATATTTTAATACATTTTAACATACATATATATGAATTACTCAGAATCAATCAGTATCACATCATTGCCCCAAATTTCCTTTTACCATTTTTTATTGTGGCTCCTTACTTCACTTCAGCTTCAGATTCCTTAACCACACTGATTTGCATTTTATAGAATTATGTATAAATTGAATTATGCATTTGTACTTTTTGTCATGTGTACTATTTTTTATCTGCTTTTTGTTTAGCAGAATTGTTTTGAGATTCATTCATGCTGTTATGTGTGTCAATAGTTTATTCCTTTTAACTACTAAGCAACATACCTTTGTGTGGATATATCACAGTTTGTTTATCAATTCTCTGGTTGGTGAACTTTTGTGTTTTTTTCCAGGTTTTCACTATTACAAATAAATCTATGAACATTTAGGCTTTTGTGAGGATGTATCCTTTTATTTCTCTTGAGTAAAAAGTAGAAGAGGAATGGGGCTGAATTATATCCTAGGCATATGTTTGACATTTTAAGCAGTTTCCAAGCTGTATACCAAAGTGGTTGTAGTATTTTGTGTTCCCACCAGCGGTACAGGAGAGTTCTATGTATTTCACAATCTTTTCTGCACTTGGTGTGGTCAAAGTTTTAATTTTAGTCATTTTGGTGTTATATGCTGATATCTCTCATAGTTCTAATTTTCATTTCCCTAATGACAAATTAATGTTAAGCATGTCTTGATGTGCTGATTTTCCATCTGTCTTATCCTGCTTGGCCTGCCATATAGCAAGACACCTTAGACTGGGAGGCTTAAACAATAGAAATTTATTTCTCACAGTTATGGGAACTGAGGAGTCCAAGATCAAGGCTCCAGCTGATTCAGTTTCCAGGGAGAACTTTCTTTTTGGCCTACAGACAATTGCTTTTGTGCTGTCCCCACAGAGCTGTTTTAATGTCCTTCTCTGTCAGGGAGAGAGCGAGTGAACTCCCTGATATCTCCTGCTCTTCCTCCTCCTTTTCTGCTATTGTCTCTGTTCTGAATCAGTTTTGATCGATTGATATTTTTCCCCCTCTTTCAGGTCACATTTCCCTGATCCTTTATATATTTGGTAAATTCAGTTTGTGTAGTAGGCAGATCTTAAGATGGCCCCCAAAGATCTCTGCCTCCATTATTTATGTCCTCATCTAATCCCTCCCCCGTGAGCATGTGCTAGTTTAATGTCTTGCTTCTAACAAAAATATGGCACCAGTGATAGAATGTCACGTCTTTCATTAGATTACGAGAGATTGTAACATCTATCTTGCTGGCCTACTCTACTGCCTTCTTAGCTTGCAAGCATTGAAGAAACAAGCTACAATACTGTATAAACCCATGTGGCAAGAAACTGATGGCCGGTTCTGGTCAAGACAGTGAGGCGCTGAGGCCACCAGTTCAACAGTTTCCTGTAAGGTATTGTACTGAATCTTGCCAATAATCAAGTGACCTTGGAAATGAATTTTTTCCCTAGTTGAGCCTTAAAATAATTGGAGCCCAGCAGATACCTTCTAAGCCTATGAGAGAACCTGAAGTAGAGTCCCTAGTTAACCCGTGCTCAGATTACTCATGCACAGAAGCTGTTTTTAGCACTGAATTTGTCATGCAGTTTGTTATGTGATAATAGGTAACTAATAGTTTTCATAGTGGACATTGTGAATATATGAATATGAACTAATAGTTTTCATCGTGTACATGAAATGGGGGACCAGGACAGTGCTGTCTAGTACTATCTGATCTTGGTATCTTGCCTCTTCATATTGAAAGTTTGCATTCCTTAGAGATTTATAAGATAAAATTCTTTGAGACTGGTTTTAAAGTATGCTCTGCTCCACTAGAGAGTGTTTCAATTTGCTTCTGCTGGGTGACTAGAGTACCACCAAACCGAAACCACTTTCATTATACTCAGCTTGGAGATTTGGGGATTACATTGGTAGTATGATTATAGTCCCAAAACTACATGAGAGGTAGTCTGTGGTTATGAATTCAAGAAAAGATAAATTCTTTATACAAAGCAACAAAACTAAATCAGACAAGTTCCCTTCGAGTCTTCTTTTTTGGTGCCTATTTTGTCTTGATTCATCTTTTCACTGACCATCTGGTCCTTCATGGTTCTGGCTTTCTGCAGGGTGTATAAAGTTCCCATATCTGTGCCACCTGACTTGCACGATCAATTAAATTTAAATATCTGGATTATTGGTCATCAAGTTTTACTTTCGGTTGTATGCCGCCTAAAAGAATTTTGATAAGGTGTAAATCTATATCTAAAATTTTTCAATCTAAATTTTGGATGTTCACAAAATACATTATCTGTTGTGTTTAATATTGAAATTTCAGAATAAAACTGTTACTGCACTCTTCTCAATGTGTTCAATAGACTGAGTCAATACCCACCATCACTCATGTAAAAGTGTATGATAATGTTATATTTTAACATTCATAAATTTTATATTATTTTCTATGCTAAGATGAGCCATGAGTAGCCCCACCTGTTGCACAAAGATTCCATGATCTATGCTGTGGGTTAGCAATGAATTTTATTTGGAGGAAGCTACCATGTCCAGAGTCAGCAACAGAAAAGACCCATTGTCCAACTAAGTCTAAGACAGGGTGCTGTGCTGGACATGCAATGTGTACCGTATTCCAGTTGATGGACATTCTCTCTCATTTCTTTCCTAACAGGGAAAATGCAACATTATGAGTGAAAAGTCACATGAATAACATGCGTACCTCTAAGTCTGTATTTAAATGGCTGCATTTAAAAAAAATATCAGAGGGGCACCTGGGTGGCTCAGTCAGTTAAGCCTCCGACTCTTGGTTTCAACTCAGGTCATGATTTCAACGGTTGTGAGATGAAGCCCCACATCAGGCTTGCACTCAGCAGGGAGTCTGCTTGAGATTCTCTCCCTCTGCCCCTCCTCCTACTTGTGCTCTTGCTCTCTCTCTCTCACTCTCAGGTAAATAAATAAATCGTAAAAAAAAAAAAAAAAAAGATATCTGGAATACCAGCTGCTCATCTCCTGGAAGAATTGTAGACCCTTATAAGGGGTGGAAAAGCCACTGATCCCATTGGAAACTCATTTCTAATATAGCCTCTGCTTCTGAGAAAAGAAAGAAAGAATCCTACTCAGCTCATGATCCAAGCAATCCTGTGAGAGTACCTTGAATCCTTTCAGTCAACCCTGTGCCTTCCTTTACTAGCTCATATTTACATGGCATCTCCTACACAGAAATTTATCCTATTAAGCTATATTTTATGCACAAACTTTTTTGTGGCCCTATCATATTCTCTTCAACTAAATTATATTTATAAATTGAAATTGATTTTTCAATTCCTCTAAAGTTCTAAATGCTAACAAAGTTCCTTTGTATTAAATTACTACATAATTGATAGTACACAATTGATTAAAACAAGAAAAATAAAATAATACTGGAAATGTATTACTTAATGAGATGGCTAGGTCTCTTAAAATTAATTCATGTACTCATAGATGAATATGACTTTTTGGTAGAGTAAAGTTTCAATGGAAATTAACAGGAAATGATAAGAGACTATATGGGCCACCAGTAATAAATCCAGGGCCTACAGAACATGAATTAATGGTTGTTGTTAAGTACATTATTTTGAAATCATGCACAAGAACCAGCCGAGGCAGTTCTTTGATTACAGAGACTACAGACAAAATTGTTTCGGATTGTTCTTTTTTAATATTTGTTCTGTTTTAGATCTTTTCTTTTTTCTTTTGCTTTTCCCCTTCCTTTCTCCTTTTTATAAACACTTCAAAAGTTTTTGTTTACATACTGGGAAAATGAAATGCAATCAATTTTAGATACATTAAAATTTTGACTTTTAAAAAACTTTTTTTTTTTGGAAAATGGGAAAATTATAATAAGAAAGGGCAAAAGGAAAACTAGAAATGAAAACGCTGCTGGGAACTTTAGCCACAAGGCAAATTTTCAGGCAGATGAATTTTTTTAAAAACATACAGGTAGAAGTTAATGTGCAGTCTGATTTTCTCAAAGCTGTAGTCTGTGCCCATATCCACTGGAAAGATTTAGTATAATCTGGATGCATATCATGTAGTTTGAAGACCTTTGCTCTGAGCCTTCAGGATCAGATGAACAAAGGCTACAGTGCACTTCAAATTTCAGTTAGTGCTTTGCATTTGTACATTTTTGTCATCTTGGGGGCTCTAAGGATTTTCCTCACTTTCCTGCCATGTCAGCATAGTTACAGAAGTTAAAAAAAATGTGAATATATAATTTTTTTTTGATTTGGGTGTTTTTTTAAACAAAGATATTTTTGTCTGGTGATGTTGTTGTTTAAGTAGGAAGACAGAATGGCTAATATGCCAATATACTTAAAGCAGAATGCACTTCCATGTTATTTAAAAAAGAAATTAAATATATAATATTTTACTTATAGTAAATAAGTCAAATATATAATTTTTACTTGCATTTTAAAATATTATTTATTTAGGTTTTCTCAAAATCTTAGATCAGTTCCCCATTCAAATATATTTGAAATCTGTAAGAAAAAGAAAGTGGCTAATTAGCCAATCAGTTATTAAGTAGGTTATGCTATATGTCCAGCTCTTGTTTAATTGATAAAAATTAAGGTTTTAAGTGAGAGACAGAATAGTGTCAAATTTGTGGATAATAAAGATTTGTGTATAACATAATAAGAATCTTCAGGCAAACTGCTTCTTATGATAACAAAAATGTATTTTTGAAGGACAGCTGGCATTGTATCTTCTGTTTTTTCTTCCTGATGATAATATGAATCTAATATTTGTATACATTCCCACAAAAGGGAGGTGGTTAGTATAAGATATTTTTAGGACTACTGATGTAACATGACTGTAAAATAGCAGTGACATAAAAGAATTAGCTTTCAGATGTGTGATCTTGTCAGAGATTCTAGGGACCAAGAAAGCTATTTGAAGATACTATGTATATGTTTTTGTCTTGTGTGGCTACCACATTTCTGATAAGATTTTCTATCTCAGGCTAATCAGATTAAGCATCTAAAATTAGGGATGTGAGTGAGTACTGCTCTACTTATTAATCCATAACTACCTGACATTCTGCAGATGATAACAGAAATGGGTTTGACATGACAAGCATGACTCCTATAATTTGGTTTTAAGGGACTCAGAAAGCTATAGGAGAGAATGGTGAGTTAAGAATATCTCTTCGAGTCCAGCTGACAGAGTCCTTTAAGACACTGAGTTTTTGAGGAAGGTTTTGTGGAAAATAGTATTTAGTGGAATTTGGCACCATTCACCTCCTTCTGACTGTAGGGTTAGTGGACAATAAACGTAATTGTGTGAGTCTCTCTAAGCAGTAAAGGCTATCAAGTATCTCCAAAGGAGTTGAAAATCCAAAGGGATGGGTAGTCTTTCACATATAAGGCAGAAATGGGATCGATCTGGAGGTTTTAAATGTGGCAGAAGATGAGTAGAACTAAAAAAATTCTGCCCCTCTGATTGAGTCTATTGTTCCTGTTTGATTCTGCAGCAAGGAAGAACCTGGTTCCAATGTAAAGTGTATTGTTGTTAATTTATTTTATCTTAAAATAATACTGTTTTTAAAATCTCTGTGTTAAATTTCCCCTCACACAATGTCTACTTGAGAATGTACAATACAGAGAGGTTGGGTTAAAATTAGTGTTCAGTGGGATCAGAGTTTAATCATATAGGACCTGTGAGATAATAGAAAAATATATATATTGGTTTCCTCCCCTGGTCCCTGGCACAGAGTTCCTAAAACCCTTGTAATTTCCTGAATATTAGTAGCACTAGGAGCATCCCTTTTTCTAATATTTGTCTTTGACCTGTCCCTGACACAGGGCTCCTAAAATGCTTAAAAATTCCTAAGTGATAAGAGCATTAGGAGCATCTTTTGTTCTATTGAGACAACTCTGAATGGGTTCCTGGATGGGCTCTGGATGAGGGCTGGTCACAAAAAAAAAGACTAAGTAAGCTATGATAAGAAGCTTGGAGTTTTCAGCCTCACTCTCCATTCTCCAGAGTGGCAAACACTTTGACATCAGGGTGATGTACTCCAACTCCACGGGGACAGAAGCTCCTGTGCTCAGTATTTTCCCAGATCTTGCCCTATTTATCTCTTCATCTGGCTTTTCATTTGTATCCTTTAATAAACTGGTAAATATATGTGTTTCCCTGAATTCTATGAGCTCCTCTAGCAAATTAAATGAACCTAAGGAAGGGGTCATTGGAAGCTCCAATATATAGCCTGTTGGTTATAAGCACTTGTGATAACCCGGGCTTATGACTGGCATCTAAAATAGGTGGGGGGAGAGTATCCGGGTAGAGAGTGTCAGAAATGAGTTAAATTGTAGGAGACCCAGCTGATATTGCATAGAATTGCTTGGCATGAGAAAAGCATCACACATTTAGTAACCAGAAATGTTAGAAGTGTTCTGTGTGAGTAATAAAGGAGACACACAGGAGAGAAATAGTCAGGAAGAACTGGATTTTCCTTACTCAGGTGGAATACTGTTTTTCTACATTACAGACCATAATGTGGTAAAAAAAAAAAAAAGAAAGAAAAAGAAAGTAATTTCTTTTTCAAACTCTAGTTACTGCTGACCAGACAAAGACCACCAGACCATATCTATAGTCAAACAAAGTTTTTTTTATGACTTCTTGTAATGAGGATGACTGCATATAATATGGAACATGGCATATGAAAACAAGAGGTTTTTTTTTGTTTGTTTGTTCTTTACAGGGGACTTGGTATAGGGTTTAGGTTTGTGTTAGGTGTTTTGGGAGGGAGTTCAGTGAAATGTGATTTTCTTGTGGTTTGGGTAGTTAAGAAGAGAGAAAAATCTATGGATGGGTTCGTGTGTGTGTGTGTGCGTGCGTGTGTGTGTTTATGTGTATCCTTATTTTAAATCTCAGAGATAGAAGACACAGAGTGAAGCTTAAAAAAGAAGAAAAAAAAAAAGGATCTCATGAGAGATGTCTCTTATGTGAGCCAGGGAAAGAACACGACTGTTGCTTGAAACATCTTGTTTTTGTCTGTGCTCAAACATGTTTATGGAATGGTTTTATTTTTTAATTGTCCCATCATGGTCAGAGAGTGATTTTGATGATGGTACATTCTGAAACTGTGGATGTTCAATAGGAAAACAATCATATGATGATGGAAAGGAATACATAATAGAAAAGGTGTTAGAGAAGTTATTACTACCGATCTCAATGAATAAATATGAATTAAAAAGAATACAACTGTATTATAATATGGAGTCATTATCATTACCATTTTATAGGTAAAGAAATTGAAGCTGAGAGTGGTGAGGTATGCCTGAAGTTACACAGCTATTAATTAGTAACAAGCCTCACTTGAGAGTCTGGGTACTTAACTAACAGGCCATGCTATCCCATTTCTCCCAGGATCTATGATACCTAGATATATGACCCACCAAATTTCAAGGGAATAGATGTTGTGGAAATGGATTTATTGGGATAAAACTCAGTATAAAAACCATTATGATTCAAGGGTATTATAGCAGAATTGAGGATGGAACTGCAGGAAAATATATTTTCCATGAGCAGAAAAGCTGAAAGCAGATATATTATTTAGTAAATCTAGGAGAATCCTATGTTTTTGCACTTGCTGGCACTTAACTTTCATTTAAGAACTAAAAGAGCCTTTAAATGATGCAAACTTCATGTGGTCACAGAATAATTTAAATTTCCAGTTTTGATAAGACCCTATATTGGGTGAATAATGTGACCAAAAGCTGCATATGTTTTTGTTTTGTGTCTTGAGGTTGGAAAGGAATAGGATCTATGCTGAATCTGCCCCTGGCTGATTCTGATAAACCGATATATCCTTATGTTGATAAATGAAGAAAGTAAACTAATGTTTTAAAGGTTGTGCGTTGGCAGGTTATAGGGCATGGCATGTTCTCTTTCCCCGGTTATAATCCATCTGATAAAAATAAGAAGCCAATAGTCATTCCCGAAAAAATGGAGTGGGTTGATTAAAATGGTACTCTAGAAATAATGATATGGAAATAAATTGCAGGCTGCATTGAATAATCAGAGAAATTAATGTTAGGTTGGAAAAGAAATAAGAAATTTGCTATCATGGGGTATGTATTTTGACTAAGAGTAGGCAGTGGGAATGGAAAAGATACTTCAAATAAAATGCAGTAGAATTAATCATGAATTAACACTGAGGCAATGAAAAATAAAGAAAATCCTGAGTATAAAGTCCAAACTATTAAGTGTTCCACAGACAGGAGCTGAAGAAGGAAAAGAAAGAACTAGTTTAAAAAATAAAAAGGAAGAAATCACAATTCAACTATAGTTGACCCCTAAATTGTGTGGAAGGGAGGGGGCACTTAGGGGCACTGACCCCAGGGAGGTCGAAAATCCATGTGTAACTTTTGACTCTCCAAAACTTAACTCATAGCCTACTGTTGACCAGAAGCCTTACCAATAACAACATCTATTAACACATATTTTGTATGTTATATGTATTATGCCCTATATTCTTATAATAAAGTAAGCTAGAGAAAAGAAAATGCTATTAAGAAAATCATAAAGAAGAGAAAATATATTTACTGTGTTGTACTGTATTTATTGAAAAAAAATCATGTACAAGTGGACCCACTCAGTTCAAATCCATGTTGTTCAAGGGCCAACTGTAATTACACACTTATTAATAAATTAAAGAAATATTTAATGAGATCCTATTTCATACCAGGCACACCTCTGGGGGTCGAGGCTCTAGCAGTGATTAAAAAATAAAAAGACAGGAGCTCAGTCAGTTAAGTGTCCAGACTCTTGATTTCAGCTAAGTTCACAATCTCAGAGTCGTGAGATCAAGTCCCACATGGGGCTCTGCACTCAGTGGGGAGCCTGCTTAAGATGCTCTCTGTCCCTCTTCCTCTGCCCCTCCCTCCGCTTGTGCTCTCATTCTCGCTCTCTCTAAAAAAATAAATAAGTAAAATAAAAAGTAAATAAAAATTTAAAAAGTAAAAAGTAAATAAAAGTAAAATAAAAATTCCTTACCTTTATAGAGTTTACATCATGGTTGAAGGAACAGATAGTAGACAACTAATCATAAATAAGTTAGATGGTGAAAAGTGAAATGAATTTGGCAGGATCATGATTTTAAAAATAGCATAAATATCTCAGAAACTAAGGGAGTCTCTCTTTTTTTTTTTTAAAGATTTTATTTATTTGGGACGCCTGGGTGGCTCAGTCGGTTAAGCGTCTGCCTTCAGCTCAGGTCATGATCCCAGGGTCCTGGGATCGAGTCCTGCATCGGGCTCCCTGCTCCGCGGGGAGCCTGCTTCTCCCTCTGCCTCTGCCTCTCTCTCTCTCCCTGTCTCTCATGAATAAATAAATAAAATTTAAAAACAAAAAAAGAACCACTGAAAGAATCAAATGAAAAGTTACGTAGAAAAGTATTTTTTAAATTGCAAAATTCCCTACAAATAGAGTATTATTTTTTACTATATTACCTTGTAGTGGCTCACCAGGCCTTCTTAACACTAATGTGACTGAGTAAGATTCATTTTGCTTTTCTCCCCAGACTCCTGCTTTCTTTTAAATTTCTGAGCATTGCATATTAAATGAGTTACAATGACATAGATTAAAAATGCCCTAACTTATAGTAACACTTCCCTTTAATAACTTCTTTTTAAAAAGTTCTATAACTTGTACCAGAAATTCTGGAGTTCCTATCTTCTACTATCCAACTAGTTCTGCCTCATGGAAATCCGGACTCTATTTACAGCCATAGGCCACTCTCGTTGCATAGATGATTTTCTAGTGCTGCTCAACTGTAAGTGGCTGACTTTGCAGTCTTATTATTTGTGCCAGTTTTCAGTTTCTCTTCCACATTCTTTCCACCAACAGCATATGGCTTTGCATGGTCTATTCAGTAAATACTCATAATTATTCCACTGAGCTTTGGTGACGATGAATGTGTGTGTTATTGGAGATAAATTGTGCAATCTGCAAGGAAAACAAAGATGAGTCTTTGCTTGGGTATTTTTACTCATTTTGTGGTGGAGGCAGATGCTCTACCCCATAGTGAAGCACAGCATTGCTTTGGGGAGATGGATGCTGTGTGCATCACATGCTCCGCCACATTCTTATTTGTGCTTCGTGACTGATTAGCATGCCTTCCACAAACACGTCTGGTATATGGATGTAACTACCTTCTATACAAGGTGATAAGACCAAGTTAATGCAGGCAAAGGAGTATTCCTTACCATAAGCAAAAACCAAGCTAAGTCTGAAAGTAAATATTGCATGATACAAAATCAAAGTATTTAGTATCTCTTGATTTAATATCAGAAGTTGCTTTTTGTGTGTGTGTTCTGACAAAATGAACGCATAGTCAGATAAAGGCGGTAGCTGAAGTTACATCAGCAACCAATAAACAAGTTTTTGTTTGTTTTTTACTTTCCCTCTGCTGACCATTACCCTCAAAACTAAAGAAAAAAAAACCATGAAACCTCTCCTTTCTAGAGTTTACAGTGGAATGAAATAATAACAAATAGTTCTAGGAAGCTAGCATTACTACTGTCAAGAATGCCACATGCCCAGTTACCAGTATTTCTTATTTTTGAACACAAGAAAATATGAAGTGTGATCCAAATTCATTTGTGCATCAACGTTGGAAATACACTGGGATTTTCTTTTCTTTGAGAAAATAATTCTTTATGAGAAAAAGGATGAAACAGCTTTAATGTGGATTTACTACTCCCATTGTTGTCCTGGTAAATCTTCTCATTTTACTTTTGAACTAAAGAGAAACCATCAAGTCACAGAAGGAGTGAGTGAGCCCTTTTATACCAGCTTCAGGTCTGATTCAGTAGAAATGTATCCACAAATTCTATGAACAAGATTATGAAAATCTGTGTACACTGGATCTGGAGGTTCATAAGAAGCTAATAAAACAAAAGGGAAAGAAAATAAAAAAAGCATGCCTCTTCTTTCAAGAAAACATTCCTCTTCTTTCGAGAAAACATTCTTTGGAATCTAGCAAAGTCATTACATATTACCAAGAGTACATTCAGGCACAATGTGATAATGCCCAATCTTTACAACTCGTTTTAGTTTTTATTTATTTTTATTTTTTAAATTTTATTTATTTATCAGAGAGAGAGCGCGCACACAAGCAGGGGGAGCTGCAGGCAGAGGGAGAAGCAGGCTCCCCGCTGAGCAAGGAGCCCAATGTGGGAATTGATCCCAGGACCCTGGGATCATGACCTGAGCCGAAGGCAGATACTTAACCGACTGAGCCACCCAGGCATCCCAACTTGTTTTAGTTCTTAAAAATTACTGCAATCTCATTCTTCTCCTGACACTTCTGGAAAGCAGTATAACTTCTACTTTATTTTAATGCTCATCAGTCACCCAGCTGAATGATGTCAGTTAATACCAGTTATAATATACAAGGTATTCTGAAGGAGGGAGAGAGAAAATTCTGAACTAAATGATAGCTTTACATAAAAAGCCTGGTTTAATGATCTCTTCATAAAGTCCTCTAAATGCAAGGCCATTTACATAATGCTTTATCTTCCTTTGTAATCTCTTTTGATAGGTCAAATGAAAGGAAATAAGGTATTTCTGGGGGTGTATGAAGTCAACACAGAAGGAAATGATGAGGAGGGATCAGGAAGGAAAGGTGGTCTTATTTACATTTACTGAGTTCTTGACCCTTGCTGGACAGTAGCCTTTGCTCAAGACTCTGCTGGAGGCATTCAAGATGTTTCTAGGCCTAGTCAGCTAACTTTTAATGAACTGTTGAAGTCCTACTCAAATACAGGAAAAATGGTTGTAGGCCACAATAATGCCATTGCCATTCATTCCCCCTTCTGTATTATGTCTTTTGCTTTTGCCTTAGAATTAATCCTCAGAGGGCCGACATCTGGATTGACAAATGAAGCTTGATGAGCTCTGAAGTGCTCTAGGGATGCACTACCAACTCATGCATGAAGCAAAGATGGCCTCTCTCAAATTAGGGAATTTTATTGCTTCTTAAAATAACTCACAGAGAATTTAAATTTTTGGTTTTTTCTTTGTTTGCATACATGGGAGAAAAGGAAACCTCCTTCTACTTTAAGGTATAGTACATTGGGAGATATTTCCTTGGTTCTCAAGGACTATATTTAGAGATATTTTATATGGTAAAAGAAGAAGCAAAACATGAAGTTTCCATTAAAAAGCCACAATGAATACATTTTGTGTGAGCAGAAATATCCCATGATATGGGATGATGTTTGATCTCTTTCATTTTTCACTTATTCATCATTGCTCAACTTCTTTCAAAATTGATTTAGGTCAATTTGTAAAAATACCTAAATGCAGTGGGACATGCCTTAAGTTGGGGTCCTCAGAAACAGATTCTGAGATGAATATTCATATGAAGGTGAAATATTAGAAAGTGTTCTCAAGAAAAAAAAAAGAAAGAAAGAAAGATAGTAGGAAAGAGGAAAATTGGGACTAGGAAAAGAAGGCCAAGTAAGAGTATAATACCAAGCATAGTTTTTAAGTATGTATGGTGTCTGTTCCACATGAATTCAAACTACTTCTGATTCCCTTTCCTAATGAGTATAAAAGAGAACACACATTTTTGATCAATTTGCATATGAAGTGTCAAAGGTCCCGTTGATCTAGTCTAATAAAGATACCACATATAAGGTAAGAGTGTCAACAGATGGCCATAGAATCCTTTGTGGAAAGATCAGAGGAATTACTACGATGTATACTCACCATGATGTTATAGGGTCCTTTCTGATACACATTTATATTCTCTTTTAATGTCTAGGCCCTTTTTCTTGAAACTACCTAGGGGTTAATGTCTTATGTGTTATAGTAATTCAATGTTCTTTTTCTCTAAAAGTTTAATACTCTACTTAGTCTGTGCTGTTGTAGAATCTCATTATGCTCATTATCTCTAGAGAGCCCAGTTTCGTAAATGCAACCTCTATCATTAACTCTAATCTGTAGAGGACAGCTCACACTGAGCTTCTTCCCAATGCCACTGCCCCTACCATCAGAGTAATTCTCATAACTTTATTGAAGGTAGGGTCTTCTGAGCCCTATTAGAGAAAAAAGACAACTGGAAGAGGACATTGAAGTTACTGGGTCTTTCATAATTGATCCATTGAGAATAGCCAGCTCTCTTGGGCCACCTTTATATCCCTTCCATAACACTCTGCTAGGGCATTTCTAGTAGTATTGCTTTACTCTCAATATGGACCATTATGTTTTCAAAATTTAGAAGAGTCATCCTAATTACAGTCAATTATTACAACCAGATCAATAATCTCCAGCATAGGCTTGGTAGTTATTGTTACAGAACTTCAAAAAGGGCTTAACTGAGAGCCCTGGCAAATCTCCAATGCTAAATATGCAGGCCAGATAAAGAGGAAGCAGGACTCTGAGACTTGGGATAGGGACATCTGAGCAGATTCACTAAAGAACACTGAATCCCAGAGCACTCTTGGTCTGCCAGAATGAACTGCTATGGGACAGCAAGGATAGGATAGGCTGAGGACCATACGGAAGATTCAACGGTGCTACAGGCCTTGCAAACTGATAATTTTCTTCCTCGCGATCTGACATCCACCTTTCCTGGCTATTAAACTAATAACTAGGTCAAGCTGCAGCAAGACCAGGTGGGAAAGATAGGTTTTACTAAAGGAATAAAGGAATTATTAACCAAAAGGGCTACAGGACAAATATGTGATAGAAAGAATAATAAAGCATTCCTGAGAAGGCATCTTGAGGGTGTCTTTCTTACTGAGGAACAGGGAAGTAGGACCAGGAAAAGAAGGGGGTAAGTAAGGCTGTATTATCATGCACAGTCCTGCTAAAATTAACTCTGGCTCAATTTGAGAGAAGAGCTATGGAAACAGTATAGATCTCACCTCCAAAAGGTCTGCTCAGAGGAAGAAGTATGGATTATTTATAATCCTATGCCCCTCGGGTGTTGATTAAAAGTTGCCCCTTTTAATCAAAGAGAATCTGGAAATTCCAGGCAAGTCTAGCTCTCTGTGGGCAAAGGTAAAGTACTTTCTAACAGCCTGACCAAAAATAAATAAATAAATAAATAAATAAATAAATAAATAAATAAATAAATAAATAATAATTAATTAATTAAAATAAAACACACACACACACTGATGTTGGCTTCTGAAATAAAAGCCCCAGTGTGTGTTGTGCATAAAAGTTTTCTAGAGATTCAAGGGTATATGTGCAGAGCGTTGACAGTATCAGCCACAAGGCCTTTTTTATTATGCTCCGTGGTTCATAGAGGAAAATTACTCCTGCATTCAGAGTGAGGTAAATTTCTATTACAAGTTCCAAGAGATGATCATAGGAATAATAAATACACTGCCAATTTGTTCCACAGGTGATAGTTTTAATCTATTTTCAATTGAATATGTGCTTTTCCAGTTGTTTTGATGGGTTTGTGTTAAAATAAGCCATTCATGACTTAACAAGCAAAAGTGTGAGTGATTAGTGCAAACAGCTGGGTTTTGGTATGCAAACTGCAGCTGTAGAATAGATTGTTTTTGTCCTTTAATGTGAAGGCTTAATACAATTCTGGACTCATTAATTCTATGCACTAAGCCATTTAGTAAATAACTTTCTGAGAAAACTAGATGGGGGATGAAGGTAGGCACAGCCAAGGGTAGGTTTCTTCAGGAGAAAATTTTAAAAAGGTAAATAATCAAATTGGAAAAAAATGAGGGCCTAGAAAATAGGCACTCCTCCTTGTTAAACACTGAATAAAAGACACATTTAGTAGAAAATTGAAATATTCTCTCAACATGATGTGAAAATAGATTTCTAAAAATTTATACCCAGTCACCAGTCTTTCAGTAGACAACATGTTATACGTGCATTTTCTAAAGTTACATTATAAATCTATTTATTTTAATTGTAAAATTAACTCAAATTGCAGAATGGGGGAAAGGGAGAAACATTATGAAGTAAGGAGTATTGCCATGGGAAGACTACGTACCTCATATTTCTGGTCCTAAAAGAATGAAGAGATACATGGAAAAGACCAATATATTTCCCAAAAAGCCCACCTGGGCCCCATGCTGAAGCAGATTTGCCCCAATTGCCACAGATGCACATATAATAAAAATAAATGGTTGTTCTGGCAAGCCACTAAGATTTGGAATGGTTTGTTATTCCAATAGGAGACTAATACAATAAACCAGTCCCTAAAATCTGAATATTTTACTTCATTCATACCCCCTATTTATTCTGATACTACAAAAATATATCAAGCCTTTCCAGAAAAGTTTTGTGGATCTCAAGGACAGATCTGTTGGGGTCAGAAAAAATAGGGTCTGAATAGAAATAAACCATTGTTTTCAGTTCTGCCTTTTAAGAAGCCAAGCCATCACTCACCTGGAACATCATTCCACTTCTCGGGGCCTAAATGAAAAGCTGGAGTAGACGATCTCTAAAATCCTTTCAAATACAATATTCTATGATTATTTGCATTATGGTCTTTGCTAAGACTTGCTGCTTGGTGATATAAGTAACACAAAGTCTAAGGCTCATGGCAGAATGCTAACCGTAAGAGCCCCAACCCCCTCATTACCAACCTCATTCCCTCAATTTCACTTTAGTGAAACAGATTTTTTATATCAGCTACTCAGAGGTGATTTACCCTTTGCAGAAGTCATGGCTACAAATGAGCAGAATAACTCTGACAAGTTGCTAAGAATGAGCAAGTTGCCAGTTTGTATAAACAAGAAGAAATATACAGGTTATGGAAATCGGTCCTGCTGACATCTATAAGGCAAATCACATCAAGGATGAGTGGTGCTAAACATGGCATTGTGCTTACAGAATTTGTAGTGTGCTTTCCATACCTCCAGGAATTAGTGCCTGATCTACTCAACACATTTGGAATAATTCACATATAAGGGCATAAGTGCGAAGATGAACTTTAAGTGATTCAGTACACTGTTCTATACTCAGAGGTGAATTCCCTGCTCTCTCTGTCACCATCAGAATTAAATTATTCTGTCATTTTTCTCAAGTAGAATATGACTTGAAGAATGTCAGAAAGCCTCTTTCTCAAACTGTCTTTCTCACCTTGGCTCATAAAAATAGCTCAAAAATTGCCACCAGTCCATTTCTAATATTTTCTTTAAATCACTTCTGGAAGAATGACATTACATTATTTTGTAACTGTTGATATATTAGTGGAAATAAGTGTTCATATTCCTACAGTAGCATATTAGTGAAGGTCTCCTTCTTTATCTCTGTTCTCCAAAATGTAATTGTGCCTTAGTGACTACAAATGAAATCAAATTCTTTTAGATTCCTTTAATCCAAGTTTAACTCCCCTTTTCCAGTTTATATTCAACTACAGTCTATGTTCAACCATCTTCCTATATGTATTAACTCTAGACCTGAGTCAAACATAGTTCTGAGATTAAATTTATATTCTATAATACACATTTTCTTCTTTTGTATATAAAAGTTTGATCAAATAATTTCCATTCACTATAGCATGTTAGATGATGATAATTACTATCAATGAAAATAATGCTGAGAAGGGGAAAGAAAATAAAATGTTGCAATTTTAATTATAGAAGTAAGGGAAACATCTTGGAGTAAATAGCATTTGAGTAAAAATTTGAGATTGTGAGAAAGTGGACCATATGTTTATTTTTTTATTTTTTTTTAAAGATTTTATTTATTTATTTGAGAGAGAGAGAATGAGAGAGAGCACATGAGAGGGGGGAGGGCCAGAGGGAGAAGCAGACTCCCTGCTGAGCAGGGAGGCCGATGCGGGACTCGATCCAGGGACTCCAGGATCATGACCTGAGCCAAAGGCAGTCGCTTAACCAACTGAGCCACCCAGGCGCCCTGGACCATATGTTTATTTAGGAGAAGAATATGCCAGGAAGAATTAGTACAAATTGGAAAGGCTCTGAGGCGAGTGCACCAGCCTCCTGTGTTTATGGTTCGAAATGGAATAAGCATAGGGGAGATTCTGCATAGATGTTGAAGCTAAAATCAATAAGCTTCAGTCATATTAAATATGACTTGTGAATAAAAAAAAGTATAAAAGAGGAGGATTTAGGCCTTACAAAAAGAAGGATAGAGTTTCCACTAACTAAGAGGGGAAGATAGTGAATATAAACAGGCACGAAGGGAGATATCTGGAAGTCAGTTGTGAATATGTTACACTTGAAGTACCTAATAGGTCTCCAAATGAAAAGAGAATAGGAAGTTAGTATGCAAATCTGTAATTCAGTGTACAAATGCAGGCTAGAGATAAGAATTTGGGAGATGTGACTATACAAATGATCTTCAAAACCTTGGGCTAGATGAGCTCACCAAGAGAATGAGTGTGCAGGTGAAGAAGAAAAAAGCATTGATCTAAGGCAAAAGCTGCTAAAAGATCAAGAAGATGAGAAATGATTAACAACTGCAGGATTTAGCAACATGGAGGTCATCAGTTTTTAAACAGTTTTGATGGTGTAAGCCTTATTTTAGTAAGTGGAAAACACAATTGCAGGACTGAATGTAAATAAAGCAAGTCCAAGCAAATTTTTTAGGAGTTTTGCTATAAAAGAAAGAAGTATATACAAGGTGATTTGGGATGAGGAGAGGTGTTTTGTTTTAGTTAGTTTGTTTTAAAGATGGAAAGAAATAATATGTTTGCATACTAGATTAGGGTGATTCATCACAGAAGTAAAAATTGATAATGCAGGGGAGAGAGGGAAGAATTAAAGGAGCAATATCTTCAAGAGGAGAGAGGAAATAGGATTTTATTTTATTTGTTTTTTTAAGATTTATTTATTTATTTCGAGAGAGAGAGAGCGTGCAAGTGGGGCGAGGGAGAGGGAGAGAGAGAATCCTCAAGCAGACTCCATGCTGAGCAGGGAGCCCCACGTAGGGCTCGATCCCACAACCCATGAGATCATGACCTGAGCTGAAACCACGAGTCGGACTCTCAGCCACCCAGGTGCCTTGAGATGGGATTTTATTAGTAAGTGAAGTGTTTGGCCAAGGCTAGAACCAAAAACATTAATTCAAGTAAATGAATTAATTTATTTAATTCATATTAATAAGAAAAAGCACATTTTACAATATAAGATTTAGTTAGAGAGCTAGTTGTAGTAGTTCTTATAACCTGTGGAAATTCTCTTCTATATTTTCTCAATTTAAAGGCAGCCATATTTATATGGAGGAGCAGAATTTGAGGTTTGAAGAGCAGGTATTGTACATGCAGTAAGGGGAGAGGGAAAGTGAACGAACTAGGAAAATACAGTCTAATGCTAAGTGGTATTCATGGCCCACTTGAGATGAATGATACACTATAAACCCTTGTGAGTGTGTATTTGTAGGTATGTATTTGTGTGAAAGTGTGTATGTAAGGAAATGGTTTTCGGGTGGGTGAATTGTCAGTGATTTTTCTTATTCTTTTTTTTTTTTTTTTGAGGCGGAGAACTTCTAAATTTACTACAATGTTTATATTTTACTATTAAAATTAGGAAAGAAGTTATAAAGTGAACATTCAATAACAACTGTAATTTATTACAGAAAATATTTGTTCTCAACTAGTTAACTCTGTAGGAAATAACAGTTTAGATGTTAACTGATTTTTTTCTGTAATCTTATGTTTGATTAAGAAGATAAGATATACCTGGAAAGATTACTGGGGAATTGAATAATCTGCTTGAGTTTGTGTTTTCATTAATAATAAATGTGATGTAATTTTATATTATTTTCTGAAAAAAAAATTTCTCTGATGTGAGAAGAGCTATAAAAGTTAAGAAAAATAAAAATAGGACAACACTTAGAAACTAGCACATATATAGGTCTTTGTCCTTCATTCTGTAAATCATAAAAAATATGGAAACCAGATACAGTTTGCATGATAAACAGTGAGGAAAAGAGAATATCTGTTGGAATAGTAAGATTTTCCTTTACTTCTTTATCTTTTTCATAGTCTCTTTAAATATTAATGTATTTAAGGAGCATCTCCCAATCAAGTAACAGTTAGCTAGGGTCAGATTTTAATTAACAAGAGGATGGTAGAAACTAGTCAGAGTGTCTAAGATCAGTAAGATTTTATCATACAAAAGACCTTTTCTCCCTATAGCATATGAAGATTTCTTCTTTAGTTCTTTGGTGACATGAAAATTGTAACTATGTTGCTTAAAGAAAGGAACAAAAGAGACTAGAGTTTAATTATACTGTTTTATTTCCCTTGCAGCTGTGTCCCATTAGCTACTGAGCAATGGGAAAGTTCTTTGTAATCTTTGACCCTCCTACCAATACAGTCCTGTGCAAACTGGTAATTACAATCAATTATAGGCCACAGAGTGAAAAAGACACTTTTTTTTCTTTCTCTACAGAGGCCTATGAATTAACTTTATAGTCAAACTATAACTTCAATTTCTGGGCCTGAAGTTACTAAGAAGTTCAAGATATATGGTTGTCTTTAATATTGTAATAAGCTGCTAAGGATTGTGATGTTTCCTAACTCTAATTTTCATCACTGGAAGTTGGTTTTTTATGAGTAGGCATATTTTCCCATGTTCTTGTGCATCAAGAACACACAAAGCTTCTATTTGAAATTTCTGTAACAGAATAATAAGAGCAGGTGAAACTTACATTTTCTTAATACAGTTAATGTATTAATGCATTCAGTTCTCACAGTAAACGTACAAAGTGGGTACTAATATTTACTCTCTTTGATACCTGTGGAAACTGAGGCAGAGTAGAGAGTATTTCCTCAAAGTTACCCAGTGAGGAAGTGCTAACTCAAAGAATTGTACTTAAATCATCTAGCTTAGAGTTCATCCTCCTAAACAATGCACTGTCTCCTTGCAATTGGGATCTTTATGGAACCATAAAAAATTCATGGGAAAAGAGCCATAGTAAAAAAGAAAATAAACAGGTAGAGACGGCACTTACTACACTACTGAAGAGCTCATGGGGATCAATAATTTCTTATTGACTGCCTTCTCTCATTTAGCTTTAAAAGGAATGTGACTTTCCACTGCAGATGTTGTGATTTACCAGATTCTCATCACATACCCACTGCAACGTGATAAAGAAAAGGCAAATAGCTTAGGTCCTAGGGTTTAGTTGTAAGTGTTTAAAGATTATATCTTCCAATGTATCTCTGGCCAGTGCGGCATTAAGTAGACGCTGGAGCTCTGAGTGAAGTATAGAGGAAAGAGATGTGAGTAGATGTTTTGGGGAACATTCTCCCAATTTTCTGGGGTTCAGAGCAGCTTGCATTTGAGAAGAGGAAGGAATAACCTCTTAAAACTGTTAGAGATGCTTAGCATATGATAAACTAACAAAAGCTTATAACTTCTCCCTCACAGAACCTCATTATTTGTAGAGCCAAGGGCAGAATAAAAAATGTAGGACCTCTTGTTCAAGGAACATTAAGAACTGCAAAACAGTAAGAGCAGACCAGTAAACCAAGCATGAGCCCTCCTCAGCATGGGGTCTTATGTGACTGCACAGGTCACATACCCGTGAAGCTGGCCTGACTCCCTACCATTTCTTAATGTTGATTTTCAGTAATCTGAGAGTGGCACACTGGCCTCACTCACTCAATTCTTTTTTTTTTTTTTTTTTTTAAGATTTTTTATTTATTTGACAGAGAGAGATACAGCGAGAGAGGGAACACAAGCAGGGGGAGTGGGAGAGGGAGAAGCAGGCCTCCCGCGGAGCAGGGAGCCCAATGCGGGGGCTCGATCCCAGGACCCTGGGATCATGACCTGAGCCGAAGGCAGACGCCTAACGACTGAGCCACCCAGGCGCCCCCCACTCACTCAATTCTAATGCAGCTTTTCCTAAAATCCTGTCTGTTCCTCCATTTGAATAGCATAGGACACATCCTTCTCCTGTGGAAGTGATACTTTCACGATTTGCGATCAGAGAAACATTCTCCATCCCATCTATGTCTCCTGCACACTGATCTGGAGTTGATTGTTCCGATTATGTATATAGAAGAGACGGGCCAGCAGCCTGTTCCTTCTTAGTCTTAGGCTGGCTTGTCCTAAAGGTACTGAAAGAGAAAATAATCCAATCTTCAGCTGACCCACCCTCTTATCATTCTCTATGGTCTCATAAAAAAACTTATTTTCCAAATATGGTAGAGAAAAACCTTTTCCATTATTCCTTCCTTCACAAAAGACTGAAGGATTAAGACAGCTCTATCAGTGATCTTTCATTCTTCTACTTTGCCAGAAACTAGAAATAAACTTTGTAAAGGTCAGTTCCAGGAAATGCATTTTAAAAGGCAGAAAATTATATGATAGTTGAATGTATCTTCATTCTAATCTTTTCTCTGTATTGCTGTAAAAAGAGAGCTTGCCCAAGTTTTCTTTCTTGGGGCTATTTCTTAGTCATCTTTTTTTTTTTTTTTTTTCTTTTTGACAGCACTTTTGTAGAAAGTTTGTCTTTTATTAGCTTTTAGGCCTCCAGTCATCATGCACTGCATAATCCTTTGGGGCATGTTGAACTTTCATTCTTGTGTTGTCTCTCTCTCTCTCAAAGCCTATCATTATCATTTCTTTGAAAGGCTGTCTTAATATCTGAAGGTTAGTCTCTCATAGAACCTTTTAATCACATCAGTAGAGAACTCAACCAGTAATATTACTATTCCAGTCTCATATTTATGAGTTTAATTAGCATGGTTAGATATATAGCAGAGAAACTTTAGCCATTAAAGAGAATTTCTTGATAATTATTTAAATTCTTGCCTATTTTTAATAATATACCTGAATATGCTCATAATTAAATAATTAAATATAATGCTAACAGAATAATTTAAAAAAACATTGATTATTTGTACATATATATTAGGAATATACATTTATATGTTATGCCATTTTATATTATATTATGTTATATTACTTTCTCTGCAACTTTACACCTGATTTCTACTGAAGAGCTAGCATCAGTACCATATTATATATTTTCCTTAGTAAATGGGTGCCACTTAAATAAGAAAACACATTGAAAAATCACATTAAGGTCACACTCTCAGAAATATTATTATATGCCTCATACAGAATTTAAATGTTATTTAAATTAAGCAGTTTAATTAATAACATAAATTAAGCATTTATGTTATTACCCTGAGGGTAGTGGTACTCTTTGAGGTTCATTAGCAGGAGAACACACAAAACTGGAAAGATAGAAAGGAAGTTTGTTTATTTATTTATTTTGCTGTTGAGCTCCAACTAATTACATTAAAATAAACCCAGTACTTGGCCAGCTTTAACTCTCAGGGAAGAGTAGGCAGTGCTAACTCCAACCTTTTGATGTGGTCATATATCTATTGCCAAGTTTCTTTTTTAAGTCCCCTGAACAAATATGTAAGCCAATTAAGCAATATAAAAAAGGGAGGAACTTGTGCCTCATGCTCTTTTCTCGTTAATTCTAGGAAATGACTGTGGGACTTCTTCCCATTATTATCCAAGAGATTAAATGACATCTTCCCCAGTTGACTCAGGTGAAAGTGCCAGGTTTACTTTCATCTTGGATTCTATACTGTTTGAATGAAGACCAGACCAAACAGTGCCCTTTGAGGCTGAAGATGCCTTTCTTCATAATGTCATCCATTAGAGAAAGGTTTGAGAAAAGGTCAGTTTTACCCCAGTGCAAAAGAAAATGTTGGCAATTCATGTAAAGTCACTTCTTGCTGCTTAGAAGTATCTTTATTTCAAGATTTCTTGCAACAATTTGCCCATCAAGTAGATTTGGAATACCAAATAATAGTGTAGAGGTATATTCACAAGTAAATGACACATATTCTTATATTAAATATTTCATTTAAATATTTAAAATACTCCTTTAAAATAATGTAGTTTTGAAGGAAGGAATAATTAAACAGGGTAGAAATGACAGTTTGTATCATTCTATATTCAGACAGGAAACAGCACACTCAAAGTGTTAGTTGAGGTGACTATAAACCAAACCAACCAACCAACCAACCAACCAAACAAACATTTCCACAGTGCAGCCAAGAATAAGAGAATCAGTAAGATATTACAAAGTACGCAGGGACTAAGGACAGTGGGAAACCATTAACACCTCTGGGCTTAAAGGGATAAGAAGATGGAGTAATAGAACTAAAACTGGGCAAAAGCTGTAATCTTAGGAGCTCTGGCTACAAGTAAAGGAACACCACCACTGTCAAACCATGGCCAGTGAACAGCTGGGGGGAAAATAAAAACTAAATGTTCTTTCTTTTCTCCCTGTGATATCCCAACGGTACCTTCTATTGAATAGAGTAAATGGGAAGCAAGAGTGAAAGGCAGCATTAAAGATTAGAATTTTTGACCTCCAAAGTGGGCGCAAAAGAATAGAAAATTGATCCATGGGGAAATAGAACAAAACCAGTAGCCATATATTTACCGTCTTCGAAATTGAACACCCATACTTTTTGTTTTTCAGCGTCCTTGACACTTTCTGGATAAAAGTCAAGAAATAGAGGTCTGCGAAGATGAGAATCCTTTGAAGAAAATAAATAGTTCTATGGAAAAAGATAAACTAAGAGGTTCTCTCTATTTAAATGAAATCATTATGTTAATAATTACATTATTTTATTTTCTCTCTATATTATTGATACTAAGATGTCCTCTGATAATTATAAACAGAGACTGCCATTTTGATTTTAGCCCCCTGGCTTATTAATTATATATTCTTACTATGAGATATTGGAATAACAGAAGTTGGCCCCATATCAAAGAACCAGACTGGCACTTTTATTCACTTTAAAATTCCTTGTTATGGGCGCCTGGGTGGCTCAGATGGTTAAGCGTCTGCCTTCGGCTCAGGTCATGATCCTAGGGTCCTGGGATCAAGTCCCGCATCGGGCTCCCTGCTCCTTGGGAGCCTGCTTTTCCCTCTGCCTCTCTCTCTCTCTCTGTCTCTCATGAATAAATAAATAAAATCTTAAAAAATAAAATAAAATAAAATAAAATAAAATAAAATTCCTTGTTATGATACTTATAAAAATGAGCAATTCAACTGATATTTTATTTGTCTTTCATCCTTAAGTGTTACAGCAATGAAAATAGGAAACAAATGCACAGATACCTATATTGGAATTATAGAGATCTCAATATTAACACACTAAATTTCCCCGATACTTCAGAACAGACATCTCACCTTTACTTACTTTCAATAAGTTTATTACTGCCTGAAGGGCATATAATGGTCTATTGGAAGTAGAAATGTTAAACATAATTTCTCTTCTCAAATTAATTAAAATTAAGATGAGAAGACTTAGAGAAAAAGTTTCACATTAATACAATTGGGTCAGCAATAAAATACGAAATAAAATAAATCCTATCATAGCAATGAAGCTCACATATTACAGTTCTTACATATCCCAACCAGTTCTTTAAATGATGCTTATTTAGCATGCATCCTTTTGTAAAATGATGGTATGAATAATCTCCATGGTCTTGGTAAGAAACAGTCTCAGACCACAAAATAGGTGGAATCAAACTGTAAAAACTACTGATAAAACATCTAAATATTGGCTTTGGGCTTATAAATCAGGATATAGGGAAGAAAGACACTGAGAAAAACAGCAATCCAGAATCCTCCTTCTCTAGGATTGACCAAATATTGGTGTTACTTTTCAAGTATCAATTTGAGATTTATCTGCAACAATTTCTACAATGATCCCATATGTATCAGCTTATGAAAAATAATAGAAAATAAGCCACGTTTATTTGTACCTTAAGTCCTGATTAATCTAAAGTAGCTCTAAAATAATAGTTTGTTGTTGTTGTTTTCAAAGATGTGTTTCCGGTAGGTGGTACCTTGTAGGCACTGATTTCCTATTAATTTTAATTTTTAATTTTTATACAGTAAAATTCTCTCTTTTTTGGTAAACTCCAAAATCAGGACATCAAATGACTTCATAACCCTCAAAACTACTTTGTTTTAGCCATTTATGGTCACACATACCCCAGTGATATATCCTCCATCACTATAGTTTTATTTATTCATGGGTGTCATATAATCAAATCAAATGAAATCATATTCATATATCGTGCAAGCATTTGAGACAGACTTCTCCCATCCAACATAATGCTTTTTAGACTCGTTCAAGTTGTTGCATATATCAATAATTTGTTGAGTTTTGTTGCTGTTGTTTTTAATTGCTTAGTTTGGTATAATTACAAATAGGGCTACTATAGACATTTATGTACAGTTTTTTTAGGGATCATAAGCTTTTACTCCTCTAGATTAAATAGTGGTAATGTTGCTGAGTCATATAGTAAACGTATGTTTACGCAACTGCCAAACTGTTTTCTAGAGTGTCTGTACCATTTTGCATTCACTTTAGTAATGGGCGATAAATCTGTTTGCTCAACATCCTCTCCAGTGTTTAGTATGGTTAGTATTTTTTATTTTATCTATTTTAATAGATATGTAATTTATCTAATCATGCTCTTAATTTGCATTCTCCCTAATGATAACGATGTTGCATAGAAATGATGTCTTCTTGAAGTAGTTGGTTGACTTTGCCAGTGAAATAAGAGCTGGTGATTTCTTTTTAGGAAGATGTTATGAATTAAATTTCTATAATGGCTATAGAACTTCTCTTTTATTCTGGGTGCATTTTATTCAATTGTGCTTGATAAGACATGGGTCCATTTCATCTGGGTTGCCAAATGCACATGCCTAGAGTTTACATATTCCCTTGTTATCCTTTAAATATCTTTACAATCTATTGTGACAGTCCTTTCATCACTGGTATTGGAGATATGTGTCTTCTCTTTCTTCTTTCTTAATCTTGCTAAAAGCATGTCAATTATATTGATCTTTTCAAAGAAGCAGCTTTTGGTTTCACTGTTTTTTCATTAATGTAAGTCTGTCTTAAATTTCATTGATCTCTTTATTATTTCCTCTCTTCTGATAATCTGGATTTATTTTATTCTTTTTCTCCTTTATTCGAAGTAGAAGCTTAGATTATTGATTTGAAATCTATTCTAATATAAACATTTAATACTATAAGTTTCTCTCTATGCACTGCTTTAATTGCACCCCACAAATTCTGATATATTGCATTTCTGTTTAGTTTTAAATACTTTTTATTTCCCTTGAGATTTTTCTCTTTAACTGTATAAATTACGTAGAAGTGTGTTGATTAATTTCCAAATTATTGACTCTTTTCCTGTTATTGTTTTCTAATTTAATTCCATTATGGTCAGAGATATACATTTTCATTCTTTTAAAACTTTTTTTTTTTTATGATGCAGGATATGGTCTATCTTGATGAGTGTCTGATGTGTACTTGAAAAGAATGCACATTCTGTGGTTGTTGGTTATCTTTCTTTAAATGTCAATTTATTTCTGGTGGTTGGTGGTATTGCTCATTTCTTCTATATTCTCCTTGATTTCCTGTCCTCTAGTTCTATAGATAACTGAAAGAGGAGTATTGATTTCTCTGTCTATAATTAAAGATTGTTCTATTTCTGTCAGTTCTGGGAATTTTTTAAAAATATTTTGAAGGAAATTTATGCATTCACATTTAGGATTCTTATATCTTCGGTTTGTTGATTAGAATCAAGTCCATGCATGTGCATGTTGGGGCTCCACCCAGGAGTTTATAGACAACTTTATGGGGTTAACTGCCTGAGCTCCACCTTCATTAATGCTCTCCTTGGTATTTTAGGTTCCTTGGGAATACCCTTTACCTTCCTCAGAGAGAAAGCTGGAGCTTTATTTACCCGGCTTTGTCACATAGTTCTATGGATTCACCACATCTGAAGCAAGCCATCATTGGAAGACAGAAAGAAAAAATGCCATGTGGGTTTATAGCCACACTTTTTGGAACACAACTCCACGAATCAGAGGAAAGTTCGTCTCCCTCAGAGTTTTGGTTCCTATGACTACTGCCACTTTTGCTGCCATGTTTTGCAATTTGTTGGAAGCTGGAACAAGAGAAAAATGGAGAAAATAATTAACAGGGGAGGAGGGTGAATTCTGCACTCTTCCTAAATGTTAAGAGGTCCTTTTGCCACATCCTGAGCCAAAACTAGAGTGCATTCCTAGAAATCTCTTTGTCTGCACCAAGTGCCACTTCTGGGCTTCCTATTATAGTGTGTTCAAGTTGGAGAATATTGAAGGAAAAAAGTGGTGAATTTGCTGTTGATTTGGTGTTACTTTGAATTCTGATTTTCTTCCCCAACATGCCTACTACTATTTGTTTTTTGGAGTCCCCCAAAAGCTATTGTATACATCCCGGCCAGGATTATATTTGCATTCAGTGAGAAAGGATGGAATGCCCTTAATCATTTTATCACACACCCCACTCCACACATTGAGAACATGATTGAGTTTCTACAGAATAAAATTTATTTGCTAATGAAATTAAGAAAATATAATGAAAACCAAGAAAATGTTATTTTGGAGGATTTTATCATATTTCAGCTATATTCTATTGATAAAAATTACTTCTATTTGTATTATTTGTATATTCCTTTTAGTTTACAATGTCATTTTTTTTTAAAGATTTTATTTATTTATTTGACAGAGAGATAGACAGAAGAGCATAAGCAGAGGGAGTGGCAGAGGGAGAGGGAGAAGCAGGCTCTGCACTGAGCAGGGAACCTGATGCGGGACTCGATCCCAGGACCCTGAGATCATGACCTGAGCCGAAGGCAGACGCTTAACCATCTGAGCCACCCAGGCACCCCACAATGTCATTTTTTTTTAAAAAAGATTTTTTTATTTATTCATTTGAGAGAGAGAGTGAGAGCATGAGCAGGGGGGAGGGTCTGAGGGAGAGAAAGAAGCAGACTTCCCGCACCACAGCCTGATCCCAGGACCCTGGGATGATAACCTGAGCAGAACAGACACTTAATTGACTGAGCCACCCAGGTGCCCCAGTTTACAATGTCTTATCTAATAATTCTTTCCTATCTTAACACTAGTAAAACACTTAACACTAATAAAAAACTAAACTTAACACTAATAAAAAACTAAACCATTTGAAATAGCTTGATGGAACTTTGTGATATCCTGTAACACATTTTCTGCAAGGATCATATAATGAAAATAAATTCAAATTATAGGTTTGGATGAACAATTATTTCTTTGCTCCCTTGTTTTCATAGATGAAATTACATTATTCCATAAGTATATTTTAGTTAACCAATCTTTGTTGCGTATAATAGAAATGTGACTGTTGTTCATTATATTATAATCAGTCCACCAGAACTGTGGTCAGTCTACTAGTAGTAGTGATCTGTGCTAGTTTTTCCCCCACTTTCTTGGCAATATTCTTATAAACAAATAAAGGGATAATTTATTTAATAAGATAATGACATAATAAGTTTTTGATTTAAAATTTTCAAGCTCAAGTTATTTTTTCAAAGTTTTAAATATACATGGTGTTTGTTAAAATACAACTTTCTATGTACCAAGACAAGAGAAATATTAGATGGTTTCCAATATAATTCCTACATTCCTAATTAGTGAAGATCTACATATAAAAAGCAAGAGATTTTTTACTTTTTTAATGAGGGTTGGTTTTTTTCTTAAGAGTTGAACAAGACTGATAGCAAAAGTAGAACTTTAAGGCAATTAGTCTAAATGTTATAATATTTTTTTTCTTTTCTGAATATATTTGTTTTGGATTTTTTCTATTTGCATCATAACATCATAAACTAAAATAAAATTGAAATTGTAAATTAAAACTAAAGAAAATTGCTTCTTTCATAAGAGAACTTATATCAGTGACTTTAACCTTAGAGACTTAGGTGATTAGATTTATTGCCTATTAAAATAAAAATTGGACAATTGATATTTGGGCATATCCACACACAAATAAATTTAAAATTTGTTGAATTAATTTGACAAATTATGGAAATAAAGTCAAAAAAGTTCTTATAATGAAACCAAATGTTCAACTTTTTACATTTTATTAGAATGGTCTCCAGATCTCTAAATATAAGATGTTTTTAAGTAGGGTAGCTACTTTGTTCAGGGTTTGCTCAAATTTATTTTGAGGACTTTATAAATTGTCTTTTTTTTTAACACTCCATTTTTTTGCCAAAAAGAAGTAAACCCTTACTAAATCTATATCTTTAGGTAATAAAAATAAAATACCCACACAATTCTTTAAAGAGTTTCTATTGATCTCTTTGTGATTTTTTTCTAGATTTCTAGCAAGTAATATCCTCTTACAACCACTGCAGGCATAATGTTGGATCAGTTTAATATCTGTGAAGGAGTTAGCAGATATATAATGTAGTTCTGTTTATAGATCTTTTGAAGAGTGTGAACCTACTTTATTTCTTAGCACATTCTAGATGGTGAGGTAAAATAACTGACTGCAGGTGAAAATAAATAAGTTAGCAGCCTTTCATTTTGAATTGCTTCATAATATAAGATTGAATAATGTTTAGTACAATATAGAGAGAGAGAAGAAAAAAAATAATTAAACATTTTTAGGTTGTTGATAGTTGTCAGTTATAACCAGTCTAAAAGCTGGCACATTCTACTAAATTAAAAAAAAAACAACAATAAAAAGAGTCTCCATTGTGAATAATACATTTTGGGTCTGGCAGATAAAGCAGGAGGTTATAGATCTTACAGGTATGAGAAAAGAAGAGCCACAGGGACACCATGGGTAATCCACAACTTTCTGCCTGTTTTTACTTACTTTTACAGAAAATGCTTAAGATTCGTAGTTTCATTTTTATAGTTTTTGTTTTTTAATTTTATTTTTATTCCAGTGTAGTTAACATATGGTGTTATATTGATTTCAGGTGTACAATTAGTGATTCAAAATTCCATATATTATTCAGTGCTCATCAAGATAAGTGTGTTCCTAATCCCCTTCACCTATTTCAGCCACTCCCCCAACTGACACCCCTCTGGTAACCATCTTTTTGTTCTCTATAGTTAAGAGACTGTTCTTTGGTTTATCTCTTTTTTTTCCCTTTATTTGTTTTGTTTCTTAAATTTCAAATATGAGTGAAATCATATGGTATTTATCGTTCTCTGACTGACTTACTTTGCTTAGCACTATACTCTTTACATCCATCCATATTGCAAATGGTAAGATTTAATTTTTTTATGGCTGAATAATATCCCATTGTATATATATGCCAACCCTTCTTCATCTGTTCATCTATTAATAGACACTTGGTCTTCATCCATAATTGACTATTGTAAATAATGCTTCGATAAACATAGGGGTGCATATATCCTCTCAAATCAGTATTTTTGTGTTCTTTGGGTAAATACCCAATAGTGTGATCACTGGATAATATGGTAGCTCTGTTTTTAATTTTTTGAGGAACCTCCATACTGTCTTCCATATCATGACACCAGTATGCATTATCACCAACAGGGCACTGTGGTTCTGTCTTCTCCACATCCTCACCAACGGTTGTTCTTTCTTTCTTTCTTTCTTTCTTTTTTAAAGATTTTATTTATTTATTTGAGACAGAGAGAATGAGACAGAGAGAGCATGAGAGGGAGGAGGGTCAGAGGGAGAAGCAGACTCCCTGCAGAGCAGGGAGCCCGATGCGGGACTCGATCCAGGGACTCCAGGATCATGACCTGAGCCAAAGGCAGTCACTTAACCAACTGAGCCACCCAGGCGCCCACGGTTGTTCTTTCTTATATTTTTTTATTTTAGCCATTCTGACAGATGTGAGGTGATATCGCATTGTTGTTTTGATTTGAATTTCCCTGATGATAAGTGAAAAGACACATCTTTTCATGTGTCTGTTGGCCATCTGTATGTCTTCTTTGGAGAAATGTCTGTTCATGTTTTCTACTCATTTTTTAATTAGATTATTTGTGGGGTTTTTTGGTGTTGGGCTGTATAAGTTCTTTATACATTTTGGATACTAACCCTTGATTGGATATGTTATTTGCAAGTATTTTCTCCCATCCCATAGGTTGTGTTTTAGTTTTGTTGACTGTTTATTTTGCTTAGCAGAAACTTTTTATTTTGATGCAGTCTCCATAGTTTATTTTTGCTTTAATTTCCCTTGCTTTAGGAGACATATCTAGAAAAATGCTGCCACAGCCAATATCAGAGAAGTCACGCCTGTGCTCTCTTTTAGGATTTTTCTGGTTTCAGGTTTCATATTTAGGTTATTAATCCATTTTGAGTTTATTTTGGGGTATGGTGTAAGAATGTGGTCTAGTTTCAGTCTTTTGCATGTTGCTTCCAGTTTTCCCAATACCATTTATTGAAGTGACTGTCTTTTTACCATTCCATATTCTTGCCTCCTTTGTTGAGGATTAATTGACCATATAGCTGTGGGTTTATTTCTGGGTTTTCTATTCTGTTCCATTGATCTGTGAATCTATCTTTGTGCCAGTACCATACTATTTTGATTACCATAGCTTTGTAATATAACTTAAAATCTGGAAATGTGATACCTCCAGCTTTGTTTTTCATTTTCAAGATTGCTTTGGCTATTCAGGGTCTTCTGTGGTTCCACAGAAATTTTAGGATTGTTTGTTCTAGTTCTGTGAAAAATGCTGTTTTTTGTTTTAAGTAGGCTCCACACTGGGCAAGGAGTCCAAAATGGGGCTTGACCTCACAACACTTTTTTTTTTTAAGATTTTATTTATTTATTTGACAGAGAGAGAGAGAGAGAGAGAGCGAGAGAGGGAACCACAAGCAGGGGGAGTGGGAGAGGGAGAAGCAGGCTTCCCACTGAGCAGGGAGCCCGATGTGGGGCTGGATCCTAGGACCCTGAGATCATGACCTGAGCTGAAGGCAGTCGCTTAACCAACTGAGCCACCCATGTGCCCCTTGACTCACAACCTTGAGATAAAGACCTGAGCTGAGATCAAGAGTGGAATGCCTAACCAAATGGGCCACCCAGGTGCCCCAATGCTGTTGGTATTTTGATAGGGATTGCATTAAACCTATAGATTGCTTTGGGTAGTATGGATTTTTTTTTTTTAAGATTTTATTTATTTATTTGACAGAGAGAGAGAGACAGCGAGAGAAGGAACACAAGCAGGGGGAGTGGGAGAGGGAGAAGCAGGCTTTGCGCGGAGCAGGGAGCCAGATGCGGGGTTGGATCCCAGGACCCTGGGATCATGACCTGAGCCAAAGGTAGATGCTTAACGACTGAGCCACCCAAGCACCCCAGTAGTATGGATATTTTAACAATATTTTTTCTTCCAATCCATGAGCATGGGCATATCTTTCCATTTGTTCGTGTCATCTTCAATTTATTTCATCAGTGTATTATACTTTTCAGAGTAGAGGTCTTTCACCTCCTTGGTTAAGTTTATTCTTAGTTATTTTATTATTTTTGGTGCAACTGTGAATGAGATAGTTTTCTTACTTTTTCTTTCTGCTGCTTCTTTTTTAGTGTGGAAAAATACAACGGATTTCTGTATACTGATTTTGTATCTGCAACCTTACTGAATTCATTTATCACTTCTAGTAGCTGCTTGGCAAATTCTTTAGGGTTTCCTTTATATAGTATTATGTCATCTGCAAATAGTGAAAGTTTTACTTCTACCTTACCAATTTGGATGCCTTTTATTCCTTTTTCTTGTCTGATTGCTGTCTAGGATCCTGGCTAGGATTGCCAGGACTATGTTGAATAAAGGTGGTGAGAGTGGACATCCTTGTCTTATTCCTGACCAGAGGGGAAAGGCTCTCTAAAGAAGTAATCTGAGAGAAAAGCTCAAAGGGCATTTTATTCCTGACATTGTGTTTGTTGAAAGAGCTTGGCCTCTACAATCCACATAGAAATAAATTTCAATACCAAGTTTGTTAGTTGTTTGTGACCTTGGATAAATCTAAATTTCAGTTTTTTCAACTAAAAGCTAGTATAATAGTATTTACCTCATATGGTCATTACACTGGTTTAAAAAGTGGTTGAAAGCACTGGAAGAGTCTAGAATGGAGCAAATAATTTTTTTAAAGCATCAGGTTAATTCATAACATTTGTGTTTTATTTAATAGTACTCAACAAAATAGTCACTAAAAGTGCAACGAGTGCTATGATAATTTGGATTCAGGATCACAATGGCTCACCCTACAAGAAGCTGGCAATATTCAAGAGGAAAGGAAGTGATTTGAGGAGGAATGTAGCACAGACATAAAGAAGCTGATAAACCTTAAACTGACTTGCCAGTGAGTTCCAAATTGAACTTGGCACTGTCCACTTCTTCGCTGAACATAATAGTATAGAAATAATGAGTATGTAAAGCATCAGAAAGTCTTTAAACTTTTTTCCATTACAATACACATAACAAATATTCACATGCATGAATGAAATAGTCCTATGAATTCACCAGATTACAAGATGTTAAAGAGGTAAAAAGGACCACAGGTTATGTCAGTCTCTTGTTCTCTCTCTTTTTCTCTTCCATCAGAGAAATTTCATAGAAGTATACGTGATAGTAAGTGGGGTTATTACAGGGACCACATTAGAAGTACTCCAATAAAAACAAAGTATTTACACAGTTCAATAATTTAACTGTAATTATTATAATATTATTTATCAAATCCACAATGGAGTGTGATAACACAGCTAAGCACTACTTTTTAAAGGACAGAGGCATACGTAGTAAGTGTCATATAATTTTAAAATCCTATTTTTTTGTATTATTTCATTTCATCATTATTGTTTACTATAGTATATAAATAGCAGCATATTTATAACTTACAGAATTATCACTCTGATTGTATTACATCTCATGTGCCTAAAGCCATTCAGACGGTTGAGCTCTACTACCTATTGGAAAGAATGGCATCTAGTATGACAACTCTTTTGAATGATATATTCAATTGGATCCTGAAGTACTTGTATCATCACCCAGTTTGTATTGTATTTTTAAAAATTTCATTTGGCTTTTTTAATCCACCTCTTCAGGACTAATGTTGAATTCCAGGACAAATTAAATAAGAATTTGAGGCCCCCACCCTATGTCAGTATAATGTATCTATGAACAATGTAGGTTTTACTGTCCCTGACTATATGAGCACTTAGATAATATTGCTTCCCATAGTGACTACCTCTTAACTGAAAAGCCTGCCAATAAAGGTCAAGGAGAACAGCTTCACTGGATCTCTTTTGTCCCTATCATCAACACCATTATGGTGTGCTGAATCAGTTTCAATTTTGTCCTCTTTTAAAAGTCACTGACACAGCAAAGAAACTAATGTTTTGACAAGCATAACACATTAGAGCTACCAAACAGGGGGAAAGACACTCCAAATATCATTTTTATAGAATGAGAAAATCTTAAAATTTTAAATCAATGCCCAAGAGGATTCTGTCAATCATTTGTTTAACCAATGTCATATGTGAACATAAATGCTTGCTTTTTAAGTTAATCAGTACTCATACATTCGATATTCAGTCAACAAATATTTACTTATGCCTGCTGTGTCAGATACTCTGCTGGGCATTATATCCCTCTGCTATCTTTGAGCTGAAAATTTCTCAGGTCAGAGGATATCCAGGCAGTTAGGGGGGGAAAAAAAATCCTCATTTGAATACAAAAAATGAAGAAATGCACCTGAAAATTTTATTACTCTCAATAAAAAAAAAATAAAGATTTTACTTATTTATTTGACAGAGAGAGAGAGCACAAGCAGGGGGAGCAGCAGAGGGAGAGGATGAAGCAGGTTCTCCGTTGAGCAGGGAGCAGGGAGCCCAACGCGGGGCTCGATCCCAGGACCCTGGGATCACGACCTGAGCCGAAGGCAGATGCTTAACCAACTGAGCCACCCAGGTGTCCCTCAATCAAGATTTTTAATGTGATTTTGTATACATACTCTTCTTTGGGCAAACGTTTAAAAATCACATACGCAGCTGGATGACCCGCCAAATTGACATTTGCCAGCCTCAGCATAACAGACATAGTCATACCATACTTCTTCAGCATTTTGAGATTTTGCTATTTTCTTCTTTGGCATATATATATATATATATATATATATATATATATATATATATATTCAGAATAGGTTTTTAATGATTTGTCTGCTTTTTGATTTGCTTGCTTTATAGAGGGAAGCAATAGCTATGTACACCAGGTGTTTTGCTTCAGGGAAGGGATGGTTGGCTAACTGCTGTTCTCAGAGGTGGCTTCCACTCAAACCCTGTGTATCACAGGTAGGAAGCTGGACCAAGCATAATTCTTACGACAGCAGTTTTCAGCAAATTGTTCTGCTAAATAGAAATATATTACCTGAAGGCTGGAAAAGTGATGATAAACCTGACCCTTCAGCCCTGCTTTTAAAGGTCATTTTGGTTAAATGTAAGCAAATTGTGGTACAAAGTACCTTTTACTTGCTGTTTCTCACTTATATCTCCCCTCATACCTCATTATGATAATTTAATGACTTATTTAACAGAGTAGCTTCATCCATAATCTTGGAAATATATAATGGATTTAATTTTCAAGGTTATATTTTCAGAAAACTATTAATGTCCCTTTCAAAGTCATTGAGACTGAATTATGTTTCAGCAAAATATTAAGTACATTAAAGGTCCCTTTTAGGTTTGAGTAAAGCCAATTGGCAATCCAGTTGCAATTATTTAACAGCTTTGAGCCCTGAATTGTTAGACTTATTATGAATTATCCATGCTAACTATTATCTTGAAAAATTAAACCTCTCTGCCACATTCAAACTTCATCAGAGTCTGTCACCAAAATAACTATGGGTTTTTTTCAAACTGTCAGAGCTTTTCATTTTTAAATGTTCATTAGATAATGATCCTTAAATATTCAGGAAATCTTACCTGAATTTAATAAGATTGCCTCTTGTTAAAAAGTGACATTTCACTTCCAGTAGAAAACAAGTATTTGTGTATACCATTTCCTCCATCTGCATGCATGTAACCAGAACCATTTACATTTATGTACATAATACTGACTGATCACCCAGAACCAGATTACTGTAATAATGACTAGGCCTTATAATTAAGCATTAAAACCTATTCAATCTGGGGATGGTTCTCATCAGTAATCAGGCCAAAAGCTTCGGACAGAATACATGTTATCTGGAGGAAGTATCTGCTAAAGGTCCTAAGAAGACAATCTCAGTGATTCTTAGCCAATAAGAAGCCTATTAGAATCAATGAGTCCACACCTTTTCTTTGCAGAGATTTAGATTTTTCTTGTGATAGTTACCCTGCTGCTCATCCTAGGAAATGATACACTTGGGATATGGCAGAATATGTAGTCGGTATGAGTGGGAGTAAATAATATCAGACACACATGTATGTTTGTCATAACTCTTTAAGCTCTTGTGCAATTCTTGATAACTTACAAATCGCTGACTTCTTCCATTTAGAACTTTATTGTCTAAAAGGTACCACAAACAAAAACACATAAGAAAGTGTATTTTACTGCCAAGAAGATAGCATTTACCAGTAGAGGAGGGTTAAAAGTCTTCATCACAGGTAAGTGGTAGTGAAATAATTTTGATAAGGTTGAGTTACACTTATGTGTCCTTCTAAATCAAAGAGATTATTCTATTCCTTCAAAAATTGAGTAGGTAGGGGAACTCTGTTCTACTAAGTCAATAAGGCCCAGCCTTGTTGAAATTGTTGTTTCACTATTCTTAGTATGTTGGGTTCAAACATTTCCAAGATGACTCACTACCATACATGAATTCTAGCAGGTGGGGAAAGGGAACAAGGTGAAGTGAAAGGCACTCCTTATGGGAAGGAACCACAAGTTGCACCCATCACTTCCACTCACATCTTCTTGGCCACACTTTAGACACATGGCCACTCTTAGCTGTATATGGAATCTGAGAAATCTGGTCTTTATTGTGGATATCTGTGTACCTGGCTGAAACATTATGCTCCTAAAACTAAGAGAGAGAATTAGAAGCAAACAAAAAAAGCACAAAACAAAACATATATGCTGTATAATTAGAGCATCTGTTATAGGCATTTAAAACAGAAGGACAGGGATAGAAATAAGATAGCCAGGCCAGCCCATGAGAGGGAATAAGGGGAAAATTCAGAAGGTTATTTACGCATGTAGGGGAGCAGGGTAATTGGATGACAAGTCAGTTGTTTTTATTAGAAAACAACCAAAATCAACTTTGATAATCCAAGTAGAAAAGGATTTATTATAAAGTATTGGGTAGTTCACAGAACCACAGAAAGGCTAGGGGAAACGGCTGGTGTTCAGAGCGGCTGGGCAGCTTAGTGTACACCAGATCTTCACCCAGGACCAGTGTAGTCAGGCAGCCCCCACCATGGGCACCTTCACCACCAGACACAGGCTGCTAGGCTGCTGGATTCTCACCTCTACTGCTACTGCTATGTCAAAAATCTTTGCCATCTGTACTTCTCTATATTCCTCTGTATTTTCTCTGTATCTGTCTCGATATCTCTCTATATTCCTCAGCATACAGCTGACTGAACATCTGAATACACTGAGCATCTGATCATGCTTCACATGCCAGGATATTGAGATTTTTCAGCCTCCTTTCAGCATCTTCAATGTGTTTGCATGTAATTCATCACATGCAACACACACACACACACACACACATTCACATACTCTTTTTTTTCTATTGAGAATGCTAGTTCCTGTGTAATATTTTACTTTCCTAGTGCAATGCTGAGTTAACCTGATCCAATTCAGGGACCTCCCACCTACCAATTCTTATTGTGTTACCTGTGGAAAGCATACGAAATTAGGAATTTCTTCCTTGCTTGACTCTATGGCCACAGCAATAGAATTTAGTTCCAGCCTGCCTTCTCTCTGGGTATTTCCAGTGTCTACCGGTGGACCAGAATCGTACTTGTACATCTCACAGATGTCGGAGGCCAGTCCTAACTTCCTTTAAGTTCAAAGCCTCAGGTTATAAACAATGACTCCATTTTTTTAAAAAAGATTTTATTTATTTATTTGAGAGAGAGAGAGCTCATGAGAGGGGGGAGGGTTAGAGGGAGAAGCAGACCCCCCGCTGAGCAGGGAGCCCAACGTGGGACTCGATCCCGGGACTCCAGGATCATGACCTGAGCCGAAGGCAGTCGCTTAACCAACTGAGCCGCCCAAGCGCCCAACAATGACTCCATTAACATTCTTTCAGATAGATCTCCTCTGAGCAAGGAATAGCAGCAGTCTACCTGTTCAAGACAAGGTCACACAGGAGCAGCAGAGCCACCAAAGCTTTACTGCATACCCACTTTGCCACATGCACCACATACACACAACATGCACATACTCTGAAGAGCCAGCAAATCAGAATTTTCCTCCTATCAGTCCAAAACTTTAATGATGCTTCAATGAGGGAGAAATTATTATATCTGCTGCTCCTTTATTAGAAAAAGTTTTTTCATAATTCAATAACAAATATCATTGAATGTACCATTTAAAATTTATACAAAATTGCAATAAATGCACGATTATGCTTCCCTTAATATCCATTACATAAAAGCAAATGCAATTTTTTTTTGCAAATGCTATTTAACAGAAAAATCTACAAATTTCTCTTCAACGACACCCCAAATTACTTTCCTCAAAACTAATATATCAGATAAGGATTTAAAGTTTATTGACAAGTTTACCAAATAATTTTTATTTTTTTAAATGATTTTATACGTTAGAGCAAGCAACAATATAAAGACAAAATTATGAGTAATAAAAATCATCTAAATATTAATTTAAAACCATTTGAGGCACATCATGAAACAGACACAGAAATAATAGCTTGGGCAAATGCTTACTTCTAGAATTAGTCTGTCAAATCCCCTACAAGGAATGATGACTTAAGTCAGAATGAAGGAAAAATCAGTGAAGTAGAAAAATGGAGTTGAGCCATTTGACCAGCTGACAGTGTTATGATTAAATCTGACATACAGTAATCTAGAAATCAAAACTGCAAACTAGTTAGCACCAAAACAAATCTTATAACTTAAGAAAGATCAACCTTGAAGACAAGTAAAGTCAAGTGTTGATAAATTGAACATATACACTGAAAAGAATAAAAGGTGTTTCAACTTAAAAGGAAAAAACTGGTTTCTTTCAGTAAGAGTTAAGATGCTGAACAAAACTATAGCATAACCCATATGTGTGTTATTGTGCTTGTGTGTGTTTACTGCAGATTTTGACTCAACTAGGAAAGTGGTAAAGAAAAATGAAATAAAATAATGAGTTCTAGGAAATAAAACAACAACAACAACACGAGACCATAAAAGAGTAAGAGCTTATTTTGAGTTCAGAATGAAAAAAAAAAAGTTAAAATTGTAACTAGTTAATAAACAACAATTGAAATATTAAGTTATCTCCCAGTGAAGTTAAATTCATTTTCTTTAAGAATAAGGGATCAATGAAGAAAGAAATTAAACCATTCTAAGTTGGAGTAGGAAATTAAGTTACTGAGGGTGGCAAATGGGAGTAGGTGATGGATTACTACTTTCATTACCTTTGGGAAAAGGGATATTAAAGCCATATCATTGATGCAGTTTTGTATTTGTGGTGCCTAAGATGAGTTGAAATAATGTCTAATGAGGTAGTAGTATGTTTGCCAAAATACTCTATGTCATATATGAACAAATTATTGTAATACCTGAGACATTTTTCTAAAACATCATGCTGCTTAACTATTAAGTGGGGAGGGATGGGGTATGGAAAACTATAAGAAAGAATTGTTTCCGAACAGAAAGCTAAAATTATAAATATAATTTACTTTCAACAAGCATGTGCTATAAAATCTAAAATAGTAAATATCCAATAATCATCTTTCCTCAAGGTTTTGTAGTTACCAATTGAAATAAAGTAGGCAAAGCAGTAAAACACTGATCTTGGAATATGAAAAGTGCTCTATAAATGTAACAACAACAACAACTAAACAAACAAGAGTGACAACATTAATAACAGCACCAGAAACTCGAAAAATGACAGTCAGTATGATATAATGACCAAGGAACCTAGGAAATGGGTTTATGCTCTTGCCGTACTATTACATATCCCAGTGGATAATTCACTTGGCTCCAATGTACCTTAGACTTGTATGTCTTAAATGAGCATGGTTCAAAAGATATTCTTGCCCTGTTCTGCCTCTCAGCACTGAAACAAGCCCTAGTTGCAGAAACAGCCACCCACTCTTCATCAATGGAACTTGACTATATTTATTATGTTGGATACTTTGAGATGCAAGTAAGCAAAACTCACATAGGCAACCAGAGATAGTGCAGGTTTTTAAAGGATACATAAGGAAGAGACTAGCTGATAGGTATCCAAAGATGGACATCGTTTGGAAGCTAGCAGATATGTAGTACGGTTTACTCAGCATATATCTATCAGCAATACTAGGGCTCTATGGTAAGCTGATGGGGCTTTTAGATTTGCTGCACAAAATAGAGCTCACCATACTGGGTAAGTGCATTAGGTACTTACGCCTTCATATTATGGCCTCACTGCTAATCTCTGCCATGAAGAACTGCTCCTGGGGGTAGAGCCATTTGGTTGTCACCAGCAGATTGAATTGGGCCCTGACAATTACCTTTACAAACTCTTCCTCTCTCAGGTCTGGAACCAAGCTCAGTTTTTTGTTTTTGTCTTTCCCCCCAGATCAGAGTGTCTGTATACTATCAGCAGTATCTTTCTCCACCACAATTGTGATAGAGGAAGAATAAGTGCAAAGTTGACTAGCCAAATGGGATTCTAGTATTTTTTTTTAATTTTTTTTACTATGTTATGTTAATCATCATACATTACATCATTAGTTTTTGATGTAGTGTTCCATGATTCATTGTTTGCGTATAACACCCAGTGCTCCATGCAGAACATGCCCTCCTTAATACCCATCACCAGGCTAACCCATCCCCCAACCCCCTTCCCCTCTAGAACCCTCAGTTTGTTTCTCAGAGTCCATCGTCTCTCATGGTTCATCTCCCCCTCCTATCTTCCCTCTTTCATTTTTCCCTTCCTACTATCTTCTTTTTTTTTTTTTAAACATATATTATTTGTTTCAGAGGTACAGGTCTGTGATTCATCAGCCTTACACAATTCACAGTGCTCACCATAGCAATACCCTCCCCAATGTCTATCACCCAGCCACCCCATCGCTCTGACACCCCACCACTTAAATCAATTATTCAAACAATGTAGGTATAACCCCAAATAGTATACTTTCCAAATACTACAGTGGATAATGTAGACTGAAGCCAAATTAAAGCTTCACACTCTCAGCCAGAATCTTCTCTGAGCCTATAAACCCAAGAAGCTACATAAAAATCATCATGGGATTACATCTTGGATATTAATAACTAGTGCTAATGAAGTTCATGTGGTCCCTTGAGGACACCATGTTCTCTCATACCCATATGCATTCCTATATTCTTCCTCTGCCTGGAATGCACTCTCCCCCCATTTCACCTGCCAAAGGTCCATCTATGTTGTGAGGCTTCTCTATTCTTCCAACAAATACAGGTGTTTACTGACCAGGCTGACATCATATAGATTTACCTAGTTAATTAAACTGATTACTTGTCCTCTATCCCATGTTGTTGATGTCAGGAATCTAGACTTTTAATCTTTTTATGTCTCTGCAACCACCACAATCGACGGCCCAGAGTAGATGTTTAAAAAAGAAGTGTTTGTTGCTTAGGATGTTCTGTGGAAATATTTCTATTTTTTGATCCAAAGGGGAGACTACTGCATGCAGGAAAGGAAATCATCCACATGTATGTGGTACAATCTAATAAACCATAAGTGAGATTAATATTAGAAACATTTGCTTAAGTTTTTAATTTGTTTATTATTTATTTAAGTTTTTGCATATTTATAATTTTATTGGATTTACAAAGTATTTTGATTATTGATCCTCTAATATTTTTTAAAGTCATGAAGGGCCGCCTGGGTGGCTCAGTCTGCTAAGCATCTGCCTTCGGCTCAGGTCATGGTCCCAGGGTCCTGGGAGGGAGCCCAGCGTCAGGCTCCCTGCTCAGAGGAGCGGCTGCTTCTCCTACTCCTTCTGCATCTCCCCTCGCTTGTGTGCTCACTTTCTCTCATAAATAAATAAATTAAAAAAAAAAAGAAGTTTAAAGTCATGCAAATAAGAGAACTTTGTGCATTTTTGTTTTTTCTTTTCTTTTTTTTTCTTTTTTTTCTTAAAATTTTATTTATTTATTTGAGAGGGAGAGCATGAGCAGGGGAAGGGGCAGAGGGGGAGGGAGAAGCAAACTCCCTGCTGAGCAGGGAGCCTGACTCAACGTAGCACTCCATCTCAGGACCCCAGGATCATGACCTGAGCCTAAGGCTGACACTTAACCGGTGGAGCCACCCAGGCGCCCATTTTGTGCATTTTGATGCAAGTTTTCACTGAATTAGTAAGAAAAGGAAATTGAATAGGTCAACTAGCCAATGGGTATCGAGTACCTACCTTGTATATGGCCTTAGTAAATAGAGAATTACAAATGAGTCACAACTTATAAATTTTATGGATATTTAATCATCAGTATTTGAAATACCAGATAATATAAGAGATTAATAGTAACATGGTTTAGAATGCAATCAGAAAAATTGGCAACCAAAGAAAGCTGCAGAACTTTAAACATAAGAGTCTAATGCTCTTCTTGGGGAAAGAAATGAAAACATAGTTTGATGCATTTATTATTCTGGTAGACACCTATACCTTAAGCAAAGCAGAAAATATACTAATTTTTTCCAATACATGAGGCTTAATTAACTCAATGGAAAGTATGGATCACCTATTAAAAGAGGAAATTTTCCCTTTTCCAAATGGATTTAAACTAAACAACTATGTCAAAAGTAATATTTGTGTGGGGACTACACATCTTAATTTAACAGATCACCAACCCGCTAAAGAATCAATTTGCCTGAAGTACATAGTGATGGTAGTACCAATAATGAAATCCAACAAGATGTCACATCTGCCCTTGACCCAAGAGCCATTCATTGGAACCTGGATACCATACACCCCTCCCTGGTACTACTCATCACTGGCCCTCTGGGTGATTTCTTTCTTTCTTTATTTTTTTTTAAGATTTTATTTATTTATTTGAAAGAGAGAGGAAGAACAAGCAGGGAGGAGGGGCAGAGGAAGAGAGAGAGAGAAACAGACTCTCTGCTGAGGCTGGATCCCAAGACCCTGAGATCATGACCTGAGCTGAAGGCAGATGCTTAACCAACTGAGCCACCCAGGCGTCCCTCCAGGTGATTTCTTCCTTCCTTCCTTCCTTTTCTTTTTCCTTCCTTCCTTCCTTCCTTCCTTCCTTCCTTCCTTCCTTCCTTCCTT